>NW_017728991.1:10247027-10263596 GCF_001723915.1 Gavialis gangeticus | reverse complement strand
CATCCTGTTGCCCATGATAAAATGCTTCAGTTCCTGCAGTTAGTCCAGTGTACTCGGTTCTCGTGCACTTCACATAAGTGTGCGATTCACATCATTACGTAACAATTAGGGCTGTGAGAAACGGGCCCTATTCGATTCGGATTCGGCCTGAATCAAGGGCAGCAATTCAATCCATTGATTCAGATCACTGTCCCTGTTTCAATTTGGCCGAATCTGAAGATTTGATGCTGATTCAGCAAATCAGCAATTCGGGCACAGGCACAGCTTTAAAAGGTTTTTTCTGCATACCTTGAGGTAGCAGGCACAGCTCGTGATCACTGGGGTGCATGAAGCGTCCCACAGGAGCGTGGGGGGCTCTTCAGCGTGCTCGGCAGTGAACCCAGAAGTGGACCAGAAGTACTTCTGTGATTGGCTGCGGGGGGACCCTGGGTGCCCCCCTCAGTCCCAGGAGGCACCAGTTGCCGAGCCGGGGGGGTGCTGGGGGCCCCCTGCATGCTCCCCAGTGGACCAGGAAGTGCTTCTGGTCCATTTCTGGGTCTGCTGCTGAGCGCATTGGGGAGCCCCCCACGCTCCTATGGGACACTCCATCCGGCCCACCATCGCAGCCTTCACGAACCGCCTGCTACCTAGAGGTACACAGAAAAAACATTTAAAGCTGTGTCTACATCCAAATTGCTGGATCTGTCCAAATCTCTCCGAATCGATTTGGAGAGATTAAAGGGTCCTCTGATTCAATTCAGATTCAAAGATTCGACCACCGAATCAGGCCAGATCTCCGCCAAATCGAATCAGGGACCAAAGCTTCGCACAGCCCTAATAACAACGTCAGTCCCAATGTGTTACGTGTTGCCTACATTGTTACAAACTGCACTTTTCCTTTAAGTGCATCAAGCAGCTTTAAGTGCATAACATCTTGGAGCCCTGCTGTCTGTTTCCTAACTAAGTTGTATGTCCTTTAACTGCTCCAGAAACAAAAAAGGCTAAGCAATAATCAAGGGGCTGTTATTAGAAGCCTTAAAAATTGGGGGCTGAAGTCAGGTTCGGTGTTGCTAATACCACAGCACCAGCAATTCTGGGTACTCAGTGGAGCATATGTGCTTAAATGGAGGACACTGCAGCATCCTCATGGCACACAAAACCTCCCGGTGAGATCCGACGTTTCATTGTAATAGCTGTCTATTAAGAAACATTGACACTCTTCATGGAAGAGCTTACAATTTAAATGGAGAAGATTGACAGAGGGATTTTGCTGTGAAATGAAAGAGATTGTGGCAATTTTACTCTCTGCATTCCCTAGAATGGAGTCTCTTATTTCCTTTATGTCATCAAGACAGGTTACAGGGGTGGGCGGATGAGAACAGGATGGGATTCAACACCGACAAGTGGAAAGTGATGCACCTAGGGAGGAACAACCGGCACCATACCTACAGGCTGGGGAACTCCCTTCTCGTCAGTGTAGAGGTGGAAAAGGATCTTGGAGTCGTCACTGATGCCAAGATGAACATGGGCCGGCAGTGTGGGGATGCAGTCAGGAAGGCCAACCGCACCTTGTCAAGCATCCACAGACGCATCTCGAGCAGGTCCAAAGAGGTGATCCTTCCCCTCTATGCGGCACTGGTCAGGCTGCAGTTGGAGTACTGCGTCCAGTTCTGGGCGTCGCACTTCAGGAGGGATGTGGACAACATGGAGAGGGTCCAGAGAAGGGCCACTCACAAGATCAGGGGACTGCAGGGCAGGCCCTATGAGGAGAGACTACGGGACCTGAACCTGTTCAGCCTCCAAAAGAGAAGGCTGAGGGGGGATCTAGTGGCCTGTTACAAACTAGTCAGGGGGGATCAGCAGGCATCGGGGGAGTCCCTGTTCCTCCAAGCACTGCCAGGAGTGACTAGAAATCAGGGTCACAAGCTGACAGAGGGTAGATTTAAGCTAGACATCAGGAGGTGCTACTTCATGGTCAGGGCGGCTAGGATCTGGAACCAACTTCCAAGAGAAGTGGTGCTGGCTCCTACCCTGGGGGTCTTTAAGAGAAGGCTAGATGAACACCTTGCCAGGGTTGTTTGACCACAGTACTCTTTCCTGCCATGGCAGGGGGTCGGACTAGATGATCTACTCAGGTCCCTTCCGACCCTAGAAACTACGAAACTATAAGTTTTTTTTATTGTTACTTATTGCAGTTCAATACCTGTTCCCTATTTTGCAGAGAGAGAACAAGTGCGCAAGGCTACAGGGGGAATCTGTGGCAGAACCTGGACCTCAATGTGTGTTATGAGGCCCAGGCTAGAGTCATAAGACCATAGTGGCCTATGCTCAGCATAGCAGACCACAGTACTTCCTGCATCTCTTCATCCTGATTAACTTGATTGCTTTTGTACCTTTCTTTCTCATTGTTCAATTCTTTGATTTGAATTTTGAATCAGTCAGTTTATGCACACACAGACTTTCTAGTGGGCTACTGCCATTTAGCATTGAGCATCATAGTTTTTGTGTGTAGAAGGTCTAAGACACCTCTGTACAAATAGATGCTAAGCAAGCAAAGTAGATGCTAAATTGAATGGAATAAAAACGGTTTAATCTTATACTGTGTTTAAATACTTGTTCATATGTGCAAATAGTCTGCCTGATATAAACCAGCTGCTGATGTCTACAAATTAGCAGGATGATGAATAAGAGGCAAAAGGCTTTTGAAAACGGCTTCCTTCTATCTATAAATCCTTTCTGTTGAGTGTAGTGTAAGGGAGGAGTCCTGTCAAATCTGACAAACCTGCTACTTTTGGTAAGAGTGAGGTCACTAAATATGATGACAGATATGTCTCACCTTTGCGTAGCACAGCTCATCATACGACTCGTATCAGGCGTGCCCTGGAGACCTCTACCGTCTAGAACGTGCTAAACAAAAGATAGAAGACCACAGGGAGTATTTGACTTTGAACTTTAAATATCAGACTTTGTTTTCCTTTGGTTTGGGATTAAAGACTACATTTGGTAACTTATGTTCTGGTAATAAGGTGTTCTTGATTAATAAGTTATTTCAAGGGAAGTGTTATGCCTTGGTAAAAGTCTTCAAGGGACTGTCTTATTTCTGCAGTGAAGGTAGCTACCTGTCCCTAGGCAAGGGTTTTCTACCTTATTTGAATATTGACCTCCCTTGACTCATCCAGGTTTGGCTAAACTACATATGTTATTACACTGAAGCCATTTGAGACACTAATTTATTCAGTGACCTCCACATAGTGTGGCATAGATGGGAATGGAACATTTGACTCCATCCTGTGTTTGCTCTTTATGCCATTATTATGCTGCTTAAGCATCACTGGCAATGTGAATATCCTTGAAATTAGTAATAGGTAGTGAAGCCTAAGAGAAAGGGTTAACACCTTAGCAAACACTCAGTCTGGCTTTGTGCTTTGCAGCACCTGTCTCACAGCATGTGAGAGTGAATCAGCGCCTGCAATGACTTATTTGAGCAGTGAAGTTGCAAGGAGACTGGTTTCAGTTGATCTTGTCCAGGCTGAGCTGAATAAAAGCAGTGACTAAGTTGGGTTACTTGGTCAGGTCACTAACTGTAAATAGTAGCTATAAGAAACATAGTTTAGTAACCAGTATAGCTGGGCTGGCTGCTAAATTTGGTTTCATAGGAACAATCTTTGTACCAAATGCATAGACTTACCACATTCTTGAAATACCAAGTAGTAAATACTCTTACTACTCAGTTATAAAAACCCAACAACCCCTATTTCTGATTAGCGTGGGTGTCTATCCTTAGGTGCAACCATGCTAAAAATGACAAAGGAAAAAGCCCTTCTGTGATAAGTAGTCACGACATCAGGTTCTCTTGGTGCTTTCCATCTATCCATCTCAAAGACCTATACAGAGGTCACATAACAGAAGGGGCCTTCTCCTGTGTGCTCTTACCTGTGGGCAGTAAACATGCATGCTTGTCTACTCACATGGCTCTTTTTTTGGACCCTCTTAAAAAGTGGTCATTCATTGCAATATCAGGGAGACTGGGGAACATGTTAAAGAAGTGTACAGAAACTTATATTGAACAAAGGAAGGGTTGTGTCTGTCTATTTGTTCCTGCTTTTATAGTCAGCCATGCAGCATGTTACACTTCTGGAAGAGTTTGCTCCCAGGGAGGCTGGAAATAAATGAAGAAGACCTTCTTGAGGCTGAAGAAAATAAATTATTAGCCCTCAGGGCTGAAGGAAATAAATAGGGAGGCCTTCCCAGAGCTAGAGAAAATAAATTAAACACCAAAAGATGCTATTTCAGGGACAAAGATTTATCATTTTAAGGTGCATGTGAGGGCTAGACTAATATTCAGAATTTCCATGGAGGAGGTTTTTTTGTTTCTTATGTGCAAAATCCATTAAGCTCAAAAAGGCCGAGCCCCCTCTGAATTTCAAAGTGCCTGCTGCTTCGTCACTCTGTCTCTTGGTGGAACAAATTACTCTCCCCCTCTTCCTAGAAAATTATGCTGCTGCGCTGTCTCCCACACAAGATAGTTTGCATACAAAAACTAAATTGTGCTATTTCAGCTCTGAGGCCACATGGCACAAGGATAGTTTGATTTATCATGCATTGTCTTCATGGCTGCCCCTTAAGAAAGTTGCGGTACATCTAATGCCACGTTGTCCGAGTTGTCTCCAAAACAGACAGTTTGTTTTAATTTTGTTGAGATCACAATGGCTCTGTAAGTGCCTTCTGGTGAGCACAGAGGATGTACTTTGATGGGGAACAAAATACCCGCACGCTGAAAACCAACCCACAGAAGAAAATTGGTCTAATGATGTCTTCTGCAAAAGAGTGACTGACAGGGGGTGGTGAGGAGAGGCAAAAGCAGTGGTTCTGGGGCAAGCTAAAAACTCTGTGTCTTGCAGCCTTGTCTAGGCATCATCTGAGGTCGATGTCCATAATGCTCTAGGGACCTGATCGGTTGTCACAAGCCCTCCCCACAGCTTAAAGCTGTCTTGGAGACAAAGGGCACAAGACTCCCCAGAGCACCGTTTTGTTGCTTCTAGAAGGGAATTTTGCTATCACAAAGGAGCATGACAAGGGCAAGGGCAAGGGCAAGGGCAAGGGCAAGGGCAATCCTGGGAGTGACCAGGTCTCTGTGGAATATGGTCATTTTACCCCTGGGACCTATGTAGCTACCAGTCTTACATCCATCTGCCTATGTGCCCATCACTGTGGTATCCAGCTGTGCTCAAAATTATGCAAAGCAAACAACGAAGGACTATTCCCCTGCAGAACAGATGATGTGCCAAGAAAGGGTGCGAGGTATTTTTTATTCCTTTTCCATCTTCCATCTTTTGTAGGAAGGCCAATATATCATAAGGAGATGGTATATAATTCTATTTCCTGTCACAGACTAGATGTTAACAGCCCATCGCTATTGCGCTCCTTTCCTGTGTCATTCCTTACTGGTTATGATGAACTGAATGGCAGATTGGTAAAACCACCAGCAACCCCCCAGGTTTATGCCTATTTCCACTCAGAACAGACACGTCCCTACCCATGGAGATGAGAATGTGGCTCCAACTCTATTATGTTCGTCTTCCTAAAGTAACCTGTTTTCAGCTCGTATGGTTATTCTTGAAGAGAGGAACAGCTGAGCTGTAACGTATTGGCAGACTTCAAGTGACCCTACAGAAACAGAAGCAGCCTTGAATCTCCTTTGCTGCCAACCCCAGGAGCATGTCTGAAGGGTAACTCCAAACTCTGGTGCATGGTTGTAAAAAGTGTTAAGTAATGAACCGTTTTAAAACAATAAATAAACATAAGATACGGGAAGCTGCTTATCAAGTCTGGAGTGTATTTAGTCCAAGCTCCCTTCCTGCAAAGATGGCACTCTGCGCTTGAAATTTCTTATATCCTGGCCTTGACTTCAATGGTCAACAAACAAACCTGTGAGATCAGTGCCTTAGGTAATAAAGTCTTCCTTATGTCTCTTGTTCTTGCATTGTTTTCTGGTGATCTTAAGTTCTTCCTCTGCTAGGCTAGTATGTCCTGTCAATAACTTCAGGGCAGTGTTACAAGCTCCTGCATTCAAAATCTGCCCCGTAACAATGTAAGGAATATCTCTTTTGCAGCTAGTAGGAATTAGAGGTGAACTGAAACCGATATCCCTGGAACTGGATCCATCCTTTGATCAAATGCAACTTGAACTGATCTGGTATTGTAATGAGCTGTATCAAAAATCCAAATCCTGATTCCCCCAACAGTTGCAAAACATCTAGGTCCATTGTCTGAACTCCTGCGGAAGGAGGTTTTTTGCACAGTGGTAGGTAGGTCAGTCTTAAAACTCTTATTCAGAAACATCTCTGATCAGAACACGCTTTAACATGCCTGGAAGCAGATTGTACATCTTCATTTGCCTGTTCCACCTCCTGAATATGCTGGAGCTCTTCGAGAAGTGCTTCATGGCTACAGAGCACTGCCTTTGGGCCTGCTTATTGGTACAACTATGACTCTAAAAGTTCTCTAGCAAGAAGTCCTTTAGGTTTTAAAAGCCTGCTTGATCTTCCTTAAACCCTTCCCATATCTCTGCAGGAGTAAGTGCCAGAAGTATTAAGATGAGCTAAAATGAAGGCAACAGGTTCTACTTCAGCATTATTGTTGTTACTAGCAAAATACCCACCATGAATGATGCGGGGGGAGGACCTAGCGGAGCGTGCAGAGGAGCATGGTGTGTGGGTGCATGGGGAGGTGGCGTGCAGCTGCGGGGCGTGGTACAGAGAGCGTTCGCGGTGCAGGGAGCGCTCGCCGGCTGCTTGGTGCAGGGAGTAGCCCCAGGGTGTGTCGCAGGGCATGCAGGAGAGGCAGGGGTGGTGTGCACAGTAGCTTGAAGAGCAGCCACCCCAGGGGGGCACACACGGGCTGTGGCCGCGTGGCACATGGAGCAGTCCTGGGGTGTGATACAGGACGCGTGGGGGAACGGGGTGTAGTACGTGACCACAGGGCTTGGCACGGGGAATGGCCATGTCATGGGGGTGCGGGGAGTGCCTGCCGGCTGCGGCGACATGGTGTGGGCAGCAGCCCCAGGGTGTGGCACAGGGGGCGCGGCGTGCAGCCTCAGGTGCCACATGGGGAGCAGGTGTGTGGGGGCACGCTGTGCCCCACAGCCATGTGCTGCAGCCAGCAGGTGTTGCCCGCACCCGCTGCACCCCCCCGCACTATAGCCCCCATGTGCTCTCTAGCAGCAGCTGGCAGGTGACCCCTACACAAGCAGTGGTTGTGGAGGGCATGCTGCGGCTGTGTGCTGCAGCCAGGAAAAGCCCCCACACAGCATGCCTCCCCGCCCCCACGCCCAGTATGCCCTGTGGCATGCTGCCGCTGGTGGATGCTGGTCATGCACCCCACACCCACTCCCTGTGCGGCACCCTGAAGCTATGTGCCATGCCCCTGCCAGGTGCCACACCCCCAGATGGCCTACACCCCCCACAGAGCCGAAAGCTGTGCCCCCCCCTTGCCTCCCCTACCCTCCGTGCGGCGGAGCACACCTTGGCCCCCGCCACCTCCACCTCTGCCTGTCTGTCTGTCTGTCTGTCAGTAAGTCTCCAGGCTGCACATGCGCAGTTGGCCCCAAGCATTAAGGACAGACAGACACAGCCGGACGTGCCACAGCTTTTATAATATTAGAATATACTCATTCCTAGCTGTGTATATGGCACTAAAGGATCTACACAAATTTGCTCAGATTTGTTATACACAGGTTTGTGCACGTCCTTTTGCAGCACCTAATGAGGTGAGCTTTAGACCACAAAAGCTTGGGCTATATATAAATATAGTTTACTTTGGTTAGGTTATTATACAGGGGCAGGCAGTTATTTTGAGGGGAGGGCCGCTTACTGAGTTTTGGCAAGCCATCGAGGGCCACATGACAGGCCCCCAGGGGCAGATAAATATCAATTTTCTAAATTTTTTAGGGGCCCTGCGGGCCGGATAGAATGGCCTGGTGGGCCGCATCCAGCCCATGGGCCGCATTTTGCCCACCCCTGGATTGTAAGGTACAAATCTACTCTGCCTTCTACTGGTCTTCAGACTAACATGGTTTACTACATTTGTTTGTCACTCGACAAGAAACGAGAAATGCCTCTTCTCTGAAAACCTTGTAATAACCCTCAGAGCGTTGTTATGAGGAGAACAGCAGAGAAGAACAGCATATTAGCTACTACTTCCTGCAAGGATGTGATGTAGACAACCTCAATACAGCACTGGGCACATACAAGAAATCTGCCTTGGGGTCTTCTTATTGGCACATACCCAGGCACGAGGTGAAGAGCGTCTACATTACATCCTTCTTGAATGTACCATATGTGGACCAAGGCACCCCAACATGCCCTGGGATGGACCTTTCATGGTATAGATATGTCCTCGTAGAACATTATCACCACTTTCTATCTTTGTCAGTACAGGGGAACCCAAGTGCCCCTTTCCAAGTATCATCTTCGTGAACCATTTTGGCTTGTAGCACATCTGACAAGCGAAATGTTTGCTCCGGTCTCTTCCTCTGAAACTGCATTCAGAAGCCAGCCAACTGTGACAGAGATAATTTGGGACCATTCTCTTACTTTCTTTCCCTATAGCGTGGTCTATGTCACCATGGTGGTGAATAATTAATTCGAGCTGCCTCCACCCCGGCAGGTCACTGACTCGCCAGAAGGCATTTTCAATTACTTTTCAAGGAAGATCGATCAATTTCAGTTTGAATTATGATTAGTTATAGAAAGGCAAATGTCTTTCTTTCCTGCTCCCGTAATGCACAAATGGTTTCTTCGAACTTTTCAAGTATATTCACCTTTGGGCTACTGTAACCAACCATGGAGTGTCTCGCGCCAGAGAGAGATTTATTGCTTTAAGGCTATGAAGTGAGAGAAAATGGGTTTATAACAAAACAAATTTTGCAGCCTCCAGGCAGGATTTTAATTTTTCTCTGCACATGTGCAGAGGAATAGGGGGTGTCATGCTTGTCTCTAATCCTTTGCCTGGCCTACCTGTAATGCTGGTAGCAGTACAGAAAAAAAACAGCCTCCGTAGAACCACTCCTCTTCCACCTGTGCAGGTGGGCAGGGCACGGGCAGTATTTTTCCCTGTGCCCCTCAAGCCCCGTGCCAGGGCCTCATGCCATCCCCATCATACCCAGTGCCAGGGCCTGCAGGAGAAGCAATTTGCACCACGAATATGGCTGATTTATGATAACTTCCAAGCAGCCCTTCAATTCCCCCATGTTGAAATGGGAGGCAACCAGAGAGCATGCTGGGACTGAGTCACCTTCTGTTTCTTGGTCTGCTGTTGAGGAACCCAGCGCCATTCTTCATCAGAGAGTTTGGCCAGAGCTGTGAAAAGTAGCTCTAAAAGGCTACTCTGTTTCTGAAGAGTTTACGAGTTTGCCAAGTTTACGAAAAGAATTATTGTTTCCCCTTTGCAGCTGGACCTGCACATTTACCCTGGGAAGCGAAAAGCAGGTTGAGGTTTTCTCCCCTTTTCGAGAGAGCAGTCTGTGTTGACCAGAGCAGGTCTGAAAACTTGGTGCAGAGGGGAATTCTCTTTTTTTTTCTTCTATTTTTTTTTGGTTTTGTGTTTGGTTTTTGAGACGAGTCGGCTGAGGAGCGCTAGTAGTAAGCAAGCAAAGCCATTTTTGTGTGGTTGCTCTTTCAATCATCTCTATGATATAAAATACTACATCACTTCTTTTAAAACTCAAGGTTAACCGTATTCACCTTGGCAATACAGCTGCCTGTGGGGAGGAACAAACCAGGATCAACATACAGCTCTGAAATACCAAGCCATAAAAACTGTAGCCAACTGAATCCCCTCTCTTTCAAGTCAACCTGCCTGTTCAAATACCCACTGAAGTGAACAGGGCTCTTGGCCATGCAGGATTCACCTGGCTGCAACACACTAAAGGATTGGGACCTTAAATGCAGGAAACCCTAAGGACCAGATTGTAACGCTGAAATTTGGCTGGGACACCAAGCTAATACTCGGGCTGTGATGCGTCCAATAACCTTCCACAGAGCAGACATTGGTTTTACATAGCAAGATGCTGCTGCTTCTCAAACACCCCAACTGTTTTAATCCCGAGCCACATTTCAAATTTAGCAATAACACTTCCATCTGCTGCTTGATATTCCATAAATACTGACTAGGTGATTATGACAGTGTTTTTCTCCCTCTTGCAAACTTTTGCTAATGCTGTCTTTCCCCTCTATGTACAATTGATTCATGAACACTGGCACAGGGGATGCATAGAGAGGAAATGTCTGTCTTTTTTTCAATGCAATATGACCAAAATAAGACTCCCTGTGATTTTTTTCTCCCACAGCCATTAAACAGAAGTTGTAGCGCAGAGAATAGATTTTTGCAAGGTTTCCTTGTATGAATTCAGACTTGTGCCATTTCAGCTGTCAGGACTAAACGCATTGGATGCTCGCTTGAGAAACAGGACATATGCAGTCTCAATAGAGATTTTGATTATTCTGAGGCACAAAAGGGTTGCCCATTCCTCACTGTGTTTCTATTCAAGAAAATTGGCACAAAGCTTTATCTCCTAGAATATGTCATTTGAATGCAAATAATCATGTTCAACTCATCATTTATTGGAAAAGTATTTAGACAGAGGTCATAAAAGTCCTTTTAGCATTCACTTCCTGTACATTAGGCAGATGTTCCACTTAACTATAGCATTATAGCTTTTTATGGTATGGGAATAGCTTAACTTTTGTCTTGTAAACTAAGATTCATGCTTTAATTCCCTTCTCCCCTCCCTCCTACCCCTGTCTGTGCTTAATATTTTCAGTAAATGTATATCAATGTATATAGACAATTTGTAGCTTGTTCTAAATTTGATCTGTGCAAGATCAAATCTCTCCCAGATTCACTTTTGTTATATAAAGCCAAAGCATTCAGATAAATAATTTGTGGCATGCCGGTGCACTTTGCCAGCGCCATGTACTCTGGGAGGCATCAACAAAAGTACAAGCATGACATCTATTGACAGCACAAGTCTTGAATTCAGCTGTTAGAAAGCACAGACAGATACCAAACAGGATGAGGGAATTCAACGCAGCAGACTAGCAACTCACAGCAATAACGTAATGGAGCTTCTGGCAAAAAACACACCCGCTTTCTGAGCAGGCCTGGGAGTGATGTTGGACCATCACTTTACTGGAAACCATGGACCTGGCTTCTGAGCCTCATATGTTTTCCTGCGGCGTTTGGAAGACTTAATTATACAGTTGAATTTAACATTATATGTGATTCTGTTTCCGTATGTTATAGCATCGCGACTGTCGTTATTTGTAAGACTGCAATCCCAATCAGAGCAGGCAAGCTTTTGTATAGCATCCACTTTCACCCCATGGCAGGAGGCCAACCTGGAACCGAAAAGGGCAGGCAGGCACTGCTTCATTCTCCAGGCACACAAGTGGAAGTCATTGCTCCCACTTGGAGCGCAAATAAAATGCATAACTGAAAGCTTTCTGGGTACTGAGCAGGAATCTAACATAAATCTAAGATGCAAATAAAATGTCTTCTGCTTTCGCTCTTTCCACAGTGTTGCTATTTCTTTGCACAGAAACACATTCCTTCAACCAACTCATACAGGATGTGAATTTATGAGTGAGAACGCTGATAAAGTGTGTGCAGTTTCTAAATTAGCCGGTTTTCCGAGCCCCATTTGCTTAACACCAAAATAAAATCCTAAAATGAGGGAGATGGGATAATGTATCTAGGGCATGGTGGGGGGGGTTCATGGCTATTAATTTGTAGCTTTGTTTTGCTAACTCTTGAGATGAAGCAGCTTTCTGCACGCTAAGTAACGATGCTATTTGGTGTGATAAATCTGAGCGTCCTTCCTCTGTCTCCTACCCCTGTAATGAATCTGATGGTCTGTTACAGGCCAGTGGTTCTGCTGATGATTTTTAACTAGTATGTTTTCACAGCGAACCAGACGTCTTCCTGTTTTCCCTCTAAGGTTCTTAACGATGCTTGAAGGGGTTCAAGAATATGTAAAAGTAATGAAATTTGGGCTGTCAGTGCCGTTCTGCCCAACGTGTCCTTAGTCTTCCTTTGCTTGAGAGATTCATCTTTCTTAAACTGTCTCTCTCTCTCTTTCTGCTCTGCAGTGCAGCCGAACAGAATAACATTAGCTACTGCTTGTCATTATATAACTAGTTAGACATACCTTTCTTTCACATGAGACAACTCGGAGCAATAGCACTCATTAACTGCTTACATTAAAGCCTTGACAAAAGCCAGGTTGGAGTGGGAAAACTCATTTACACCTGATGTAAGGGGATCATTAGCCAGCTGAATGATTGCAGGAAGTGTAAGGCCAAAACACTGAAAGAACTACAGGTTGGAAAGAGGTTTCCCATAAAAAAAAAAGTCTAAGAACAATTAACTCTTTGCAGCCCTGCATACTCAGAGGTGTTTTATACCCCCTGACCCAGAGCTCGGTTGTGTCTATGAAGCAGCACAGTGGTATCTCAGGCACTGTTGTATGGTAGCCAGGCTTTCCAGTCAAATTAAGAGCACGTTATTTTGGTTGGATTATCGAGAAATGCCTTTTTTTTGGCAGCCACCCTTCCTCTTCAACCAGCTCTTTGCTGCCAAAGTGAAGGATGTTTTTAAAGGAGGAATTCAGAAATAAAAGGAAAGAAAGGACTGTGTTTGTTGAATGCCTTTGGCAGGAAGTGGCAGTGTTGATAACCCCTACTAGCAATGAGAGACCAACAATGGGAGAAAAGGCAGGTCTTTTATTAAAATAACAATGCACTTTAAAGGGGAAATCACCCATTTACTACCAGAACGATTGTTGCAGGGCTTCTACTGGGGAAGAAATATGGCTTTGGTGTTAGTTTATTTTGCCAAGTTAACTAGCAGACACGTTACAGGCCTCTGCTACGTAGGAGGCAGAGTTTGTGTATGAGTAGTGAGCCCAAAGACCCAAATCAGAAGAAGGGTGTTGGCGCTCTGATGCTTAGCATTGCAGCTTCTCAGTTTTAAATTCCTGGCCCACCTAACAGTGATGTATAGTAATGACCTTCTGCAGGTCCCTGAGCTGGATGAACCAAGGCTGCATCTCCTTGAATATGGTTGTGCATGGCTGTTGTCACCCTTGTTCACTCTATGATGAATTGGTTTGTGATGAAACAGAGGCTGTCAGTGTTTGACAACTTCCAAATCACCGAGGCCCCACATTTCTTGGTGAACGTGGGATGCCACAACCCAATGGTCTGGTGCTGGAACAGGGGGGCCAGCTTGGCACATGGGTCCACAAATCTGCCGTGGGCCATCCTAAAGTTTTGCTGCGATTGTTCATTGTCCCGGGGTCCAAGCCCAAGCTCCCAGCAATGCATGCTCCCCAGCAGTGTACAGCAGCGGCAGTGAGGCAGCATCCTATAACAAGGCCTCAGCTTGCATGGTGCCTCCTGCAAGTGGGCCAGTGTGATGCCTGTGACAGCAAAACGGTCCCCAAAGTAGCCCCTTGCCAGGGCCAGGGGCTCGTAGTGCTGAAGCACGGAGGACTAGAATGACCGGTTCAAGGATTTGTTCTGCTTCACCACTTGTCCCCTCCAGGAAGCCCCTGGATATCTGATGCCAGCTGGAACAGCAGGTCAAGGAGGGATGGGAATTTGCATTCTCACCTGACCTCAGCCACCTGGGGCTTTCATCTGTGCTCAGCTCTTTGGCCACTATCAGGAAGACGGGGAAAAGTTGGTCCCGCGCAGCATGCTCACCAGTGGTGGAGCACGAGCTGTGCACGTAGGGTTCATAGCAGACATTTCCACGTGACCATTCGGAACACATTCCCCAGATTTAACACATACTACGTTAGCGTTGCCATGCATCCAGGTTTCCTGGCCATGCCCTTTTTGGGTCCTCCCATCTCCATCCAGGCTTTTTTTTTTAAATATCAACAAATGCCCAGGATTTGGGATTTTGCTCTGCTCAGCATCAAAGTTTTCCCCAGCACTGGACTGCAGCAGGGCAGGGAAGGGGGTGAGGGAGAGGCAGCAGGGAGCTGCGTAGCTGGGCCGCGCCAGCGCCTGTGCTCACAGGGACAGGGCAGCCAGGAGATGCTCACAGGGCTGGTCAGAGCAGGGGGATGTGGGTCAGGAGTGTGGGGCAACAGCAGGGCTGGGAGGGTAAGAGGCTGTGGGTCAGGAGTGAGGGGTGCTGGGAGGGCAGGGGGCTGCAGGTCAGGCATGAGCAGCACCAGCAGGGCTGGGAGGGTAAGAGGCTGTGGGTCAGGAGTGAGGGGTGCTGGGAGGGCAGGGGGCTGCAGGTCAGGCATGAGCAGCACCAGCAGGGCTGGGAGGGGGATAAGGGGTGTCAGGTCAGGAGTGAGGGGCACTGGAGGGCTGTAGTTTGGGAGTGGGGGCACCAGGGGGGAGGGGACTGTGGGTCAGGAGCACAGGGAACAGGCAGTGCCAGGGGGATGGGGATGTGGGTCGGGAGTGAGGGGCATCAGTAGGGACAGGGGGGCTACAGGTAGGGATTGAGGGGGACCAGCATGGTCTGGGAGATGGGGGACCGTGGGTTAGGAGTCAGGGGCAGCAGCAGGGCTGGTGGGGCTGTGACTTGCTGATGAGGCACAGAGGCAGGGCATGGGCATATCACCCCTTCCCCCAACCCCCCGGCCTCCTCCAACAAGTGTCCTCTCTTTTGAAACTGGAAATATGGTAACCCTAATGTCCTGTATGACAAGTCTCTAAACAAGTCAGTAGTGCACAGCTCTGTCCTCAGTGTTTCCCCAGTTCTCCCTATCTCTTTGGCTTAGGCATATTACTCATTGTTGACGTAAGGAGCTTTCCTTTACTTGGGAGTCAGACTTGAACCATCTTTGATGAAAAGTGCTAATGCTTTTTCTTCCAATACATGGGAGGAAAAGAGTGGTGCCCCTGCCACCACTCCTGGGAGCTCAATCTCTGGCATGTTTGATAGCTTGTGGAGACATTTCCAGTGTCCCCAGTCCTGGGGTTGCAGAGCAGGAGTTGGGGAGCAGACCTTTATTTTTAGGTGGTAGTCTCAAGAGTGCCATTCAAGATGCGCCTTAAGTCCCTTATTAAAACTAGGCCTTCCTTTCTACCCCCCGTAGCTCAGTTGTTACTGCTGTAGTTCAGGTGAAAGAAGCTAGTGTTTGGAGGCACAAAGGCTAGGTGATCAGCACCTGGTGATGACTTGTGGGAAGGCTCATTGCAATTTTCATTAAGTGTGATATTAGCCCTAATTAATTAAGAATGCTCTAATTCAGGTGGTGTTTGGCTAATTTGGAAATTGGGTATTGGAGTATGTCAACAGCAACATTTGGACGTTTGTGCATAGATTTGCCCAGTTTACGTGTGCAATCACGGTGGAGATGTACTTTGTACATGCAACTTCACGGTGGCATGGTTCGGGTCTGAGCCTTTCAGACCTATGGCAAATATACAACATCCTCTCTCCTATACATCTACCTAACTGTTTCTTCCACTGTATTATTACTGAAAGTACATTATGGCCAATCATTCTTGTAAGGGGAAGGACTTAAATTTTAATGGCCTGGGGAGGGGGTGGGGGAAAAGAATGTATTGGAATCAAAATATGCTGATCACTTAAATACATGCCAGTAATACAGTCCATTGTTTGGAATTCATTTAAGAAGCTCTTATGATAATTAGGGTCTGAATCTTCATTAATTATGCAGAGTTTATTCAGAGTAGGTCAGGTTATCATTGCTTTTCACAATTACTCACGAAGGATTGTAATTACAGCGCTCTTGCCATTCTCAGTCAAACTATTAAACAGACGCGTACTATGTTAAGAGTGTCTTTCTCCATTTTGTTCTGCCTCTGTCTTATGTTTTGTATAGTGATGCTCAAAACTGTTTAAGAGCAACTGTTTTTCCCTGAAAAGGTGACAGGGTATCAGCAATGAGTAAATGATCTCTGAATACAATATGCATCTTTTTCTTGTCCTTTGGGATCTTGTAGACGAACATATGTTATCTAAGTGTGAATCATCGATGAATTAGGAAGTGGAAAGCACAAGTGATGTCTTCCTGCAAATCAAACCCACCAATATTTAAAACTTAGAAGACTTTATAAAAGTATGTGCCTGGTAGGGGTGTGCGAAGCTGCATCCTGTTCAATTCGGATGCAGACCTGAGGCTGAATCAGGGACAGTGAATCGATTCGTTGATTCGGATCGCTGTCCCTGAATCGATTCGTCTATATCTGAATCTGAAGATTCGATGCTGATTCGGAGAATCAGTGATTCAGACACAGACATAGCTTTAAAAGTTTCTTCTACATACTTCGCGGTACCATATGTGCCTTGTGATCGCTGCAATGCTGGGGTGGGTGGAGCATCCCACAGGGGTGTGGGGGGGCCCTTCATGTACTCAGCAGCGAACCTAGAAGTTCTGGGTCTGCCGGGGGGTACGTTGGGGGCCCCCCATGCTCCCCCCATCTCAGTGGACTGGAAGTGCTTCTACTCCACTTCCAGGCTGCTTCCAAGTGCGCTGGGGAGCCCCTGCACTTCTGTGGGACACACCATGCACCCCAGCATCACAGCATTCCC
>NW_017728991.1:10216895-10242027 GCF_001723915.1 Gavialis gangeticus | reverse complement strand
GTGGGACACACCATGCACCCCAGCATCACAGCATTCCCAAGCTGCCTGCTACCTAGAGGTATGTAGAAAAAACATTTAAAGCTGTCTCTATGTCTGAATCTTTCCGAATCTCTCCGAATTGATTCAGAGGGTTCTGATTGGATTAGGCAAGATTAAAGGGTCTCCTGATTCAATTCAGATTCAGAGATTTGGTCACCAAATCAGGCCAAATGTCCACCGCATCGAATTGGGGACTGAAGCTTTGCACGGCCCTAGTGCCTGGCATGTGCATAATGAGACCTTCCAGGGTAACTAACATAAGGTTTGCAATAGATCTCAGTATCTGGAATAATATTTTGACCTTTGTTCTTCAGGGCATAGCTAAGGGAACACCAAGGTGAGGGAATTGAGAAGAAATCTTGCAGGTAGGAGACTTCCTCATTGTCTCCAGATGGGTTTCCTTAAACATTTTTCCTAATCATCTTGCCACTGTCAGAAAGATTCTGGATCAGAGCTTGATCCAGTGGGACAGTTCCTGTGCCGTCAATGGCATTGGTTCAGAGAACAGACCAGTATCTTTAAACCTAGGAGATGTCAGAGGCCCTTTTGTAGCTTGCACACTGGTTCATTTTTCTGTGCAACTTGCACATACTGACCTCGTCGCTTCCTGGAGATGATGACAAATAATGTCAGCTGTACTTAGATGAAATGTTTTCTGCCTTGCATTGTGTTCTTTTAAAAGCCAAAAGTGATCCTATGTGTGACAGTATGTTAATGAGGTAGCAATAGTTACAGAAGGAGTTCAGGGTTAGAGCCAATCCAAAACACTTCCTGGGAGATTTGGAGGGGAAAAAAGTTTACATTTTTCCCATTTCTTTGAAATCCCCCACAGAGAAAATAAACGTTAATATTTTGATGTATGCAAACCCAGCTGAATTCATACAAGCCCAGTATGAATACCTTCCTAGCTGTTCGGGTTAAACTTCATATTTTGATTGTAAAACTTCTTGAAAAGCCTAAGTTACAAAGAGCATTAGTGAAAACATGGAGCCGAATCAATGCCAAGGTCTTTACTGTACATTATAATATGCTTATGATACAATATATTCTCTCTTAAATTTATATTCCTGCTAACTCTTTCACTAACTGTATTGCCTGTAAAGAGGACGTTACAATCTATCATTCTAATAATTCACCGACTGGAACTTCTTAAGTACATATTTGTACTGTACTTACTGTAATGACTTCTAAAGGAGATGTTATGATCTAACATGTCTAGTAACATTTAGTCAACACATCGTGTATTTAAGGGCTTGAACACTGTGCAATGAGATAAAAGACCGTAATGACTGCAGTTATTTCATTCAATGATTCTTAAAATAATAGGTCACTTAGGGTTGAAACGGAGTATAGAGTACAGATTAATGAGCAGAGCTGAGCCATGAATAGAGCTGCTTTATTGTTCGCTCTCTCAGGTAGGCAAAGTGAAAGTCAAATGGAACTGATACAGCAGGCCAGAGGGCCAGCAAAACTGCCCTGAAAAGTATTATTATAACTCCTGTCTTTTGTGAGAGGCACCTGGCATCATTTAGAGGCCTGTCAGAAGTTTCCCCTGACTGGCCCAGGTCGGGGCCAGGACCAGGAGGGTCAGAAGGGCTAGGGGGCCCACCAAGAGGGATGCCCAAGAGCCAGGAACCTGGGGTCCCGACTGGCCTGGGGGTGGGCCAGGGCTAGAGGAGCTGAAGGTCCCAGTGTAGAAACCACACCCAAAGGGGAACCAGTGGCAATGAGATATGTGACCCGGTATGATGGTGGCAGTGTCTGCCTGAAGGGAGGAACCCAGGTGGGATTCAATCAGTAGGATTCTGGGGCCCGTCATGTGGGACTGGCGCATATGAGAACATCATGGTGTCATCTGGGCCCAGAGGGTGGACCCCTGGAGGAAGTGAGGGGCTAGAGACTCTGACTGATCGAGAGACATGCTGGGGCCAGGACCAGACCGGTCAAAAGGGCCAGGGGCCTACCACGAGGGACACGCAAGAGCCGAGGGCCAGGGATTCCAACTGGCCTGGAGGTGGGACAGAGCTGGTAGCCAAAGGTCCCAGGAGGGGACCACACCCGAGAGGGAAAAATGGTATCAGGGAGTTACATACCCTGTGTGAAGGTGGATGAGGCCACCTGAAGAAAGCACTCTAGGTCAGGGTTCAATCACGAGGATTTTGGGGTCCAGTATGGGGCCAGTGATGACAAGAACACCTAGATGCCATCTGCAAGGCTTGGGCTGTGATGTAGGGGAGGAATGGAGCCGCAGATAGCGCCCCCTGGCATTGGGGCAGAAAATGGGAAGCCTCCCGCTTAACCATCTAATTAATCAATCAATTAATTAAGATCAAGGCATGGCAGGTGATAAGGTGAGCAGTTAGCCGAAGAACAGGTGGGTGGGCCACGCGGAGAGCGGCCCTGAGTAGGCCCCCTGTTACACCCTCCCCTCCCAACTTTTGTGAATTGAGTGGCACACAATTTAAAACAAATAAATGTATATATTACAGTGCTTGCCTGCTTGCAAAGGGGTTAGGTCAGGGGTGGACAAATTGTGAGCTGGGTGCTGGATGCGGCCCACCAGGCCGTTCTATCCGGCCCGCGGGGCCCCTAGAAAATTTAGAAAATCAATATTAATCTGCCCTGGGCTGCCTGTCATGTGACCCTCAATGGTTTGCCAAAACTCAGTAAGTGGCCTTCTGCCCGAAATAATTGCCCGCCCCTGGGTTAGGTAGCGGGGCTGGGGGATCATTCAGGCAGGAACAAGCCTGAGCCTGCATTTACCTGCTTAGGTCATCTGCTTAACTCCTCATACCAGGCAGCACCCTTCAAAAGATCTGGCACCACCCCAGTTGAGACTTACTGCTACAGATGTTAATTTATGCTCCTTTGAAAATCCCCAATTTATTCCTTTAAGATGGAACAATATGCATGATGCAGCCTTGATTCTGCCTCCACTGAACTCAGTTTCAAAAACTTAAATTGTAATCCATGTCAACAGGACCAAGCCTTCTGAGGATGAAATATGGTTATAATATCATGAACCCAATTTACCACAACTGCTTGTGGAGCATGATATCATGCAATGCAAGGAAAAATCCAGCTCAGTACAACTTGTCCATGTCCTTAATTCCTCTGGAGTAGCATTTACTGGCTTTAGTTTCTTTTCTTCTAAAAGGCTTCTGTGACTTATATTGTGAGCTTCAAAAGTACAGTCTGATTTAAGATTTATCCTGGGCAAGTGCTTTGTGATTTGTGTGACTGCCTGTGGGCTTTGTGACACCAACTGAACAAAAGCAGAGGTTTGAAGAAGAGGGATTAAAATGTCTGCCCTTCGATCCCTTGGGATTTACCTCTGGTCAGTCTGCCTGAGCACCTCCACCTTTGTGGCTCAAGGTGAATAGGATGAGAAAGTTCCCATGACTAGTTTTACAAACCCTAGAGGGATGCATGCACTGGGGACAAGCATCACCTGAGTATCTAAGTGCTAATCTGAAGCTAATCCCCAGAGTTTCAGTGAGGTTCAGCCATCGTTCTCTCTTTCTGATCTGCTATAATTATGCTTAAAATCCACCAAAAATTATAGAGTATAATATAGGGTAGGCTGGATTAGAAAGGAGTGACTCTTCACAGTCTCTTCCCTCTTGGCCCACACCGTTATTTATTATTCAGGTTCTTCTGTGCCTGGATTTATCTGAAGGCTGACATTCAAACACCAGTTGAAAGTTAAGCTTTCAGATGCATGTGTGGGTATATGTATTTGTCTCTTCAAAATGAGGCAGTACAAGTTTGTGGTTAGTCCCTCAGAGTCAAACAGATGAGGAGCCAGAGTGTGAAGGAAGAAAGTGGTATTATATTTGGCAGATGTTTTCAGCCTGCACAGCAAAGACATGACACTTACAGTAAGTCGAGTTTCCCACAAATTAATGAAACGTTCTGCAATCTTGCCTGTCTGTCCTTTTAAGTCCTTGAGGTTTTTACTCTCTGGAAATGATAACAAGCACAAGGAAGTTGGAGACCAGTAAATGTTGTCACAAGAGAATAATACACAATGAATCCCATCTAAATGAGCACCTGATATAAAACCTACAATGATAACACTTAAAACCCACATTTGCCATACACTGTACTAGCCTCCAGTGGTAATGTTTATATGCAGATAGCCATTTAAATGACTATCCAATGAATAACTCAGAGTCAGAGGAAAAATCCTCCTGCAGAGATAAAATAAATTACAAGATGTCTTTTGAGATGAATTTCCTTTACATAAAAAAGGGCAGTACATGCATTTTCAGTAGATTTGTGAAACATCAGAGTAGAATCACTTTTTCTATTGCCATATCGAACTTTGTTTCATGTACAGCTGAAAGGCATTTAACACCTCCTGAAAGGAGAACCTCCTATAATGCTTAATCTGCTGTGCCATCCCCATCTGAAATGTGTCCTAGACACACCCTGTTCTTTTTGCCTACGAGGATTCAAAGAATCTCCATCAACGTGACTGGAATGACGGTGACTTTCCGGAGGAGGAACCAATAGCAAAATGTGGCCCAGTGGGAGTCCTTCTCTCAAGGCCTGTATAGGAATGCGAGGCCAAACTGATTCTTAGCAAAACGCGGCTGAGAGCAAAAACAAAGGAAGTGAAGCTAAAGATGGCTTTAGCTCATTGCAGTTGTACACAGTCTCTTATCCAGGTCTGTGCTTGTACTCATCTTTTGACCCCGACAGCAGTGGCACGAATGATTTACAGCTCAGCAGAACAAAAATTAACAACATTATTTAGTCAAGCATTCCCAAGTTAGGCGATGGGCCAGATTTACACTTGCCCATGCAACTTTAATTGTGCCTTCTGGCTTGTCTGTCCTGTGCACCAAAGCAGCGGGGGTCCTATTGGAGGGTGGCGGAAACTGTTTCTAATTACACCATTCAAATTGCATCATGGTGCAAAGGGCAGAAGAAGGGTTGTGTGCAAAGCCTTTTCTACACTCTGTACTGTGATTACACATCCAGAAATTTTACTAATTTGCATGTGGAGATGGCCTTCAGCCCTCACCGGGTGCCAATACCTTCATGCTATGATGTAGATAAAATCCACCGTGTTGCAAATAGCACCACCATCTCCAGCAGTCTTAAAGAAAGGTCAGGGACCAAAACTTGAGACAGGCTGGCTGTGAGGTATGAGATGCTTGTACTTTAATAGCACCTATTATATAAGGTGTTATTTTTTTCCTTTCAGTTACCAAGAAACATGTCCAATGCCACACTTTCTGGATCCCCTTGAATACAATGAAATTGGGATTCTGGGACAATGAAGTTGGAGTAAATTATCCAATGTATATTTTCTCTATAGTATGATCTGGAGACCACATTGACCTTTTTTCTATTTTTGCCAAAGAAACATTTTAGGAAAGTTTTAAAATTAATTAACATCACATAGCTAAGTCTGAACCCCACGGATTAGATTAAAGTTTATCCAATAAGACCAGAAAAGTCTGATCTTCTGAATATAAATTAATGCATCATCTGCATGAGATTTAATTGAGAAAACTGCATCAAAAAGGCAAATTAAATACCAAGAACACAACAGACTTTCGACAGTGAAACACCGTGGGAAGTGTAAAACCATCTGTACACAGAACAGAATGACATTTTACGTACAATACTAGCCAGATAATGTTTTCTTTTGTGCATGATGTATGTTAAACATTTTGATAAGACAGATACATTAATGCACTTTTGCCAATCACCTAGCAATATATGTCATGATGAAAAGACTCCTGCAAAGTTAAAATGATACATGAATTTTAAACTTGCTTTCAAACTTAGATTATTTCTATAGCATTGCATCTGTTCTGAAGCTTGTGCGATACAGATTGTTAAAATTATTCAGGACTTCTAACTTCCGTTCTTTATAAATAATTTCAGTGTGATAGGTTTGTACTACTACTAGCCTTCCCCACATTTGCTTTGAAAAAAGGCAAAATAACTCCTTTGTTGTAAATGTATGTGTGCTAAAACATATATATCAGCGGTTGTCAACCGGGGGTATTTAAAAAGGTCATAGGGGGTACATAGAACTGATGTGGCCGATAATGTGGCTGATAAATGCTGCATGGATGCGTGCAGCCACAGCACAGCATGCAGGCAGCCAGGAGCGAAGCCTGGCAGGGTAGAGAGCAGCCCAGTCCAGCTGGTAAGTGGGGCACGGGTGGTGGGGCAGATGAGGCCCCAGCAGTGGGGGAGGAAGTAGGGCTGGAGCTGGGGCAGGGACAGGCTTTGCACAGCTGGGGCGGGGTGCAGGACTGAGTGGCTCCTGCCACTATGTGCACCCCAGGAGGACATGGGGGGGGCATGTGCCCCTGGACCTGCACACAGGGAAGGGCTGGCTGCCACAGTGGGCTGGGGCTGGGGCAGTGTTGGGCCAAGAGCTGCACTCGGGGCAGGCTGCAGCAGCACTGGGAGGGGGTTACAGGAGGAGGGGCTATGGCAAATTCTGGAGTGGCTGCAACCCCTCCCGTAGCCCCCTCCCAGTGCTGCCACCACCTGCCACAAGCGTAGCCCAGCCCAGCTTCAGCCTGATGCAGCTGCAGCCCCATCCCACCCCACCCCAGATGCAGATCTGGGGGCACATGCACCCCATGCCCTCCCGGGGTACATGCAGTGGTGGGAGCTGCCCCCCCTCACTCACTGCACCCCCAGAAAAGCCACTTGTAGCTCTGTTCCACCCTCCACCCCATCTGTGCAGCCCCAACCCCAGTCTCAGCGCCACTCACTCCCTTACTATGGAGGCCTTGATTCCCCTCCCCCCCCCCCGCTTTCAAAACAAGAAAAAAATATAAAGGGGTACATGAGCTGAAACTCTGAGACAGAAGGGGTACACTTGTTTAAAAAAGGTTGAAACCCCTGATATATATAAGTAGGGGTCTACTTAAATTGAAGTTCTGCAGATTTCATGGAGACCATGAAATATGAGATTCTTTACAAAATCAACCAAAAATACTTAAGAAAAATAAAATGCTGTCTCAGCCTCGCAGCTGGCCCTGGAGGTCCCAGCTGGCAGGGTGGCATAAAGGGCAGCAGAAAAGGTGTAGATTTAGGCTAGACATCAGGAGGCGCTACTTCACGGTCAGGGCGGCTAGGATCTGGAACCAACTTCCAAGAGAAGTGGTGCTGGCTCCTACCCTGGGGGTCTTTAAGAGGAGGCTAGATGTACACCTTGCTGGGGTCGTTTGACCCCAGTACTCTTTCCTGCCATGGCAGGGGGTTGGACTCGATGATCTGCTCAGGTCCCTTCCGACCCTAGAAACTGTGAAACTACGAAACTATGGGCACTGGCTCCCTGTCCCCTTCTCCCCCCACCACCCCACCCTCCAAGGGTCTCTCCACCATTCAGTCATGGGATGGGGCCACCAGAGCACATCTGTGAAATGTCCATGGAATTTGCTCTTTATGCTGTGATCAACCCACTAAAATTGGTAGGTCTAATTGTGATTTAAGTAGATCCCCTATGTATAATGTTGCAGCACGTTTCCAAAATCCAGACATGTTTCCATCTGCTTTTGCCTACACTCTGAAATAGCAACATCCCTGTAATGCTGTCGCTGTCCTGTAGCCTTTCATGTCTTGATGTCACCTGGCAGCCCAGGTCAAACTGTCCAGCCACCATATGGAACTAATGCCACCTGTTCTTTTATTCAGTGGAACACGTCATTGAGATATTTGTGCTTTGGTGCCAGTAACATAGATAGAAACATGCTAAGGGATCAAGCAGTTATTCATTGGACTGTGCAACTGGAATCTTACAAGTATCACTCAGTAGTTGAATGAACTAACAAGACCTGTGATGTCTGCAGGAGGCTCTCATGGCTCCAAACATGTTAATCAATTTTAAGACTATATTAGCTAAAATCACATTTCTTCTTTCGGAATCGCCAGTTCTTGATGTTGTCGCTCACATCCCCCGAAACAGCCAGGCTTGACCTTAAAGGAAATAGATCAGCCTAACTATCTTTTAAGAGAATTTGATTCCCATGCAACACAATGTAATATCCACCATTCAGTGGGGAAAGTGAGTGAAAATAACTCTGTTTCTCTGAGCTGTCAGTTTGCCTCTCGAGTATTCAAAGACTCAGCAGAGTTAAAAATAATGAACTCAGACCTCTGCACAACTATTTATTTTCAAATTGGTGAAGTGCCATTTTCTTCTCAGTTCAGGAAATTAACCTTCCCGAAAGCCAGCTTGCTCTACACAAAATTAATAAAGCAGAGCATGTTGGCAATAACTTGCACATGTTTATTTATGTGAGATGTCTTCAGTTAGAAGGGCTAAGATGAAAAATTGACTCCAAGGGCTGCCCTCCGAGGGGATTTACTCTTTGGCTGGACCCATTTTCATGTTGTTTAGACTCAGAATTGATGGCATGTGACTCTGCTTTTGAACATATAAAAATTAAGGTCTTCCATTATCCCATTTTTATTTCCCCATGCCACATGCCTAGTAGAGTATTTTTTCTTGATAATAAGAAGGCGGTTGGACATTTCAAGTCTGATGGGATGAAACAGCAAGGGATAAGGTACTGACTACTGGCCTCTTGCACTGGTAGCCAGTTGTTAAGTATTTACAAGATTGAAATGTCAGTTTTAAGTCAGTAGGGAATGACCTGGAACTTGGAACGTTACAGAGTTTGTTAACCTTAGCTTGAATTTAATTACAGGACTTACCACCATGGTACCCAGGTAAGACCCAACCTGCCACATAAACTGTGGCCTGAAAGGTATAACTCATAGAAATAGTGCAAACAAAGCTAATGCATCCCAAGATGAACTCTCTTGGATTTCATGTTCATGCAATTCATGGAGTAATGTTTAGCCAGCCATAATGTAAGAATTAGAGCCACATGAATAACCTTGAGGGAATAACCTATATTGCTGATGTGATAGGGCACCTGGACACATGGCATGTTAATACCAGGCAATTAATTTATATTCCAACCTATGATAAACCAGTGTCTGGGACAGGCAGAGCACACAGGTGCCTGGATGCTAAATGGCAAAAGAACTGGTTGTAGCCTACACTGAGCAAGTGGTTACCCCAGAACAGGTACGGACACACAACAATATAGTTGTGAACACGCAGCAATATAGTTTTACCCCATTTTTTCCTGTGGTAAGTGTACATCAAATTCCAGTAAATTACACCATTAGAGAATTATACTTAGTGTTCACTCCTTGTCTACATCGCCATAAGGCTGGGTGCAAATGTATTGTGTGTCCAGACCCTGAGAACACCATGCCCCTTTTGGGAGGACTGGGCCTAACCTTCATGAGCGCAACTTAAAGAGACGAGGCGTATGTGAACCTTGAAACATCTGGTATGACTCATTTCAGCATTGAATTATGTAGGCTGTGTTAATAGTGGAGCCTGGGTCTTCTTGCCAGAGGGATTGTTGTCTTGTCCTCTTGAGAGAGATGAGTGCAGTCTGGGCATAATGACAACTTAGTGAAAGTGTGGGATTAGGTGACATAATATGCATAATGTGGAAACCATGATAATGGACAATGTGTAAAGAATGGAAGAGATCTGTAGGGAGAAAACTACACATGCAAAGGAACAGAAACAAAGGTGAAGGCTCTAGTCCATAACACTGGTTTCTATAACATTATTTTTCAGGTGAAAAACAACCCAACCCTTGCATATACACATTTTTTCAATTATATTTATGCATCTGGTCTGCTCCCATGTCCATGGGAGGAGAAGGGAGTGTATGCACACATGCATAAATATACCCTCATATGTATTGCACATAATCTGCTAGAGATTATATTATACATAACCTGCTACATAATCTTGTCAAAGCAAGAGAAGAAGGAAAGCTACAATAGAAATAGGTTCAGTGGGGTCCGATGTGGTGTATGCCAAACGCTTCAGTGAAAACTGTGACCTATAGTTCCTTTAGTAAAAGTAGGCTTGGAGACCCAGCGAAAGTTGATTCAAATCAGTGAGTCTGATAGCTGCTGCTTCTATTATTTTGGTGTTTCTGGTTGGAATGGTATATTCATCATTAGACATGAACAGGAGTGACAGCATATATAGTACAGAAAAAAAACTATATTTCAGGGGTGTGAAGATAGAAAGCCTTTCATAAACCTTTAGAGAAAGTGCCTTTTCTTCCCTTCTCTAATCCCTCCTTCTCTAATTAAACTTTCACAGCGAGGATGTTGGTTATTCATCCAAAATAAAAACAGCCCTGTCAAATTACCCTCTGCATTCTATTACACTTAGGAGTTCTTCTACTTGAGAAAAAAAATTACTGTATTGAACAGATTTGTCCTATTTTGGCTTTGAAAGTTATCCTTTTGGAAGAGTAAGTAGGAGCTGCTCTAATCACTTTAGAAATATGGGTTCTGTTCAGCAAAAAATGCTTTTCTTTTTTTCTTTTTTTTTTGGCTGTGGCTGTAAAGACTCTGGGGGCAGCACAGCAGATGCAGAGCCTATGTTTGAATCAAGAACCAGCTCAAAATGATTTTTTTCTTGCCTGCCAGGCTTAGGTTGCTAGGGCTGGAGTTCTTTGCAGACTGCCTGGAAACTGCAACAAGTCCCCTGTGCTGAGGTGCATGGCCCCTGTCCAGAAATAAGAGTACCACCAGTGTCAGCGTTTACCATCAGGTGTGCGAAAAGGTTTCCAGACAGGACTTGGAGAGTGAGGGATGAAGCTGGACCCAGCTGGAGCGAGCTACTGAAAAGGCAGACCAGAAGTTGTGCTTGAAAAGTTTGTCCGCTTTGGTTTAGATGTTGGGAGGCTCCAAGACTAGGTTTGTGCTCATATGAGAGCCTTTCTTATTTGATATAAGAAAATCTTTGCTTAGGGAAGCCTTTCTCATGCCATTTAGACACTTCTTGGCTATAAAAAGCACTTCTTACGTATTATACCAAGAACTCTTCTGTGCCAGACTACTTATCACTTCATTACTGCAGTGCCTGGACAAGGCCACAACTCAGGTTGGGAACCTGTAGTTACAGGCACTTCACTAGCTAAATGGCACTCTACAATCTAAATACAAAAGAGGACAGAATGATTATACCTCCTTTCCTCCCTATACTTTCCATTATCCCTTTTACAGATAAGGAGTAAAGTAGGGTGAGAGAGATTGGCCTGAGGGAGAGTATGGCAGAGCTGAGAACTGAACCTGGATTTCCTGAGGGCTTGGAGAAGCTATAACAGGCGTGAACTTTGCCTTATCTCTGAAACTGTCCCCCCCTTACTGCTTTTGTGTTGGATCCTATAGGTTATGTGCAGGAAATGTGCTTTAAAGGTTACAAAAGTTAGAGGAATAGTCTGTTTTGTAGAACGACACTTCAGTGTTTGAACTTCTGGACCTCGCTGAAAGCAAAACTGGGAGGAAATCCTGATTGGAAACAATATCTTTTTTTAATTTGGAAAAGTTTGTGTCCTGTTTTGAACAAAGCTTTTGATTTTCTTATCAAGAGGTTTATGCATATGCCAGTACATATGTTGAAGTCCATGATAATCTCCCCATTAACTTTAATAAGTTCAAAAGTAGGTTTAAAAGTAATAAAAGTCATGCATGCTTTTGAACATTACTGCAGCTGACATCTTTAAAGGTGCTCCAACCCAAGTCTCAGGCCATCATTGCTGCCCAGTTTCCAGAGTTCAGTCCAGTTAGGAGGATAGCTTGCTTGAGGCTAGTACCAATTATTTGATATTCAGTGAAATGAAAGTCTAATTTTCAGATATAAGACTAATTTCTGGCACAGTTTTCAACTCTCTGCTCCTTAGAAATGCTGCCTTTCATGTAGCTTCTCTTATAATGATTTAATCTGCAGAGAGAATTAACGTATTCTCTTTGATATGCCTCCCCCAAGTCTCCCTCAGAGTGATCCCACAAACAGCCTCAGACTGCAGCCTTTTAAAAACCTTCAGTCTCTCTTTGATACTTGCAGGATGTAAAAATATATTTCCCAGTTTGATACAGATGATATTTTAGTGCATTGTAAGCTTCTGGGGGTGCATTTTATTTATTTATTTATTTATTTTCCTACATTTTCTTAAATCTATATTTTGGATTCTTGGGGCCAGTTCCTTGCCTAGTATAAATCAGTGAAGGTTCAATTACCTTGTTTTTCATTTAAAAAATAAGTAGTCTACCTGAAGCTGGCTAGCAAGTCATTGGGAAGGCTCACACGCCTGAGGTTGAGTTAAAAAGCTAAAATCGAGACTATATCAAGTTCATCTTTGTGAGCAGCTATACAGCAGCACCACGCCATTTTATATACTTGACAATGAAAATGTATCAATGATGATAGGAATGTGCCTTGTTTTTCATTTCCTCTCTACCCTGTGCAGCCTCCTTCTGCAGTTGGATGGCTTGTGCTTGATTACCTAGAAAGTGGTTGTCAGATAGTTATTTATTAGGTATGTGGATTCACCGCAAGAATTGTGACAGATTATTTATGTATGTGTATGTGACTGATATTTATAAAAAGCCATTTTGACAATTTGTACAATGTGTATTATGAAATCAGTTGTGCTGAATGCTGTATCAAGTATGTGTCCCTTTTTAAAAAAAAATCATTAAGTAGTCAGTTGTGTGCCTCTGATTTCACTTGAACTAGAAAATATTTTCAGTTATGAGGACTGATATTTTAAAGAAGTGGCTTTTGTGCAAATGTAAATAGAGAGATATTTACTGCTGTGTTAAAAATAATAGCATTCACAGCACTACAGAAATGCTGATGGTATGGTGTGATAGATATCCAATAATCACAATAAGCAAAATAACAACATTCAAATACACCAAGTAATTCCTTAAATAATGCAGGTTTCATGGACTGCTTAGTTAAGGGTGCTTGTTCTATTCAGGGAAGAACAACTCCAAAATAATTGGTTATCTGTTATAGCGCCATGACTCGTGTGGGTTTCTAGGACAAATAAAGCTTGCCAAGGTCTACTATGTCCTCGTTCATTCTAGCTGATTCAATGAGTTGTGGACTTTGAAACCATTGGCCTTAGCTGCAGACATGATTGTGTTTTGAGGACAGGGTTGCCTTCTCCAGCATTGGAGAAGCAGGTGCCAAGGGAAGTGCTAACCGCACCTTGTCCTGCATCCACAGATGCATCACAAGCAGGTCCAAGGAGGTGATCCTCCCCCTCTACACGACACTGGTCAGGCTGCAGCTGAGTACTGCGTCCAGTTCTGGGCGCTGCACTTCAGGAGGGATGTGGACAACATGGAGAGGGTCCAGAGGAGGGCCACTCACATGGTCAGGGGGCACCAGGGCAGGCCCTACGAGGAGAGGTGACAGGACCTGAACCTGTTCAGCCTCCACAGGAGAAGGCTGAGAGGGGACCTGGTGGCCTTCTCCAAACTGGCCAAGAGGGACCAGCAGGCTATGGGGGAGTCCCTGTTCCCCCGAGCACTACCGAGAGTAACAAGGATCAACAGCCATAAATTGATTGAGAGTAGATTCAGGCTAGATATCAGGAGACAATACTTCACTGTCAGGGTGGCTAGTCTCTAGACCCAACTTCCAAGGGAAGTGGTACTCGCTCCTACCCTGGGGGTCTTTAAGAGGAGGCTATACAGCCACCTAGCCAGGGTCATATGATCCCAGCATACTTTCCTGCCCATGGCAGGGTGTCGGACTAGATGATCTGCTTAGGTCCCTTTCAACCCTACCAACTATGAAACTATGAAAGTATGAAGTAGAATGGAAGGCGAATGTCCCCTAATGCTCCACATGTGTCCTGGGGAGATGCAAATCTCAAGATTTCTATGACACAAAGCTCTGCTCCCAAAGGATCTTTAGTAGAGTTGATTGGAAAAGAAGAATTTCAGTTCATGGGGAGAAAAAAATCTAACAGTGTTGTGATGCAGAACTAAACCAAGACTGCTAAAAGTTGGTCACGAACATGAGTAGTTTGCTGCTGGGACAATCGTGTAGAAGAAGGGAGGCTCACGCTCAAATTCGTATTCACCCGGATTTAGAGAAACTTGGGTCATTCACATCTCAGGTAAGCATCCTGTTCATCAGACCACTGTATCCTTAGTACAGCTTTGTAGTCCCCTAGTAGGTATGGAGGACCAGGACTCTATGATTGATCACCCCGCATCCTTCTCTGCTGTGACTAGCTTCAATTGTTGAAATCCTGTTAATGGCAAAATCCCGTCTGATTCCTTCAGAGTCAGTATGTCACACAACGTGTGATCGTTCTCTATAATAGTCGGTGTAAAAATGTAGCGCCTAACTCCACAGATCTGCTCCCAGTTTGTCTTTAGGGTTGTTTGTTCCTTGGTCTCAAAATCCTTTGAGGTGCAAATGCAATGATTCGACTTTCCTTGCACGTGCTTAGGAGTCGTGTGCAGATTTACCAAGTGTCCTGCTGATTCCTTCCATTCTGAGAATTCAGCAAAATTAAATAATTTCTCAAAATAGGTCATTTAATGAAATAGGTCCCAAAGCTATAATAGACCTTTTTTAAAACATACAACCAAGGGCAAAACAAAGCCCCCAAACGGATGATAATGTATTACTCGCTGTGGGTATTTGTTCTTTTGTCAGGTGAGCTCTGCCAAACCTGGCATCTTTCAGGGCCAAACCAACCTTCTGCAGCTCTTCATAGATCACAGGCATTGGAAACAGGAATAAATATATTTTCCCTGTGATATGCCTGAATCTACTAATGAGCCTCTTCTAAAATCTCTGCTATTAATGGATTAGGGTAACAAGTCCAACATAATTACCTGTAATTCTTTTACACATCTCCAGTGTCAGGGCTAGTATTGGCATACTATCCCTCTCCTTGCAAACTTTATAATAGTATTGATTGCTTTTTTCTTGGAACCTGCCAACTCCAACTACTGGATGAAAACCAGAATGCCCTTTCTTTTCATCTGTACTGCATTCAGTCCAAAATGATTCTGGAGTTACCCCTCTCGTCTCTCCTCACTGTTGGCTCTGTCTAGATATAAGCTAATGTTGGTGTTTGCCTTTTGATGCAAGATAACACGGAGACATCCTCCTGATTTTTTCTATTCACATTGGCTGTTTTCTCTCTCTCCCTAGCTTTACCCTATCCTCGGATCTGTCCCTTTTGGACCCTCTGGGAAGCAAGGAGCACTTCTCTTTGTATTTTCATTTGGACCTCTTTATTGTCTTTAGAAAATGTAGTTGAAAGAAGTAAAAAGCGTTCTTTATACCATTTTATTTGAAAACTCTTCCCCGTTTAGGACTTCCATTTTTCAAGATCCAAAAGCACCCAGAAGCAAAAGGTGTGGTGACTCAGAAACTCGAAAGAACATATTCCTCAACTCAATAAAAACTGGCCTTTCATCCAGGTTGAGACAGGAATTACTGCACAGATCGCAGGAAAATGCAGCCATCTCTAGGGTTGAATGTGCATCAAAGTTACTTAGTGGTTTGAGGCAGGAAGTGACTAACATCATAATTGATTGTAACAGCAAGGAGCATTTAAGGAGCGAGTGTATAATTGCGCATAATGGAATTTGGGAAGGCATTAATAGCTCTACTGTTCCGAAAAGTACTGAGAGAGCTTTAAAGACTGCACCCGGGGACAATCTCTACTTTTCACCTGAAAAATTTTCTCTTCTGCAACATAGCTGCTTCAAGGCACTGCGCAGCAGCATGGATACAATACTGATGGAGCGGAAGGAGCATCACCAGCTGCATGACCAGCATCACTTCCTCTAGCAGCTGCGTTGTGCTTCGAGTCTTGCTTCCAAACTACTGACCAGGCCATACCCCCTGAAATCCCATTGAAAGCACAGCCCACCAAGGGATGCCAGCCCATCACCTGAATATCCAATCAGCAGGGAGTTTATTTTCCAGGCATATAGAGTAGGATAAGGATGCCCGGTTCAACACACAGCGTACTCTTGTATATTCTGCTTTTGTCTGGATTTTTTCTACTATCTTGTTTTATATTCTCCTTTACAGTAAACATTTCTAGTGTTCCTAGTCCGAGTTTATACTGAGAACCTTTTAATCTCAACAAAAAACAAATAAATGAGTAGGTATGAAGAAGTCACCATCGCTACCATTGTGCTGACAAGCTGAGACATTAAAATGCCATATAGTAGGATGTCCTCCTGATAACCCCAAGCAGAGGGATGTACAGAACCACTTCAATCCATACAGATAGCTTGTGCTCATGATACGAGTCCATAATATGTACTTTCAGCCAGGGATTTCCCAGAAAGGTGATGCTGAGTGAAATAAAACAGTTGCTACTCACATATTCTACCTAGGTGTTGTGAGAGGTGTGTGTGGCATTATATCAAAGAGCGGACGGGCTATTATTGCTTTGATTCATCAACTTTTAATTCTTTTTTTAATACGTTTTGATTTGCTGTACCTGACTCCCTCAGATCTCACACTTCTGTGATTCTGAATGAAGAAGCGATTTCCATTTTTTTTGTTCAGAACGGATGGGTGACTAATTCCATTTTTAAACAAATTCAAATAAATGTTCATTTAGCTCTAAATCAACTCAGCAGATCTGAGGAAATTCAGACCTAAAGATCAACTGTCATGTTTGACTGGTCCAAACAACCCTCTTAAATGCTATTAGAAGAAAAAAAAAATCAGTCTCCTTCTTTACTGAAAATCTATTAGTGTAAAAGTATAACATGATAGCAAAAGAACCCCCAGAGAGGCCCATTACCATTACAGCAATGGAAGTCAGCCTACATTTTATTCCTTTATTCATCAAAGCACTTGCTTAACTTTAAGTCTGTGCTTTATAGTCAGTCTTGTTCATTGAGGACTTCAGATATAAAACTGGTTGCTCTTCCTGCAAAGAGGGGCTTTCCTGAATCAAGTCTTTCGCCGCGTGCCTAAGTCCCCTTACGGTCAAGGGGATGTTTAAATGCCTTGTTGTTTAAGGGTAGCAGCGCCTAACATTTTGGCCATCCAGGGTCAGGCTGCAGGCCGGGTCCTGTGCAGGGTCAGTGCGCGGGGTCAGTCCACAGGCAGTTAAGAGTGTTGCCACACCCTCATTAACAATTTCTGGACCCTTGGGGAACTCTGCAGGGTGAATCTGGCCTGGGACCTGGGTTGAGCACCCCTGGTTCAGGAAGTTAGCAAGAACAGACTGTTTCATCTGGTAAGCGCGTTCTTCCATTCAAAGCAGTGTTTTTGTGCCTGCTTGTCAAAGTAAAACCTTCTTGCTTTGCTTGGGAAATTAGAATATTAGTGAAGAGTAGCATAATCATTTTTTTTAAAAAGGTAGAACACAATATTGCATTATCTCTGACCTTGAAGCTGAATTGCATTCTTCTTGTCAATGAGATAAGTGTATATTTTAGGTATGCTGTTTTAGATGGGTATTTCAGTAGATACTGCAATAGCTACTTAATTAAAGACAGGAAAGACTTCTCCAACTATAGCAACAGTAGAAGGGCACCCATGTAACAGGACAGCATCTGTTAGGAATAAATGCACCCAGCAACCAAGCACTCATCTAAGCTTTACTTTATCATTGCCAATCCTCTGCTTGGATTTGTACAGTCATTAGCATGTAGGCAGAGAAGAACAGCTTTTCTTCCCACCTGCTACCCCTTGTAGGTTCAAATGATGAAGATCTGGAATCAACCTCGCCTGAGGCTGGGGGGGGCATTGTTTGGATCTGGAGTTTTGGCTCAGCCTCCTCAAACTAGAAGATGTAGCACTGGTCTTGTATCATAGTTTGTAGATCTTTCCTGTGAATAAAATGTGCCTTCCTTCTCTGCTTTAAATTTAAAATAGGTGCATTGATTCTGTTTGCCAGGATGACGGATTTTCCCTTCTTCACTGGTTACTATATTGACAAAAATGTAGGGCTCGCATTTGGATGTTGCAAGGATCATTTATTCAGTATATGATACAAGTTGCAAGCATAGATTCTGGCAAGTTTAGGACACACATAGGTGTGTGTGTGTGTGTGTGTGTGTGTGTGTATAGTCCCCTTACTCTGGAAAAATGACATTAACGCTTGTACAGAGATGACAATGATATCGTAAAGCAGTTGCCCACCAGCATTAATATGTAATAAGCAGTAGTAGAAGTTTTCTTGATCTTGAGTCTTGGAGCACATTGAATCTGTAACTAGATACTTAGCTGATGTCACTTTTATATAGTTTCACTGAAAACAGTAATCTATACCTGCTGAAGATCTGCCCTGTGATCTTTAGAGTATCCAGTTGTGTCATACATTTGTATCATAACAAGTTTTCAAGTCATTACTCAAAGAACAGGATGTTTTGAACGGTCTTTGTGCATTCTCTGTGGCTGCGGTAGACATGAAGACTTCAGCTTCATTTGTCCTGACAAATGAAATGAGAATGACAATGGTGGAAGAGTCCAAAAAGACTCCTAGTAAGAAATCCCCATGGAGACCCACTAGAAATCAGTTCAAAATGTAGTAAGCAATGGCACCTGTTACTGGATAAAATATCCAGATGTAAGATGCCTTTTTAGTTTACTTCAAGATTGAGGAGATAATATCTGATCATTCCACATATATGAAGCCTTAGAAATGGTTCTGTCATTCAAAGTTTTACAAAGGAAATATAATTTGTGGGTATTCAGGCGCTGCATAGACAGATGGAAGCACAGCAGGTAGATAAATACTGACATTCTCTTCCACGAATACCTTCAAAAGAAAGGTCAAAGATAAGACAGTGAGCAAAGCGAATGTAGATTAGGCAGAACATCTGTTTAAATAGGATAGTAGGAAAATATTCATAGCTTTTCAAATACAGTTCTGTTCAAAAAGTTATCGATGGGCATCTGCTTAATTTTGAATTATTTTCTGCCTTTAACATTAGTCTTCTGATAAAAAAAAAAAAAAAGTGTGAAAAAGCACAATTAACCCCAGTGGATAATTTGCTTGTGTTCCTACTATAGAGAGCATGCCTCTCTTGTGATCATAACGTCAGAACATGCTTTCATTAGAAATGGGCAAAGGTGGTTCAGTACATGTCTGGAGGTGCCAAATATGATTGTGCAAGAGCATTGTTACGCAGTAATTTTGGGCAGCTCCTGGAGCTCTTAACCCCTGGATTGTCCACACATTAACACCTCAAACTATAGCAAGGCTTTGGGCTCTTGTGGTAGATTAGGGAAGGTTAAATATGGTTTAGAGAATGTGGCATTCCTGAGACCCACCATTTTGACTCTTCTTTCTCTCTCTGGCCTTCACTGCCAATTTGTTGTGTTTCCTACTCCGGTTTTATTTGATTAATACAAACTTCTTACTAGATAAGTGAATAGATATCAACATAATTTGAAGGCAATTCAGGAGAGCCAACAACATTAATTAAAAATCAATGGTATTTAGGTGTAGAATCACCTTGGAAAATCTCTCCCCCATCAAATCATTTTTCTGTCCAGATAAATTGACTCGGTCACAAATGCAGCATGTACTGTTCTAACACTGCCTTTGTTAGAAATCACTGCCTGTGTCTGTGTGCTCAAATTAAGACATTATAAAGAAGCATGGTTTTTCAGATTTGGGTTCTCAATGCATTCTGAAAATCAGGCACGTGAATGTGCTTTTCACATTAGGCAACCAAAATAGCTAGTCAAAAACTTGGCTTTAATCTTAATAGTGAAAAACTGGAAGGAAAAGGCAGAAGGGTGAGAGGAACAGCCATTGTTTTCTTCTACAATGGAAGACAGTAAAGTAAATCCATTTATATAACCATATATTTATTACCATTTCATTGTTTGTACACAGAGCATTTGTGAGTATGGAGTTAGTGCATGTAGGATAGTTTTCAAAACCAGTGAGAGAGGACTAGAGGGATGGATTTATTTATATATTAGAAACCTGAAGCAATACTTTCATCATGTGTTCTCTGTTGCACACACTCCTAGGAGAATAACATTTTCTGCATATTGCTGCCTTTATTTTTAGGGTGCAGTGTATGCGGGCACTTACACCACTGTCTCTCGGAACCGCATAATCTGCTCTAGAGATGGTCAGAACACAGTTCTTAGCTCATGATCTTTTTGCCAAAAGATACAAAGATCATTGGAAAGCAGACAGTTACTAATAAGGTGCTTATCAATATAGGGCATACTTTGTCATTCCGTGTAGTATTATACAGCAGTTGGCTGAGGAAGGTAAATCAGCAGGGAGAAAGGTATCTATAAATCGGCAGCTGATGTATGCTGTAATAGTGATGTGTTAGGGTGTTCTGTCTAGTTCTTCCCCTTTCCTCCAACCCAGTGATTCCCAACCAGGGTGCTATGGCATCCCACAGTGCCTTGAGCTCCTTTCTAGGATGCCACAGGGTACCACGCAGTGTTAGCACTGTTAGGTGTGCAAACATGATTGACAAGATAATCCTAGAGATTTCAAATAGGAATCCATAGTGTTAAAAACATGTTGACCTTGTGCCAGGGCACTGTTGGTGCCTGCCACTTTAAAGGCTGAACCAAGCAGTCAGCAGGTGCTTGATTGCGGTGGCCATTTTAGATCCCTGGCTGCCTATATAAACAGGGCAGTTTGCTGCTGGTAGGGAGGCAGAAATATTGCCTGGCTGCAAGGCTGTGTACAACATCCTGGAGGTAAGGGTAGGAGCTGTAGGGGATGGTTTGGAGGCTCCTGGTCCTGGGCATGACCAAAAACTGCACCCTGCTGGGAGTGGGTGGCCTGGTGGGGCTCCCAGTGGCACAGGAGCCCCCAGGAAATGTTAGGTCAGTTACCACCCTGGTAAAAGGTGGGTTGGAGTGCTTTAACCCCTAGCCCCCACAACACTGTGTGTATAAGGGGGCCAGGTATGGCTGCAGCCACTGGACCTATGTGGGGTGTAAGACCCTGGTGAGTGGGTAGTGGGACCAGGTGTGGCTGCAGCCACCTGAGTCTGTGAGGTATGTGACCCCAGGCCCCAGTGTAGCAGGCAGAGTATGGGCCTCGGTGGAGGTGTAGAGCAGGATGCAGTTGGGCACCTGACAGCCTGCACCACAGTGGCAGCTGGGAGTCCTGGAGAGCCTAGCAAGGGGCATGGAGTCTAGTGAAGAGGCAGGGTGCCCAGAGGCTAGGAGCCCTGACTGTGCATGTGTGTGGGGGAATGAGCCCACTGACAGTGAGGGGCTCACAGCCCAAGAAGAGAGTTACAACAGGTGAATGCCAAGAGGGGTGAGTATTGGGGGCCTGGGATGAGGCCCTGTAAGGAAAGGGTGTGAAGTGGGTCCTGGTGAGCAGGGGGCTCAAGGGTAGGCCCTGCTAACATGGGGGCCAAGTTAGGTCCAGGTAAGGCTTCAGGCACCTGAGGCCACAGGTGGGCCAGAGGCTGATTGGGTGGAGCAGCTGAGGAAGTGCTGTGGGTAAATAACAGGGTGAGTCAGGAGCCCCTAATTTAGCACAGCTGGGTGAGCGACCCAGTGAGGGACTGGAGGTATAGTCAATTCAGTGTTCTGCTAACTGCCCAGTGCTCGCTCTGATGCAGATCACAGGAGAGGCCCAAGAGGCTGCGTGCTCGCTGGCTAGAGAATGCAGGGAAACAAGCCCCAGGACCCTTCGGGCGAGGGCAGGGTGAGTGTGGCCCTGGGAAGAGGAGGGGTGGTATATGAGTGGCCCCGCAAAGGGGCAGTATGAGAGAGACCATATGAGAGGTGGTGGAGTGGGAGAGGCCTCAGTGAGAGGGAGGTGGTATGAGTGTGGCCTGTGATAGGGCAGAAAGTGAGAGGCCTAACACTTGGATGAGTTGAGCCTGGCCTCAGGCCAGAGCAGAGCTCAGTAGTTAGGAACCTCTGCAAGGCTTGCGATGCAGTACAGGGGTGGTTGGAGCTGCATATATAGGCCCAGGAGAACAAGGTGTCAGAAGGGCAGCCTCCCACCTTACTAAGAACCAATTAAGAGACAACAAGACGTGGCAGGAGGGAAAGTGGATGGTGTGCAGAGACTAGCATTAAGCAGGTGAGGAGACTAGCACTGTGACTAGTCGCGGAGTTCCCACTCTGCCGCAGACCTGTTTTGGTTTTCCTGGTTGTTTTGCAACAGAATTTTTGTATTCATTCTTTTATAATAAAAAAATTAGTGAAAACTAAGAGCTGGATTTTTCTAAGACTTTTCTCAAGTCTAACAAGGAGTGCCTTATATCTAAAAAGATTGAGAACCACTGCTCTTAAACAGTGAGAATTACACCAAAGTTTGGTTTTTCAAGCATTTGGTGGGCACATCTACACATGAAATTAGTGTGACACAATAAACTCCAGCACAGTTCACACTGGAGTTTATTGCTCCTGGGTGCAGTGTTTATACGTGTGCCTGAGACCTCAGCACACTGAGCCTGGGCACCACAGCCCCAGCTAGCAGGGAGTCCAAAACATCAGCCTGCCAGCCCACAGCTGGTCACCCCCCTACTCAATGTGCTGTGGAGGGGCTGGCTGGGGCACAAGGTGCTATAGTGCAGTTGGTCACAGTCTACGTGCGCATTGCAGTGGAATATATAACTCTGCTGTAGGATAGTACTTGTGTCAGACAATACTGACCTACAGCAGAGTTAATTAGTTTACTCTGGCCTAATAGCTTCACATGTGTAGACGCTAACATTTTCTCTTCTTGGCAGTTCTTCGCAGAGCAAGATATTAGGAAGGTAATGGCCTGTACTGGTTGCAGGCCACGCTATTGACTAATCAGTCCAATTGCAGAGACATAAAACCTGCTGCAACAGTTACACATGTACGGCTGATTGCTGCTAGATGAGGGTGCATCTTTCCTCCTTCTCTTCTCCTTGATCCTGGCTCTGTGTTGACATTCAAAGAGGGCTATGGCCTTTTTGATTTGAAGCCACCCGGCATCACAATCTGCAGCCTGTGTTTCCCACAGCTTGTAGTCAATACCACAGGCTGAAAAGGACCTCTTCAAGGTGTTCATGAAGCACTTACATGGGGCCCCTCTCTCATGTTTCCCAGTCATCAGTTCCCCGTACAGCGTGGCCTTTGGTAGGCAGTTGTCATCCATCCGGGCCACACGGCCTGCCCACCGCACCTGAGTCTGCAGGAGAATCGCCTCAATGCCAGTGGTGTTGACTCTTTGTAGCACGTCTGCATAGGTAACATAATTCTGCCAAGGATTTTGAGAATAGTGAGAGGCAGTACTGATGAAAAAGCTCAAGAAGGTGTATATGGCAGTGATGTAAGACCCATGATTCAGCATCATACAGTAGGGTGGAAATAACATCTCTGTACATCTTAACTTTGGTCTGTGCCCATAGGCTGTGACTGTTCCAGACCTGCTTGAAGAGTCTGCTGAAGGCACTACTGGTGTTTGAGAGTCTGTTGTCTACCTCCTTGTCAGTCATGGCATTATACAAGATGACACTCCCCAGTAGGTGAACTGCTTGACAGCCTTTAACTTGGTTCCTTTGATAATCAACTTTGGTGGCACGTACGCTTGGCATGGAGCAGAGTAATGAAAAACTTCAGTCTTCAGGGTGATGGTGAGCCCAAAGAGTTGTGCTGCAGTAGCAAAGCAAGTAGTCATGTGCTGCAGGTCATGTTGGGTGTGGGCCACTTGAGCTCTTCACTGAAGAGCTAATTAGGCTACTCCATAGTAAGTATCTCATGTAGATGCCCCTGGTATCTCCTAAAAAGGTGTCTGATGACTTTCTTGGTTTGATTCCTGTTTGACCTGGTGCCCTATCCATGATGCTGGAGGTGGCGATTTAGGGTTAATGTAAAACCAAGGCAGTAGTTGAATACTGTTAGTAAGTCTCCTGGTACTATTTTGGGAAGAGATAGTGTCCTGACTGATTCAAATAACAGCAGTTTGCCTAACTAAGATTCCTATTTGTGATGAACTCGCATGCCCTTTTTCAAAGACTTTGTCTGTGAGGACTCCACTGTCTAGAGTTTTCCTTGATCCAGGAGTGTCTCCTATCAAGGATCTGAGATCACTGGGTGTAAGGGCAAAGCTCTTCAACACTGAATATAGCTCTGGGGCTTCCTGTTCAATGAGTTTACATCAAGTGTCTCCCTTTTAAAAATCTTTGCATTGCTGAAGGTGTTGTGTGCCTTGAAAGTAGTTACTTCCTGCCAGGAAAAAATAATGTAAATGCATCAGGATGTGAAAAGTACTGAAAACGGGATTTTAAAATGTGTTGAGCTTGGACTTTATCTCTTTTTTTTTTTTTAAATTCTTAAATGTCAAAGCTTCTTTCATATAGGCACATCCTCAAAAAATCTGTTTCTAAACTCTGTTAAAGATAAGTGGGATTTTTGTGCTTATGTCTCTGATTCAAAATTTCTGCAGCACATCACTGATATACATGCTTGGTGTTACGCATGTGTATAAATGTGTTTTCATCAGCTGGAGCTTAAGAACAGTCATTTCTCAAATCTTTCTTCCCTTCCAGCTGACTTTTTTTTTTTTAGTTGACTTAGTTGACTTCACAGCCTGTAATGCTCCAACACTTGCTGTTTCAAGATAGAACCTCTGTAACCTGCATCATTCGGGGGGGGGGTGTACTTGCTCTGATATCCATTTTTAGATAAATGCTCTGGAGTTCATAATGTGCGTGCACTGTTATGACCAAGTGACTCTGGGTACATAGGGAGCTATTCTTGCTGACTTGCATATACTTGCTGTTCAAACCAGATGATAAAGTGTGGGACAGGAGTTTCCGCAGAAAGGAATTCTGTGAATAAGCCAGTCCAGCAAAAATTCAGGTTCATTTCACAGCAGATTAGGTTTTGTTCAGGACAGTATCCCATTGTTTCGAGGGCCCTATGGGGGCCATGTCTTACAATTATCTAAGAAGAGCAAAACCCTCCTTCTATGAGAACACTCACAATTTTTGCTACTTCTTGGATTGTACTGACAGTTCTGGAAGAGCCAAAAATTTGACTTTAAGTTGCATAAACACTTAAAATCCCCAAATAAGTAAATGCACACCTCTGAGGCTGGGAAAACTTATTGGATATAATAATCTGATCTTTCATCTACTAAGGAAAGGTTATGAGTTAAATACTGTATTCATTTGAATATAAGACAACCCTGAATGTAAGATGACCCTCCCCCAATAATTAGATTCTATACCTTGTGGGGACGGGGGGGGGGGGGGGAATAAATTTTTTTTGGACAAA
>NW_017728991.1:10216036-10216554 GCF_001723915.1 Gavialis gangeticus | reverse complement strand
AATCTAATTATTGAAGGTTTGCCTTGAATTTATCCCCCTCCTCCTGCTACATCAGGGAAAATTTTAAATCTGGAGGGTTAGGTTGTCCCCTTGCCCTTTGCCTCTCCCCAACTTCTCCCCTACCCCCTTTACTGTCAAACCCTGCTCTTCCAGAGCATGTGCAAGTGAGAGGCAAATTTGAAAATGTTGACCTTGCAATAAACCTACCTGTGATAATTTTCATGTAGGCAAATTACTACAGGTACCCATAAACCTGGTTCCAGAACTTTATTCATTTTACCTCTGTTTTTGAAACTGCTGCAAGTTTTAGCACATACTCCATAAGCACACTTTTAAGTAGCAGTTTTGTATCAGCTTATATATTAGTACAAAACCAAAAGGCTCATGATTTATAATGTAGTTCATTGGGCTGGGCCTCAGAGTCAGCAGCATTTTAAGCCATTGTGACCGCACAGCTCAGCGCTGCTCAGTACATGTGTACGGGGGCACAGGTGGTATTTTCCTCTCTTCTTCCGGTG
>NW_017728991.1:10214443-10216025 GCF_001723915.1 Gavialis gangeticus | reverse complement strand
TTGCGGTGGATGTAGACCCTAAATCTATGAAATCTATACTGTGCTAATTAGCTCCCCACCCATAACTAGAACCAGGTGTTATTGTCACAAGTGTTGCAATCCTTCAAAAATGTGCATACATATGAGGTGCAGGGCAAACTTGGCTGGTTCCTCCTCAGGGAAAGCAGGGTCATACTAATCATTGCAACAAGCTGAGAGATGGGGCAATGGGGGAATTCTGCAGGAACTGTTTGGAAGCCCAGTTGGTGATGTTTGCCAGACATTTAAGGCTGGTGAAGAAATGGGAATCATTGGAAATGGGAAAGAAAGATGCAACTCATCTGTGCGAGTGAAGAGAAAGTTGAAATGTATGCAGTGTGGTGGCTTGAAAAAGAATTAGTGCTAAAGAGAAAAATATGCAATGGTGTTGTGCACACAGGGCATAGAGAGTGAATTAAAAATAAGCAAGAATCTTATCGGGATAAGGCACAATGCCACATTTATTGGAACATAAAACATGAAAAGAATAAAGAACAGTAAGGTTATTTGCTTCACTCAGTCCCATGCATACTCATTCATTCATACATACAAAAAACCAAGCGTGTGCGCGCGCACACACACAGGCAGTTAGACAGTCCAGCAAAGGTTAAGGTGTTACCAAGTTCTTAAAGTGCTCAAGGTCAGTCTGGGGGCTGGCCAGGCTGGCCATGAGAGTTGGAGTCAGGTCTTGTTGGATGTGCCCAAAACTCCTTCTTGCAGGTGGAAAAGACCCAAAGCCTTGTCTTTGTGTTCATTCTTTATAGTAATAGCTGTTCATACAAGACTATGGACTCTGCTGAATCAGACGCGAAGGTCATCCTCCTTGTCCTGTTGGCAGGCTGGGATTGGTAGGTCATGATCTTCTGGCTTTGTGGTCTGCAATCTTCAGGGGGGCCATTGCTTGCAGTCTTCAGCCATCAGGATGGAACATGATTTAGTGTTCGGTAATCCTTTACTGCTGACTTGACATGGCTGCAGTCCTTAACCGTAAAACCACAGAAGGCTATTTTCACCTGTTGCAAGAGGATTGTCTCCCTGCATATTGTCACATACACCATTCACTCTTTCATTACCTCTTTCCACACACACCGGACATGCCACAAACCCTTACACCAGCATTTTTCTTATACTAAATTTTAAGCTCTAAAGTCATGAGGCCAACAGGTCAAATGTGTCTAAAGTCATGAGACCAATATGTCTCGTATATTTATGCTAAGCAATAAGAAATCTAAAATAGATGGCTAATTCCAAGCACTAATAATGACTGATTCAATTATAGTAAAAAAGTAAATCGTAACAAGATTAACTTTATCCTAATGGTTAAATCTTTTCCTTTATATAAAAAGAGAAATAAGATAAACAGTCAAAGTAATTACAGTCAATAACAAGATAAGCAATCAAAACAATTATAGTCACTGCAGTACTACAATGGACATTACCATATATCTAATTCAGATGGGCTGTGCTAACCAGTCTTTTCTGGTACAGTCCCATCAATATGTTTGTCCAATATAGGCTGTGTGTTTTATAATCGTGCTCATTGTGAACTGCATTTAATCAATAT
>NW_017728991.1:10201584-10209443 GCF_001723915.1 Gavialis gangeticus | reverse complement strand
TGCTAACCAGTCTTTTCTGGTACAGTCCCATCAATATGTTTGTCCAATATAGGCTGTGTGTTTTATAATCGTGCTCATTGTGAACTGCATTTAATCAATATCATAGCTGGTTTCCATTACTGAGCACATGCTGCTTTTGGCAGCAGTTTAATGATAGGCAGCGTATTTAATGAGGTTTCCTTGTATGCAAATGTATGATGAGGAGGTTTGTTCCCATGCTGATTTGGGAGGTGGCAAACTTGTTTTGTATTTGAATAAATACGGTAATTGCAAGTGCAGCCGATTTGATTTATATTACGAACTCTGCAAATGTTCTTGCAGATAAAGTATTTAAATAACTAATCATTGGAATTAGGCAGGAAGGGGAGTTATGCAGACATGAGATTCTGACCGTATGTTAGTTATAACTAGTAGAGTTGGGGCCCTATCAGTGACTTCTTATTAATCCTTAATTGAGTTGCCTAATTCTGTGCTGAGGTGACCATCAGTACATGACTGCCTAGCAGCATAAAATGGAGCTGCAAACATGTACTTGGAAGGAAGGTGTATTTTCTTAAACTGGAGGTACCCTGTGTTTGAGACAACATTGTTAGCATAATCAGTGCAGGAGAGAATCCAACTTCTAAATTTGCAAGTTGTGTTGAAACATCTCTCAGTATTTTCTCTCAGGCAGTCACATTATGATGCATAATGAAAACCCATAATGATATAAATATTTAATTCTTTTAACTAGGTTCTAAACAGTATAGATATGATGGCATAATTAATTTTAAACTGCTATCCTTTTCTTCATTCCTCTTCTAATTAGTTGAGTACAGCTGAGATGCTAGTACAAAATTGATAAAAATGATGTTTTTAATTGTGTATATGTGGGTATTCTTGCATGGATACATCAAATAAGCTAAGTGTCAGTGCCTTTTTTTTCTTACATGGCTCAAGCTTCACTGGATAGAACAATAATATTCATATGCATGATATGGTAATATTATACAGTCCTGTTCATCTGGGGAGAACAAAGCCATTTTCAAAAGTGGGCTATATTGCATTCTAAAGTTGGAGAGACCTAGGCACAAAAATAGGACTTACATTGTCATAAACATCTAATGGGGTTTGGGTGCCTTTATATCTTGGGTGCCTGTGGTGACAGCTGAAGAGCCTGATGTCCAAGAGTTCTTAACATCCTCACCTGTCACTGACTGCCTTTGTGTTTGGTGGGCGATCATCATCATCTCTGAAAAAACAGGACTTTGTGGATCACTGAGAGCAGCTTAGAAGTCACAGGGTGCATCTACACATGCACTTTAGTGCGCATTAGCCTGTTTTAATATGTATTAAAGCATCACTCAAAATCTGTGCTAATTAGTTCATGCGCATTAAATTAAGCTAATGCACATTTTCCTAGTAGCTCAGAATGGAGGGCATTTTTATGTGCTGGGGTGGGGGGGGAAGGCATTTTAATTAGTTGGCTCCAAGAGCCATCTCTAATTTAAAGCTCCACAGCATCTTGTGTATCGGCGTCCCTGCACTTCAAAATAGCAGTAGGCACGCTTGAGCTAAAGCTCATCGAACAAGCTTTAGGTCAAGTGCCCCCACTGCCACTTTAAAGTGCAGGGACACTAATACATAAGATGTGGAGGCTGGCTGGAGCACACTAATTAGCACGCTCTAGCAGACTTGGTTAATTGAGTCTGCTCCAATGCGCTGTAATTACAGCATGTTGGAGCAGCTTTCTGGCACATCTACAGGCACCCAGAGGGCAGTCTTACACATGCAAGCACCGCACTTTTCAAAGCGCCCAGTGCTGCGATGCTTGCAGTTGTATAAATGGCAAAATGCACGTCAGCACTGAGAAAATGGTGGCAGAAGTGGTATGCTTTTGAACTAAAACACAACGGAAGTGCTTTAGTTCAAAAGTGCACGGCCACCATTTTCTCCATGCTGACACTCATTTCGCCACTTATACAACTGCACACAGCACAGCACAGTCCACCTCAGCTCGTGTGTGGAGCAGACTCAATTCATCGAGTCTGCTCTGAAGTGTCAGATCTCCAGCGCGTCATGGGACAGAAAAGTATGTGTATACATGTTCAGAAGTACTAGATTTAATGCACGTTAACTAATGTGCATTAATGCACATGTAGACAGAAAGCAAATTTAGTGGATGTTTTTATAAGCCTGGGCCTAAATTATTTGCATGCTTCCCACAGGCAATGAATAGAGAAATCCAATTTCTTTCTGGATTTAGCAACTGCTCTACAGTTCCTAGAATGTTAAACCATGCCAGATCCCTTATCAATGCTGGAATCAAGCTCAATGACAAATGTGACAGCCCGTGTTCCAGGGACACCACCTAGCAGGGGTTTCCACTAGAGTGATCAGGCATCCTAGGAGGGACTGGAAGAGCAGATTAGGTACACTGAGATCAACACCGCTCCTGCCTGCCTGGTGAGAGAGAGAACTGATTCTATGGAAGGAAGTGAATCTATAAGTCAAGAATTTTAAATTGCTGCAAGTGGAATTAATTTGGATTGTGTGGAAAATACTTTTAGCTTTCCACATGAATAATACTTTCCCTTCTTTAAGAAACAACCTAACATGGCCGTGTAACATTGTCAAAAGAAGCTAAATAGTTTGAAGTGACATATACCAAATGAATAAATGCAGCAATGCAGTCCAGGCTAGAAGCTGGCTCATAAGAGAATCAGAAATATTATTTTACCAACATATAATTTTATCTAAATTAAGAACTAGCTGTCATTAAAATGCCATTTATATGCATGAAATTATACAAAGGGACCTTTTGGGCTTGCAGAATTAAAAATATTTGATTACTTAAAAAAAAAAAATATAGGGATTTCATACAGAGATACTGATATCATTGGTTGTGCTAACTGTGCACTGTATCTCTCAGGCTACCCACAAGATCAATAGAAAAACATTGTAATAAAAGATAAGCCTGGTGAATATCTAGTAAGCTGCTACAGCATTTACACTGGTTAGGTGCTTTGGCCAGCTATCACCTACCACAATTCCTGGTAATAAATATATAATATCTTGGGATTTAATCACTTCAGTGCTTTGTGATTTACCAGCTGTGTAACTAATGCAGATGACATGCTATACCTACTACTAAATCTGGGTGTGGGTTGCCCAAAAAACCCACTTTTGATCAACTACATTATTCAAAAATCCATGCCAAATTTGTTTTGCTTCTGGTCGAATGAAATATTTTGATCAACCTGAAATGAACTTTTGAGAGATTTTTGAAAGCAAGCAGGAAAAAAAAAAATCAAACCATTTCAGCTCAACCCCAACTCGTATATTTTTTTCAGAGGGTGAAGGGTCCAGCCACCAAATGCACTTGAAGATTCAGTTGTCATTTAACAACTAACACTATGAAATACCTAGCACCTTTAAACTGAAATAAGTGAGCAGTGAAAATACTCAGGACCTCCTAAAATCAGTCCATTACTGTACTACTTAAGGCCTCATCTTTGGTCAGCGAAGCACTTAAACATTTGCTTAAGTTTTAAGCCTGTGCTTAAAACTATGCATCTGCTTCAGTGATTTGCTGAATTGGGACCATAATAACATGAATCTGAATGCTTTGCTGATTTGGGGATATTAGCTGCTTTATGCAGGTCTGATTTTTGCATTCTAACCTGACTGACAGCTTTTCAGTTTCTTTTTACTGAAGAAAGATTATAAAAAAAAGGATCCAAGCACATATTGTAACCAGATTTCTGTTTTGTGATGAAACCAGACACGGAGGTTTGATTTTTTTTTTTTTTGACATATCACCTGATGATGCCTGATTAGCACGAGGAGGAAATGATTGATACTCTAAATAATTGGAGTTAGGTTTTTAAAAACGGCTAAAGATTGACGCGTCTGTATCACCGTCTGCTGTGTTATACATAGCTATGCAATTTCAGCTGTAGTGAAGTGTTTGTGCCTTGATGTAATCAAAGTCTTCTTTCAGTCAAATTAAGTCCAGCATTAGAGAAAATAAAATATTCATTGGATACATTATTAGAAAGAATAGATCATGCTATATTGAGGCAGTTGGTTTTCTGTGTTCTCTCAAGAAGCCTGTACTACTACGACACCCACACTTTAGGTAATGTCAGGCAGCCTGTTCAGCTGTTCTTATGGAGATTGTTTTCCCTCTAATTACCTCTCTGAGTTGCACACTGAAAGGAAAAGCACACACAAATGGTCCAAGGTAACCTATTGACTAGATCTTCATTTCGAATGATGTTTGCTTCTGCTGAGTATACAAAATGCTAACTAGAGCAACAGAGGAATATGACATCCCGCTCCTTTAAAAACAAGTGCTGCAGTGTAACGGTTGAAATGCAGTAAGAATGGAAGTCTGGCTTGTAATGCTGCTGTCGACCCTGGATAAAGAACAGCTCATGGCTGCGCTCCCCCAGGTATAAGCCAAATTGTGACTCTCGGAGAGACAAGGGAATTACTCAATGGGAGAAGCAGAGGCATCGTAATCCTGGGTGCATGTAGCCCCACCATTAATGGCTGCAGAAGCTGCAAGATGCTGGATGATGCATGCCAGCACAATGGGTGGATGGGCAGCCGTGATTTTCCTGTCTGTTCACCACCTACATCTGTCTTCCCTGGGGAAGAAGCAGCGGCTTGCACACAGGCATGAAGGCTCATAACTAACCAGAGGTGCCACAGAGGGGTTCACCATTTGAAATTTTGCTATTCTGCATTAAAAAAACCAAAACACACCAAAACCTCCACAAAAGGAAATGGAGTCTGCCTAGCAGCCTCCTGAGATTCCAGCTAGGACAGGGGCGAGCAATTATTTTGGGTGGAGGGCCACTTACTGAACTTCTTAGGGGCCCTGCGGGCTAGATAAAATAGCCTGGTGGGCCACATCTTACCCACCCCTGAGCTAGGCGATTGTCTAGCTGGTGACAGACAGCAGAAGTTTGGATCCCAGAAACCCAGGTTGTCCTAGAGTCGGGTGGGCACGCCACAACAGGTTTCGATACCTGCTGGACATGCCGAGCTCTCTCAGAATTTGGCCTTGGCTTCTTTGACCACTGATGACATTAAGCTGACTCCAAGAAATGCTTTAGTTTAGCCAAATTAGCATATTCCACCCATAAAATGTTTCCCTGGATTTTAGCAGCCAGCTCTCTTCATGAGCAAGTCCCAGTCATCAGTCTTCTACTAATTCTCTATGCTCAGTATTTCTCTGTCCGTCATTTCATTCAATAGACTTGACGCTCCAAAACTAAGTGTAAGCGTGCCCAGTTGCAAGACCTCTATTCAAAACCCCAAGGCATAGCAGGCCTCAAACCCAGCCTGTTCTACTCAAAATAAGGCCTGAAGCCAAGCAGCAAGCTATAGGAGTATGGCACGTTTTAATCATTTGCCCTCATCTGAATCCTTCTGGCTTGCTATTAATAAATAAATAAAGTGAGCAGATTTGCTCAAAATTAGTTTAATTGGAAAGAATTTTAAAACAGTTAATCTATTCAGAGGGTTCTGATTGGTTCTGTGTGATCTCCCTCATAGTACGGGGGAAGACTGTAATTACCCTATTTGTGGGCTTGCAGATGCACGGTGACGTCACTCCCTCTTTGCATCTGGGAATCTCTACTGCAACAAAAAGTGATTTAGTTTTCTTTCAGAAGTGTGCTGCTTGCCTGCGATTTTTATACTGCCCTTGTGTTCACTGACCTCAGCAACTAGTGATAAAGAAAATAATTTTCTTTCAGTATTTTGAAGCCACAATGGGCAGTATTTTAATTATTATGTTAATTACTGCAGGCAGCCGTAGTTCATACGACGACTGTAAACATGCTCTTTGCAATGCGTATGAAATTGCGTTTGTCACAAAGCGAAGAACAACTTGGAGCTGGCCTTAAGAATATATATTTTTAGATTAATTAATGACATGCTTGCAGATACACAGAGCACTCAGCTACCTACTCACAAATAAAGGTGGGTTTTTTTCCTATTGTGTACTGGTTCAGCAGCATCACAGTGCACTCTGCAGGATTTGCTTTCCAAGTACAAGAACCCTGGACTAATTGGAGGTAAAAACAGAGAGGGAATTCCCATGTGTTATCAGTCCTAGTGCAGAGAAGACCCTGAAAACACCCTAAGCAAACAGTAGCCTTATATGTTATTCCATGCTAGAAAGTACCTATTTCATATTAATTTATCTCGTTTTGAGCAGCTTTAACAAGGGGGGAAGTCACTGTTGCCACCACTTTCATTAACCACCATTTGCTATCAAACCCTTTAGAGGAAACTAATGTCGTTCTGTGGTTTCAGGCTGTGAAGTAAAGATCCCACACTTAACTGCTTTTTTTTTTTTAATCAGGACTTGAATTGCTGAATATTGTGATGCCTCTCTGCTTGTTCTGTGGAACCAGTGGAAACCTCGTAGCCCTGCTGAGTATGAATTACACTATCCTAACAAGGTATAAAGAGGTCATTTAGATGCAAGAGCTAGGAGGAGAGAAACAATATTTAAGAAGGGAATTTCATTAATAAAATCAAAAGACATAGATTAGGGACCTAATGCATTAAACACAGTGTACCAGATCCTGACTCTGTTGAAGTCCATGGGAGTTTTTCCACTACCTTTAAAGGAGCCATGCCCATCTATATCTGTCTCTCTTAGCATGTAAAATAGTAACAAAAAGTTATGAGATGTTTGATACGACATCTAGGGGAATTTAGGACTGGGTTAAACAAATATATCCACATGAAGAGAGAGATTTTTTTCCAAAGGCTATAATCCTCAAGGAAGACTCCAGTGGCTTTCAGCGGCTTTTCTTTTTGAGATCATTCATTTGAATTTCTTATGCCTGCTGTCTATTTTGACCTGGGTTCTGCTGTAGTTGTTTTTAAAGGGAACCACTTCATATCTCTGAAACTTTAATAATCTATTAGGAATTATTCTGTGTTGTCATGTTTCTGTATATGTACTCTTTGTGGGTGGGTGTGCATGCACGTATGTACTGTACACATGTATTATGGACCAGAACCTGGCATAGAGCTAAGCCAGTCTGCAGCACTGGGTTCTCAGCTCGAGTCTTCAGGTTTCGATGCCCAGGAAATTGCATCGTACGTCTCCAGGGGCAGATCCAGGATTGGCAAAGCAGGTGCTGCAGGGTGGGTACACCCGTTGCTCCCAGCCTCCTCCCCAGACCCAACCCCCAGTACAAGCAGACCACACTGTGGGAGCCCTGGGAACTTTTTTTAAGTCCCAAAAGCAACTCAGCAATCCTCCTTTCCCCTCCATGCTCAGAGGGCCATTCCCTCCCTTCCACCCCACTCCGACTCCCACTTGCTGCTCTTTTCTAGGCCTGTGCAAAGTGGCTAGTAGTTGCTTCAGATTCGGATTTGACTGATTTGGGGGACAATGATTTGATTTGGTGATTTGAACCACTGTCCCAAATTGATTCCACCAAATCACGCAGGCCCATCCCCTGCCTGATCTCCCAGCCCTGGCAATGGCTGCCCCGCCTGCCCCAGCTCCCAGCACTTTGAAAAAAAAAACCCAAACTGAGCGGGTGCTGCCAAGCAGGGGGATGATCCCCACTGCCCCCCACTGCCCAACGCTGCATGGGGGACTCTGCACCAGCCCCCTGACCCCACGCCCCACTGTCCCAGCCCTGCCATGGCTGCCCTGCCTGTCCCAGCTCCGGCCCTTTAAGGAAAAAAAAACTCCGCACTCACCGGCTCCTGCCTGGCGGGGGGGGAATCCTTGCTGCCCTGTGCCATGTGGGGGGCTCTCCCCCAAGGCCACTGCAGGAACTAGTGAATCTGGGGGGGTTGGTTGTTTTTTTTTCCTTAAGGGGCCAGAGCTGGGG
>NW_017728991.1:10181540-10196584 GCF_001723915.1 Gavialis gangeticus | reverse complement strand
GCAGTCATGGGGGGGGGCGGGGGGAGGGGGGGGGTTGGAGGGCTGGTGCGGAGCCCCCACCGCGCAGTGGGGGGCAGCGGGGATGGCCCCCCCACCCAACACCAATGGAGCCTGACTAAAGCAGGCAGGAGCAGCTCTGAAGTTTCCCCCATCCCCAGGACAGTGTGAAAAGAAGCAGTGGCAGGCAGGGGACTTTTGAAAAGCTTTTAAGTGACTTACTAGCTCCTGAGTCCTTTGGGTGCTTTTGAAAATGGAACTAAGGCTCCTAAGTCACTTGAGCAGCTTTGAAAATACTTTACTCTTAAAATCTTTTAGTGGGATGTATTGAAGGAGCCCAGCGTCCTTTCAGTTCTTATGGCCATTGGTCACCTGCCTCCCTGAGGTCCCTTTACAAAGCTCAGCCTTTTTCCTTCATTTAGTAAAATGCAAGCTTGACTATATTTTACCACCTAACTATGCTATAATGGACTCAGTTGTTGTCCTAAGACAAGGCTAGAAAATATTTTAGCTTGTTGTTATGTATGCAGACAGCTGTAAAATATATTTTGGGTATCTACAGAATACTTGTGAAATTCGCTGCTTAAGAGCTATGAGACTATTTGAGCTCGTGCGTGTGTGTGTGTGCGTGCGTGTGCGTGCGTGTGTGTGGTTCATTACAGAATTGGAGAGTGACACCTATTAGTTCTGCATCATACTGTGAAAACACAGGAGTTAATGTTTCTGGATGTCATTATTTCCTGTGGAAATAATAGCTTCTGGTTGCCAGATGGCTTTACATAGCTTTTAAAAATCACACCCTGTTTTATCACTGAACCTCATCTACTTCAGAAAGTAATGATTTTAGATGAACTTTATAAAGTTAGGGTACATCTCTTCTTTTTTTTAAGTAATCCTTACCATCCACTTTCCCTTCAGAGATTGGTCATGTGGCTTAATATACAAAGAGACGTTGAGTTTCACATGTCAGGGGTTAGAGAATGTCACAGATTCAGATTTTTTTTTCTCCCTAAATAATCACTAAAAACCTTCAAACATTCAAGATATTATACAGTTCTCTCTGAGTGGTTACCAGTAGCCATTATTTCTCAAAGACAACAGGCTTTCCTGAGAATGCTCCCACAAATTCCTACCTAATCTGAGGGGTGGCAAGACCAACAACTACAAAGCCCCCTACCCTTCTTTTACTATCACAGGGAAAAAATTAATGTCCAGTTGACCCAATGCCCCTTGGGTTTGTTCTTGTCCTTATCTATGGCATGATGTCTAAGACTGAGGTCCTGCGCTGTGATCTGCTCATGAAGAATTCTCTGCCTCTCACGTTTCTTTGTCTTCATGGTAGAATTGGGGTCTTGCAACATTATAAATGCTACAGGGATCTCTCTCTCTCCCTCTTTCTCTCTCTTAGATACCAGCTATCCATCCGTGCACAGGACAAAGCATATTAAAGAGAGAGCATTTTAGACTGCTCCTGTATAGTTTCTATTTCTATATTTTCTATTCTATGCTATTCTATTGTAGCATTGTTCAACTATCTAGTATTTTATATGCTGTATAGCATTTCATTGTATGGGAAGAATCACAGCCCAGTGGTCAGGGTACTTACCTTGACACTGGGGAGGAGATGAACTCTCAGTGCTTGGCTGTGCCATAGACTTCCTATGTGACCTTGGGCAGATAAAGCCAAATCCACAAGGGGATTAAGTGGTGCATAGAGACCAGATTCCCAGAGCACAGTCAACAGCTACAGCCTCCCATCCTCTCAGTGGGGAGCCACCTAAACTAGCCTATAGCAGATACTGAACACAAGGGTATGTCTTAAACTCATGTCTTCTTGAGGCCTTAGGCACCTAGTTTGGGGGTGCTGGGAATGCCTGTCAGATCACAGTGCCTAAATCATTCCTTTAAAAAACAGAGCGGAGAACCGATAGTGGTGCCCTTTCTTACACAATAGCTCAGTAATTGGAGATGGTCTGGGTTGAACATGTCCTCTTTAGCCTGCCAAAATGCAAATCCACATGCCTCCCCTTCCAAGAGAGTGCCCTAACCATGCAGGTGTAGTATGTTCAGAGGTGGTTGGGTACCTTCCTTGAATTTTGCCTTAAAGAAATCATTGGATAAAATGCATCAGCACTCCTTGGAGGAAAGATCAGAACCCAAGTGTCTTCCCCTAGGGGAGAGACTGAATCACTAGACTCCAGAGCCATGTTACTTCTCTCCAAACCATTTTTCAAAGTGGCACAGCTTCAAAAGGAGGCATAGAGAGTTCCTTGACCACAAAACTACCTGTGGCCAGATGATTACGGCACTCTTCTGGAAGGTAGGGTACATGGATTTGCATCTCATCAGACTAAGGAGTGCATTAAACCTAGGTATTCGGCTGAGTTGTATGGAAGTGGGGACAACACCACATCCACACCTTCCCAAGGAAGAGCTTGTAGCTATTCTCATTCATCTGGAGCCAACCCTGCAGAGGTTCAGAGCATGCCTGTTTCACTACCACCTCCCCCCTTGGGGAGCTTGGACAGAGAGATGCTGACTTGTGTGGATCCTGATCAAGCTTCGGTGTGACGTTAGCCTTGAGCAGCTCAGTCCTGACAAGATGGCTGAAGTTCTGGATGTGCAAAATGCACAACTTCAGGTGCCTGGTTCATATTAGTGGCAAAAACTTAGATGTCAAATAAATTAGGTAGGGATATGAATGGAGAATCCCACTCACGGATTGGACAAGTGACCCTTGAGGTCCCTTTAAACCGTGTGTTTCTATGATTAAGTGCCTAAATTCCAGTGGGTCCCATTTTAGGCATCATACTTTTTATGGCAATGGACCTCTATGCCTCAGTGCCTTGCCTCCTTGGGTGGTTGTAAGGCATTGAGATACTACAACAATGGGAATTGTGTAAATACCAGAGCTAAACAGAAATGTATTTGTTGGCAGAAGCTCCTTTTGTTCTCACTAGCAAAGGAGCCAGAAGTTTTCTGATGGGCGGCTTGTCAAAGAACAGAAAAGCTGTGACAAAATACAGCACAAGAAAATGATAAACAATTAACAAGTTTTTCAGCGACCTATTTTTCTCTCCAAGCTCCCATATCTATGATTGGATGTATAAATGTAACAGCCTCTGCTGTGCATACTCTGCTTGTGTGACATCTCTTTTCACATAATTGATAGACGTGGATGCGTCCAAGATTGGTTGAGCAGCAGTGGTAAATGATATTGGTGAAATTTTAATAGATCCTTCAGCAGCTTTTAGCCTGTTAACAAGAATAACTACTGTTCAACAGAGCGGTGAAAAGAGGTGGAATGTATGTCTTCTATCAAAGGAGCTTTATCATCACCAGGATTTCAAAAGGAGCCATTTCATTACTTGCAGAGTGTACACAGGGAATATTATCTCTCCCCAAAAATCAAAGAACCAGAGATCTCTCAAAATGAAATGGTGCAGTATTTTCATATTGACAACAAAAGCTGGTTTGGTTCAGTTCATCAACACAGTACAATGATGTGTCATTCGCCTTTCTTTTCTGTAGTCAATAACGAGAAAAATGTTTAACAGCAGCATTATAAAAGTCAGCAAAATCCAAACGGTGATTTCCCAGGGATGCTGAATTGCTTCTCCTTCTTGCTAAGAGTTTAAACAATGTTGTTTCTGCTCACTGAGCTTATCGGCATCTTCACCACTAACATCTACTGCTTCTGAAGTAAGGACAGGAGGATGGCTAAGGAAATTCAGGCTTTGAAACGTGTTCCTGGAAACAAAGCCAAAGAAGACGTATGTGAATTCAAGCTCCTTCCCATTGTTGTGACAATTTAATGTTCAGCTTGCAGTAGCATTTCAAAGTTTCAGTCAGTTTGCAACTCCATTGTGCTAGGTAGTGAAGATAGTCTTTGGCCTGAATAGTTTACATAAATTAAAACAAGGTATAACAGGTTGATAAGACAAGAGGTGGGTAAGGTAGGACTGCATAATAAAAATAATTGGATATTCTACTACAGAGTAGCTGTGACCTCAGTTCTTAATTTGGAGTGATTATTAAAACTCCCCACCTGCCTGCCGGTTATCGCAAGGCATGTTTCCCCAGGCATTGGGGCAGAGGTGTTGAAGATGTTGATGTTGATGATCCATAGATGTTGAAAATCTATGGATTTTCTTAAGGAGCTTTTCCTGTCTATTGCATTATTAGTGGCCTTGATGCTGGTCAAATGGTGAAAAATCAATAAAGCTCCTCCTAAATCTCCTACTCATCCCCGTAGCGTCCATGTTAGCTCAAGGTGCAAAGCAAAGGCCCTACTTGTTTGACCTGTTATTTACACCCTTCTACAGTAGACTACCATGCTGAAGGCATGCCTGTATCCTACAATGGGTACTTAAAGTCAAGCAAGACATTAAGGGTCACATTGACTAAAATATCTAGGTGCTTAGGCCATCACAGGGATATATGCCCATCATGATCCCTAAGATTAGCAGAGAGCATCTTCCTACAATAAAAATCAATAGGCCAAGTCCACTTGGAGAAAATGCATTGGAGGTCATTCTCCACTGTTCCCCCTCAACCTAACCTGAACCCCTCCCTCTTGAGGCTGGCTAGAACCCAAGCCTGGGCACCTTTTGGAATCACATTAAGACCTTTCTATTTGGGCAAGTGTTTACTAGGGGTATGCAAAGCAGGCCTCAATTGATTCAGATACAGTCTTGGAGGAGTTTATGACCGTTGGCCCTAGTTTTTCCGTGGGGCACTCTGGTGAACAAACATTCCCCCAGATCCTGATGCACACCCCTTATGTCCTTACAGGCATCCACCAGGTCCTCCCTGAGCCTGTGTTTTTCCAAGCTGAAGAGTCCCATGGCTCTCAGCCTCTCTTCATAAGACCTATTCTCTTGACCTCTGCTCATGCACGTGGCTCTCCTCTGGACTCTCTCAAGCTTCTCCACGTCCTTTTTAAATTGTGGGGCCCAGACCTGGATGCAGTACTCCAGCTGTGGCCTCACCAAGGCCGAGTACAGCGGGAGGATGACATCCTGGGATTTACTTGAGAAACATCTATGGATTCAAGCCAGAGTTCGGTTTGCTTTACCAGCTGTGAGATCGTATTGGTGACTCATGTTCATTTTGTGGTCAGTCATGACCCCTAAGTCCTTTTCAGCCAAGGTGCTGGCAAGCGTAGCACTGCAGAGCCTATAAGTGTGCTGCGGGGGGAGTTTTCCCAAGGTAGAGTAAAGGGTGTTGAAAAGAATATAAAGAAAAAGGTTGCTTTGTAACTAATTTTCTCAATTTTATTTTTCCAAGAAAAATTTAAAAGAACCAAAAAAGTTTGTAGAGTAAAATGTGCACAGTCCTTTCCCTTCTCTTCATTAGCTTAATTTTTAGGTGTAGGTATCTGCCAGCTACCATCTTAAAATACCGTACACTGTTCCTTCAGTAATGCATATGCTTACAACTTACATTCTTACAGTTTCTCTCTCCCTGGTTGCCTAATCTGAAGCATTTGGCCTTTTGTTCTGGACTCTATCTTGTCTTCATTAGTGTGTTTCATTAATCTATTTTAATGCCTTCTCTTTCCTTTTTTCCTAGGGAAGTGCAACATTTTCACTTTCTTGAAGGTATTGACTAAACCTTAATTATTTTTAACGAGTAGGGTTTCTTCCTCAGTCCTATTGCCTTTTGTTTTGTTTTTAATTTCAGACCGTTCTCCTCAAGCAGAAAGGAAGTTGGAGGCAGCTAACAAATGAATAGCAACATGCTTCAAGTTAAGCCAAGCTCAGGATGAAGGGAACATGTTGATGAGTCAGAATCCTATCACACAATACGTTTCACACAGAAAGGCCTCTAAAAGCAGTGGGGGCAAAAAGGAACGTTCTCTTACATGGCAAAATCTATGGGAGGAGGTGTTAGTGGTAATAAGAAAAAACGTAAGGTTTTCTTGCTCGAGTTTCCCAAATCATCCTGTGTTTAGGAGAAAGGGGGAAAGGGGAATCTTTATTTTATTTGTTCTCTTAATGGAACAAGTGGATAATATGGTACTGTGAATGTATTCTGATGTAAATGAGGGTAAAAGTCAACCCCAGGTAAGTGTGATGGTGACAAGACAACATGCGACACAGGATGCCTTTCTGAGACTCAGCATACATGTAGATTTGCACCATTTTAGTTCTAGCTCCTACTTGGAGACTTTTGCTGTTATAAGGGTGGTTTATTTCAGTTTAATTTTAAGGCTGTTCCCAGTTGAATGAATTGAAACCAAAAAGATGCTTTTATACAGGAGTAAGAGAGTCCACTCTGAGGTTTGCATTGCCTAAATTATATCAGTTTCACATCACAGGTTAAACTATAGGGCTAGGGACAGAAATTACACCTCTGCTGGTATAAGTGACTGGAAACTGGTTCAAATCTTTAACACCACAGAAGTTCAGTGCATATAAACCGCTCTCAAAATGGCTGAAACTGGTTTAAGATAAACCTGGGTGGATGTAGTATTAGACTTAACTGATGTAGGTTAAATCTGTTTCTTGAATTTCTGACCCAGATCTCCTCCAGATTCAAGTAAACTCATAATCCCCCAGCATCCCAGGATGCTTTGCACCTGCCCCACAAAACCCCTCCTCACAGGGTGGACAGACTAGCCTTGGCCCAAGCTGTCTGCTCCAGCAGAGCAAGGAAACATGCTCTAGTGCCCCCCCCGGCTTCTTGCCTGAGCCACTGCAGACATGTGGCTGCATTTCTGGAGTCAAAAGTGAACGTCTGTTCACTTGCTTATCGAATCAGTCTGTGCAGCTTAGACGAACTGGCAAAGATTGAATTGATTCAGCCTCAGGTTTTTTACTGTCCATATTTTAGCCCAGCAGTGCTGTTTTTGCATGTAGATGGGACTTCAACTAAAAAAAGAGGCTAACATGGAGATTTTTTCTTCCTGATTGCAGGCATGTAAACTTCTTCTGAAGTTGAGGTCATCTAGGGAATAAAATGACACTTAACTCAGAGGGGACAATGGTTAGGCTGGTAGGCTGGGACTCAGGAAACCTAAGTCTGCCACAAGCCAAATGGGTAACTTTGGGGAAATCACTTAATTTCTCTCTGCCTAAGTACTATCCTCCCTCACTGGGGTATTATGAAGATAATGTGGACACTGCCCAGTGCTCAGATAGTGGGGCTCTGCCATGGTAGTTTAAGCGGCAGCAGGCCCATTATGTGCAGCAAAGCTTCCATGGAGATCAGAATGAAAAACTGGACAAATGATTTGGGCCCCAGCAAAGGAGCCATGAAGCTAATTCTGAAGGTTTTTGAATGCAAATGATGTGTTAATTGAAATGCCTCCAGCTTATTGAACTCAGCTGCTAAAGAAAATGGTCTGACCTGTGGCTTTCTGTCCTTTTCCTTTCTCTTTCATGCCAGTCATGCCAAAAGCTAGTCCTCCCTGCTTTCTGTCACTTTGCTTTGCTTTCTTTATGGGGAAAATTAAGTCCCCCGGGCCTGAGAGAGGGAATGCAACGGCAAAGAACTGCAGCAAGTTAAAAGGATGCAGTGAAGGGATTTTAAATGTTTGAAAAATCATTTTGCCTCACTGTTGTGGGGAAGGAAATAAAAGGGCAAGTAGGTGAGGGCAGAATGGAGCAAAATGGTCACAGTAATTGAATCTTGTAGTGTGTCTGGAATCATTACAGACTTGCATCATGTTCACTGGAAGGTTTCCTGTGTGCTCATGTTGCTTTCAAGTGGGTCCAGCCCTTGTCCACACACAGCCTTCTACCAATTTAGTTAAATCTGTGCAAGTCACTGCAGCCATCTGCAAAAAGAGTGTATAGTTAATATACTTGTTTCTTAGTGCCTGAGGCTTCTTAATGCCTGGGGTGGAATCTTGGCTTCCCTGGATGTAATAGCAAAACTCACATGAACTTTAGCAAGCCAGTTTTACACCCTGAGTTTTAGAAGGGCAGTTATATTTTTAATAAGCATTCTCAGTGGTCTTTGCTGCAAGAAGAGGTGTGTTTCTTTGGTGAAGTAACTAACTTGAGAGACAGATTTCCACTGGAAATAGGGAATCAGTTATTCTTACCTCTTCACTGCTAGCTGAGTTTAATCCTTACAGATGAAAAAGCTATAGCTTGGAAATTAGAAACAGATTTTTCAAGAGTAAGAAAACTAGGGTTTTTTAACAACTGGGATTTTTTTCTTGGAAAAAATATAATTGTCATATAAGTGGAATAGCTGTCATTATAGAGCTCACTAAAGCCAACACGTACAATCTGTAAATTTTTATGTCTTTCAAATTATTTTAATAAATATGCTCTCTTCTTTTTTTTTCCAATAGTTCTGTTATCACTCAGCCTTGCAAATGTCTGCTTTTGAAAATGGAACAAAAAAAAAAAGTTGACAATATCAGGAATTTAAATGTCCAGCTAGGCGGACCTAAGATGGATCTCTGTTCTACACCTTTCAAAACTAGCCTGACGGAGTGAGGGGCTGACCCTCCACTGGTCATTTTATTACTTGTTGCAAGAGCACAGGGTGGGAATTTTTAAGGGGATTAGTTGCTCAGTTCTCATTGGATGTCAATAGGAATTGGCCACCTAATTTCTTAAGCTCTTTAGAAAAAACTTATACTACTGTATAATAGTGCTGTGCAAAATGGCACCATTCTGTTTCGCCTTCAGTTTCAACGATTCGAAGGACAGTGTTCCATTTCAAATTTCATTTCTATTGGAAACAGCTGTTCTGTTTCGTTCCATTGAAACTGAAAGGCTGTTTCAATGCTGTTTTGACGTTTCGCTGGGGATGGGAAGTCAGCTCAGCTGGGTTGATTTCCCACCCGCACTGCTAGATCACACAGGGGGCGGAGAGTCAGCCCAGCTGAGTTGAATCCCCCATCCCTGGCACTAGATTGGGTAGGTGGGGAGTGAAGAGTCAACCTAGCTTGGCTCACTCCCACCCCCCATCCCCCACGCTGCTATCAGGTGTGGGGGCGGAGTGTCAGCCCAGCTGAGCTTACTTCCACCCCCCCACACTGCAAGCCCAGCTGGGTTGACTCTCCACCCCCATGCCCAATCACAGCGTGGGGGGTGCTGGGAGTGACCCCAGCTGGGCTGACTCTCTGCCCCTGCGCCTGATCACAGCGCAGAGGGGGTGGGAGTGAGCCCTGCTGTGCTGACTCTCCACCCCTGTGCCCGATTGCAGCATGGGTGGGGCTGGGAGTGAGCCCAGCTGGGCTGGCTCTCCGCACTCCCCACCGCCAGATAGCATCATTGGGGAGGGGAACGAAGCCCAGGCTCAATTCCCTTCCCCCGCACTGCTATCAGCTTCTGGCAGTGGGAGACAGGGAGAGCCAGGGCTGCACTCCCGGCTGGTGCTGGGAGCGCAGCCCTGGTTCTCCCCGGTCTCTCGCTGCTGGCTTTGAAACTTTCAAAATGTTTCAACTAGTCTTGTTTTGTTTTGAGGCTGTTTCAAAGCTCTTCATTTCAATTCGATCTCACTGTTTTGAGCTTAAAATTAGTTGAAACAGTGTTGAATCAAAACAACCAGCAAAATTTCACACAGCCCTACCATATAATGGCCATGAAGAACTAATGCTAGTAGAACAAACGGAAGTTTTGAAAGCAGTGGGACTGACTGCGCAGTTCTTCTGGACATGAAGTGGGGAGACTGCTGTGAGTGCCTGTGTATATGGTCTCTCTGCAGCACCTAGCACTGCTGTGATGAAGCCTGCATGGGTACAGGCTGGGGACCGACTGGCTAAGCAGATACTAGCTCTGCAGAAAAGGACCTGGGGGTTACAGTAGATAATAAGGTGAATATGAGTCAATAGTGCACCCTTGTCTCCAAGAAGGCTAAAGACATCCTGGGCTGCATTGGTAGAACTGTTGCCAGTAGATCGAGGGAAGTGATCATTCCCCTCAATTCACCCTGGTGAGGCCCCACGTGGAGCACTGTGTCTCATTTTGGGCCCCCACTACAGAAAGGATGTGGACAAATTTGAGAGAGTCCAGTGAAGAACAACAAAAATGGTTTGAGATCTGGGGAACATGACTTTTGAGGAGAGGCTGAGGGAACTGGGCTTTTTTAATCTGAAGAAGAGAAGACTGAGGGGGGATTTAATAGCAGCCTTCAACTACCTGAAGGGCAGTTTGAAGGAGGATGGAGCTGGATTGTTCTCAGCAGTGGCAGATCACAGAACAAGGTCTCAAATTGCAGCAAGGAAAGTTTAGGTTAGATATTAGGAAAAACTTTCTCACGTGGAGGGTGATGAAGCACTAGAACAGGTTACCCAGAGAGGTGGTGGAATCTTCATCCTTAGAGGTTTCTAAGATCTGGCTAGACAAAGCCTTGGCTGGGATGATCTATGAGATGGCTGTACTTTGACTAGAGATTTAGACTAGATGTGACCTCCTGAAGTTCCTTCCAGCCCTAATTTGCTATGATTCTGTGTCCCGCCTACTTGTTCCTTCTAGACCCATTCCAAATCCTAGAAATCAAGCAGTGTAGCATCCTTAAGGCATCACTGAGCATGTGCCAAAAATGGCACCGGGCACATGTTCAACATCATCAATGCAGCTATATTGCCTCATGATTGAAAGTTAACACACTTGGCATGGGGGCAAGGGATACTTCACAGCCATTCTCCCAGGACTGTCATAGAGCCTACATAGACTTTGTAACCATTGTGTGGAGATACTAGAGCCCAAACTGAACAATCCAGCAAAGCCCTCAGCATATCCTTAACTTCAAGAATATGAGTTTTCCTATAATTCCAACAAACACCAGTAAAGGATCTCACTCCAGATTTTTGCAGCTTTACAAAATAGATACTGGGAATGTAGCAGGGCTGAAAATGTGGCTAGTTTAGTGAAGGGGATATCTTGAATGTATGGACACTTACCTGTATCAGACTAAATTTGGAGGAAGGGAGCCATCCTTCTTTCTTAAACATAGCACAGGGTGTCCTTTAGCTATACAAAACAATAACTATTTAAAACTGATCCACTTGTGGAGGTAAGGAGAAATAAGCTGGAATTATAGGCAGAAGAGCTTGTGAACAGGCTCTAGTTTTGCAGAAGATTTGAAAACACTTGAACTTTGAATTCTGCCTATGCCCCCTCCCCACCCCTCTCCCCCGCCCCACATGCACACAGGTGGAAGTGTGAAATATAACTTACAGGAGATGAAGCGTTAAATTACTTGGGAAGGTCACTTAGTCATGTGTGAAAGTATCATATTATATGAATATCCAACATGCGTAGAAAAGGCTATTTGAATAGCTATTGAAACTTGTATCTTAGTTGACTACTTGGGGAGGAGGGGGAAAGGAAATTATATGAAAGAGTTCTGCCACTGAGCCTCACGTGTCCTAGCAAGAGAAATGATGACTGCAGAAGGGAAAACATTTGGGGTTTAATGTAAACCATTGGCTTCTCTGCTAGAGTGTATTTTCCTTTTTAGTTTGTGTTTGCAGGTGAGTGCAATGTAAGCCATTCCCTATCATACTGTGGTCTTTTTAGTGTTGCTTAAAGCTTGCTAGGCCTTCCTTGGGGTAGAAGTAACTTCTTGAACATAACGCTTGCTCATGAAATGGGTGCATGCTAGGGCTGTGTGAAGCTTCAGTCCCTAATTTGAGTCGGTGGAGATTTGTGCCAATTCAGTAGCGAAATCTCCAAATCTGAATCGAATCAGAGGTCCCTTTAATCTCTCTGAATTGAGTTGGAGAGTCCGGAAAGTTTTGGTGATTCAGAGAAAGACACAGCTTTAAATGTTTTTTCTACAAACCTCTAGGTAGCAGGGGCTCGTGAATGCTGCGATGCTAGGGCGCACGGCGTGTCCCACAGAAGCACACGGGGCTCCCCAGCATGCTTGGCAGCAGACCTGGAAGTGGACCAGAAGCACTTCCAAGCCACTTCCAGGTCTGCTGGGGAGCACGCTGCGGGGTTTCCCACACACACACCCTCCCCCCCCCGCTGGGTAACTGGTGCCTCCTGGGTCCACTTCTATGTTCACCGCCAAGCACACAGGGGGTCCACCGCGCTCCTGTGGGATGCTCCACCTGCCCCAGTATCATAGCATTCAGGAGCCACGCTGGTACCGCGAGGTGTGTAGAAAAACATTTAAAGCTGTGTCTCTGTCCAAATCGCTGATTCTCTGAATCGGCATCGAATCTTCAGATTCGGATTCAGCCAAATCGAATCAGGGACAGTGATTCGAATCAACAAATCGAATCACTGTCCCTGATTCAGGCTGGATCCAAATCGAATAGAGCCCACTTCGCACACCCCTAGCGTATGGACACTTGCACTGACTCCAGTCCCAGCCCTGTGTCACACTGCACTAGTATGGAGCATGTTTGGGACAAGTCAGGAGCCAAGGTGCAAGTATGATTGTAGGGCACTGTGCTGTGGCAGTTCTCCACTGTCTAAGGACTACTGTCTCCACTGTCCCAAGGGGCATCGGCAAGAAGAGAATAAGGCAGAGAAGCCTAAGGAGGCCAGGTAGGACTTTACCTGCCCAAAATTCAGATACCACAGGTGGCTCAGAGCTACCTTCCCTGCCTTCTTCCTTCAAGGACAGAAATGAGAGTCGGGACCAGTGATTTTTAAGAGGCCTATTTGGTTCATGTACTGACTGCCAAAATGAGATTTTCTTCTCAATACCTTATTGCAGTACATATAACTGAAGGATCCACCTTCTTTTCATTGCATGTTTTGGCACTGATTATAGATTAAATCAGTTTAAATCCTACTGTGCCTTTGTTTTCTAATTTAGCTTTACCACCTTTTATCTCTTCTAAAGCAGTCCACTGTGGGCATGCCATGACTCCTTTAACAGCAGCTATAGGAGTGAATCTAATAGTGATTTGTCTCTAATATTCTTGGGAAGGGAAGTTGCTTGCTAGTCTTCTCAGCACACATCTTACTGAATGTATTTGAGTGTTCATTTAAAAAAAAAATAAAGCCCTGGTAGTAGAGTTTATGGGCAAGTGTGAAAAGTTAGCCGGTACTTCCAAATGGAACATGCAAATATCACCCTGACCATGAAAGTAAACGGCTATAAAGCCCAAGCCTGGCCTCGTTATTCTATGAACTCACCGTGTAAGGAGCGATCCCTACATACAACACAACCTGAAAGTAGATCATTTAATTTATAGCAACTACCACTGAGTACACTGGAAAATCTGTACCAATTCCTCACCTGATACATGGGATGTGAATATCTGCGTTTTATCCTCCTGACTAATATCAAAGTCACTTTTGAAAGGTCTGGTAAACTAATAGCATGGAAATGAATAGTGAAGGTTTTCTGTCATCTCACATTTCCATTGCCAATTCATACTGGAGTTTTTATTTTTCTTCCTGATGAGTGCCATATTTCACAACTGATATTAAAAGTATGCTATTACCCAGCCACAGCATATTTAAACATTTGCAGTTGACAGAGATGGAGAGAAGTTACTGAATACTGTTACTGTAGTGTAAATGAAGGCACACTTTCTGTGTACGATGCCAGCTGGAAGAATACCAGGTGCTCATGGCCAGGTGTATACAGGTGTATAGATGTGGCATACACAAGGGCAGGGGTGTAATATTAAATATGTTAGCAGACTGCATGGAAAAATCTCTGCAGGAACTTTACAAACTTACAAATCCAAAATACATTTTTTTTTCTGTGAAGCAATAAAGGCTGGCAGATGTGTGTGGTGGGAAAAAGGATTTTTTTAGATATGGAACATAGAGCAAAAACACTTTGAAAATGGACTATATTATCTTTAATGTTCAATTAGGAGTGAAGGAACTTTTTCATTATTATTATTTTGTTTGGATGTTCCCAACAATCCTGTTGGGATTTAACATCATCTTTCAGAGGTAGAGAGGGGAGTCTTAACCATTTGAAATCTTGTCCCAAAGCCCAATATGCTGATCATAAAATATTTCTTTCACCACTCATAAAAACTGATGGTTTAGGAAATTTGTACAGAGGAACCTGGAGATTTTTTAGCAAGGCTTGGCAGAACACACAAACTTAAGGGACCAAATTCTATCCTCGTGTACACCAAATAAACCAAAGGCTTGCACGGGTATAAATGAGGATAGAGTTTTGCACTTAGTTCACTTAGCCTTTCTTTGTCTAAAATGAAGAATCTTGTGTTGGTTGGTACAAGAGAGTCGATATTGTAGTATGTGTGCAGCACAGAAAGCAAAAGAGTGAATTATGGCCAAGCAAATGATGGATTGAGCACTGAATAATTGAAGGATTATGTGTCGCCAAGTGTATAATAGAATAGGTTGGCCTGGGATAGAAGTTGAGGTGGGAAAACCAAATTTCTTTTAATGGGTTCTCTATTTTTTCTTGTCAGAGCAACAGTGATTGAAGAGCCATAGTGAGTTGTCTTCATAGGCAACCTCTCCCCTTCTCACCCACATGTATATATATATGCACTAAAACATGGCTGTATATAGTTATGCGTGTGCATAAAATGTGTTTGCTTATTATATTACATACTATTTATTTAGATGTTAAAATCTGAAAAGCCACCTATTGAAAGTTGTAGGTGCTCTAACATAATTAAAATCCCAGAAGTATTAGAAGCACAACCCAGCCAGTTCTACCTTTGTAGGTTCTTTTCCACCCATCATTTTTATGGACAGAAAGCTTTCAGCCCTTACCACAAACCCAGTCAAACCAATATCTTTTGCAGCATGTCTTGAAGCTGTTACAGGAGAAAGTGCCTATCCCAAGTGTTGAATGTTCCTGACAGCCTTAGACAACTCACCAGCAGACCTGAACAGAGCCCAGGATGCTAGGTTGCAGGTGGTTATTCACATAAATGAATCCATCAAAGTCAACAGAAGGAAAAAGTAAAGGGTGAACAAAAACAACGTGTGGTATTATTTTCAGAAGCAAGCAGTTTGGGGATGGCTGAGCACTCTCTGGCTGGCAGCAACATAGTTCCCCCCTCCCCCCGCCCCGTATGTTAACAAAGAAGAGATGATTGAATAGAGAGGATCTACTTCTCTGAGAAGTTCAATGCAGGCTGGGCATGCGGGCACTGATTTCATTTCCAGATTTGC
>NW_017728991.1:10164877-10176540 GCF_001723915.1 Gavialis gangeticus | reverse complement strand
CCCCCCACCCCGTATGTTAACAAAGAAGAGATGATTGAATAGAGAGGATCTACTTCTCTGAGAAGTTCAATGCAGGCTGGGCATGCGGGCACTGATTTCATTTCCAGATTTGCATCGTGCTCCTTATTGCACTGGAGCTCAGCTTGCCAGCATCACCCCCGTCTTTACAAACTTGTCACGGTCCTCTCCTTTGAAAACTTCACATACTCTCCATTGCACTTGTTCCCCGTAGCACGGAGAAGTCTCCTCTCATTAGTCTGGTGCCATGAGGGAATAAGTTATAAAATGCTAGATTTAATGTTGGCCCATATGGCTCTACAGGAAAATCACTCCTAGATTCCTGTAAATGTTTGCTTGAAGAAGCTAAACAAATTCTAGCAATTCAAGCATTGGTGTAACCGTAGAGCACTTGGGGCCTTGTAGCCATCACTAAGCATGTCACATGCTTGTTACTGGACATGCGAAGGAGTAAAGCTATGTGCACCAGGGGACATAGGGTCTGAAGGCAAAACTCCAAGCTTATATTTCCCAGTAAGGACTTGGAGGTTGAGACTGGCCCCCGTATTGATACTAATACAAGAACTCATTTGCTTGTTCCTGTATTGGAATAACTTAGTGAGCCCCTGCCCTTGCATTTCTAGCTAGGGGTCTAAACATTTGCATGCACTTGATCTTTATAACTTATACTTCCAACATAATCATTGAACTATCACAAGGAGTGTTTGATCGGAGTAAGAACACCCAGTACTCTTGCTATGAAATGCAAGTCCTTGGGAATGCATCCTGTTGCAGGATTTTTGATGCCATTCGTTCTGCTTTCTGAATACCCACAGCCCTGGAGCCCTCCACTTATCCTGGACGGGTAGATCCCCTTTAAATAACACTGAGTTCCTGTGTTTAGGAAAAGGACAAGCAATGCATGGGCTTTTATGGCCCTAGGATGCCATGTTGCCCCAGACATCATATCAGTAAGAGGTCAGACAGAAGATCAGCAAGGGGGGAGGTGAAGCCTGGGAATAAAAAAGACTGAGGTTTATAAGTCCAGGGAGTAAATGAATCATCTCTCCTGAAGTGTGATTAGTAGTCAGAGGAAGACAACGCAAGCAGCAGAATCATCCTCACTAGCTAAATGGGCTGTCACATCATTTAACTTCCTTCTTGCTGGCAGCAGGCACTCTGTCAGAGGCTGGAGCCTGCAGAAACAGGGAGACGGGTAGAAATAGCAGGTAGCTGACAACTGAAATGATGCTTGCAAGGCTGTCATTGTTCCTGCATTCTGCGGGTAGAAAGGCCAACATCAAAATATTATGACTTTCAAAATGTCATAATTATAGTATCTTGACTCACGGTTGTCTTCGCTCTGTGCTTCAGCCTTTATGCTTAATCTCTCTAATGTACTGTAATTATGTCTTCAGTGTGGATCAATTATCTCAGAAAAGGGAAACAAATTACTATCATTATCTCCGATTATTCTTTAACTTTTCTTTGATCCTTTTTTTTTTTTTCTTTTTATTCGTGACCAAAAAAAAGCCTTTTTTTCCCGGCGTTGCTTTGCCTGGTTGCCTGCATACACATCCAGCACTAAATCTGCCACCAGCAGCAAACCTCGGCTTTTGTTTACAGTTATTCCCTACTTTTGCTTATCTTGAGACTTGTGACCTTTTGCATACCCGATAAATTCATTAGAAATGCAGATCTCAAATAAGACCAAAGAGCAGGAGGGCAGAGTTCCTTTAATAATCTCTTAGCTTGCCCACTCAAGTACTTGCTGCAAACAAACGCACACAATCTCCAGAAGCCTCGCACACATATCAGCAGGTGTTACACCTGTTGTGCCAATAACCCACAAGTCAGAGCTCACTAAATTTGAACTGGGGCAAGCAGCTAATGATTCTCATGATGTGAGTGAGCCATGATTTATGAAAGGCCTGCATACTCAACCGCTACCATTTTAAATGAAGCTAATTAAATTCACATGCTATATGTGTGTGTGTGTGTGTGTATGGCTCATATGTGAAGTTATGCTGACCCAAGAGCACCAAAGCAAAGCACCTCGGAGTTTAAACTTCCAGTGCATCCTTTCCAAACATCGTAGGGAAGTCATTATGATACGACTTACAGTCCTGTGCAGTCTTGCCTTGGTGTATATAAAAGTCACTGTCAGCCCCTCTAAGGGGCCAGTCCCGTTAGCCTTTTTCCCTCGAGTCACAGCTGTGGTTAGTGTGACTGTCTGCACAGTTGGGTGAGCTGGATTTGTTGCTCTGGTTTAATGCTTTGAGAAACTGCTTTCTTGTGCATATTGCTATTATCCTTTGAGGTCCCACCTGGCAACCATGAGCGAAGCCAAGGCATCCAAGCCTTGCAAAATGGCTTGGTGTGAATTTGATTCTAAAACGGGGAATGCTTTTTGGAGCAGGACTGTTGTCTTTTTTTTCCTCTGAATCGTTGATCTCCGTGTACAAATATGTTATGCTTTGGACTGAGAAATCAGGCCTTTTTACTAGGGAATTCTCCCCCAGAAAGCTTTGCCATGGTAACTCTTGTGTAAATCAAATTTTGTTTCTCATCTCCTGTCTCCATTTTATGAGGAACCCTTCCTCCTGTGATTGCTTTCCCCTCCATTTCTCACTGCCACTGCTCTGCACCAAAGCAGTAAAGAACCAAGGTGCACAAGAAACAGGCAAGTGCTTGTTTGTTTTTTAAGAGTGTCTGCGCCTGACATGGCCGTTTGCAAATAATAATTCCCACCAAGTCTACCTCAAAATAAAATGCTTAAGTGCTGGAGAAATGGGGCATGAAAATATTTAATTTGATAGAAAATGACGTTTATGCCTTTAGAAAATGATGTCTTAAAAAGTTATTCCCACCGTAAAATGCAGGCCTTTTTTTAATTACCCAGGTGTGAAAAATAAAAAAAAAATGATGGTGCTTTGCAGGGAACATTTCAAGGACTGCTGATGTCAACAAGAGGCATCGCAGGCCTGTAAAAGCAGATGGTTAACAGTAGGCTTTTCTTATCTGTCTAAATAGATATGCTCAAAAGCCATGCAAATCCAGCACCGCACAGAAAGGTTAATGTTGTGCTTTGCTGTGTACTAGCACTTTACTGACTAACGTGATGTTTGCGACGTTTGATAGACCTAAGTTGTGATTTATTTATTTATTTTTGTAATGTTGGGGTGAAAATTGTATGGGTGTGTGTATATGCCTATGCATGACATGTGCAAGCACATGTTTAAATTTTGAAAATGTAGATATTCATCACTTATTACTGTCTATATTGCGGTAGAACTTAAGAACCAGTCATGGATCAGGATGTCATTGTAGCTGACACATCACAAACACAAAAACAAAAAGACATTTCATGCCCCAAAGTGCTCGTAACCTAAGTTTTAGAGTACTTATGTCAAAATTCTCCATCCTGCCCTGCCTCTGCTTTTAATTAGTTTATTGTGTCAGTCAGAAATCTTACATGTGAAGGTTTCTACAATGTCCTCTTGTACTGCTTTTCTGCTAGACTAACCTGTCTGGCTGTAGCTTGAGGGAAGTTGTCTGGTCCAGCGTTTAGAGACAGTTTGGTAATACAGGCTCTGCCGCCGACTCACAGAATGATGTTGGGTGAGTCCCTGTGTTTAGTTTCTCCCACACTTAAAAGATGCTCAGGTACAAGATCTAAACAGACACAGGCATGGTTGTTGGAAGGAAACATAGTGTGGGCCATACAAGCTTTGCATATGATGCTGCTAGGTGGGTTGGGGCATTAGCAAGGTAACTGGAGGACAAGAACCATTAGGAAGGGCTGCAATAGCTTTCTTGGCAGGCTTAAACAGCTGCTTGCCACTGCTTCTCATGTATCCCAAGAGGAAATCCTGATATAACGCACCTGTAACATCAGCGATGACACATAGGGCGCATCCACACATGTAAGCACATGCGCTTGCAGCAGCTCAAATAGAAGCAGTGCAAATTTGAGCCGGGGCTTTTTGCCTTGGACATGCACTTTGTTGTGGAGTAAATTGTGCCACTTGGGGCAAAATAACCCTGTCTGGCTCCTGCCAGATCTGCAGCCAGGGGGAGCTAGAGCCCGGGGCCAGCACCTATACTGTCCCCAGCAGTATAAAAACCTGCCCTGGCCAGCAGCTCAGGGTTACTTGCCCCCAGGAGCTTCTGGGGCCCAGCTGATTGGTATCTGGGGACACTACCCTGTTGTGTCAGCTAGACTGCTGAAGCAGCATCCCAAATTCACTTTTTAAAATACCCCAAAATCCACATTCTTACGCAATTAGAACAAAAGAGAGAAAGAGGGATTGATCAGACGGGCAATGTTTTATTGCTATATTTACAATGTTAAAGAAATTTGGAAGCCTACCAGTGTCTCTAGCATCATAATAAAATAAATCCTAAATATCTATATGTTTTAATGTTTGTTCTGGGTTTCCTTATCATATGGTGGGTATGTGAGTGAATGCTGTGTGCCCCCAGCGGCTGGCGGGGCATGGCAGCGCTGGTGGCTGTAGAAGCAGGGAGCACCCACAGATGCCACTGCCGCTGTAGACAGCTGTGGCCAGCAGTGATTTCTGACTGTCTGCAGACACCACTGGCAGCAGGAGGGGGCGAGGGGTAGCAAGCAGCGACCACCCACAGGCATCGCCAATAGTGTCAGCAGTGCCTTTTCTGAGGGGGTGCACCGCCACACTCAGGGGGTGCAAGTGCACCCACGTGCACCCACTACGCATCGCCAATGGTCCCCTGCCCCACACGGGGCAGAGGCCCCCCCCAGCACATGGACTACCTTATCTGCAGGGTCCCAGGCCCCCCCAGGGGCTACAGCTCCCTCCTCACCCCCCCACCCCCTCTCGTCTCCAACCCCCTGCTCATTCCCCTGCTCTTCTCCAGCCTCCAGAGGCTGGAGATGAGCAGGAGAACAAGCAGGAGACTGGAGAGAATAGGAGAATGAGCAGGAGGCTCGTTCCCCCACTCCCCATACATTCCCTTCACCCCTGTTTGTTCCTCCTGCTCCCCATTCATTGCCCCCATCTCCCGTTCATTCCCCCAGCTCCCTGCTTGCTCTCCCAGCTCCCCACCACACACACACACACTCACTGGCAGTAGTAGAGAATGAGCAGGAGGCTGGAGAGAGCAGGGGAAGTCTCCAGCATATCTCCAGGGGCTTGTCTGAGGAGGCTAGAGACAAGGAGGGGAAGGAGCAGGCGGCTGGAGACATTCCCCTGCTGACTCCAGCCCCCTGCTCCTTCCCCTGCTCTTCCCCAGCTTCCCGGGTGCAGGAAATGTAAATGGAGAAAACTTAAATGGGTCTGTGGAAGATTAGGGGTAAAACATTCATTCATCATTATGTAAACCTGCCCCTGAAGTCCATTCAGAAGCTACAGATAAATTCAAGCAGTAGCTCTCTGCATTTAAAGTGCAGCCGACACAGATGATGCGAGCACACTGCAGCAACCCTCCTTGGGATTTGCTTCTAGGTTCAATGTTAAATTGTTGCTCGATTATAAGCCCTGAAAGTTTAAAATCTGTCAGAGTCCAAAGCTCCCTTCTCTCTCTGTCCCCATTTCTATTCCCCGTAGCACCACTTGTGATGTTAAAATGCCCTTGATGCAGAGATGAACTGCAGGGGACTCTGGCACTCACTGAAGCTGTGGGGCTCTGTGTCTGCTGAAAGGTAGGATGTTAGATGCTGTTTTTCCCTTTCCAGACCCCTTTGTATATGAGATTTTTTTTTCCCCTGGGTTGCGTGAACGTTGTCTCTATGGATAAAGAGGAGTGAGGGCTCTGGTACTAGAAACCCTGGCCTTCTCCTCCATCAGAGCCGGTAACCTTTTCAGAGTGGAGGAATGAAGTAACACAGCTCGGTCCAGTATGGGTGCTAACATACCCCCCTTTACCCACACAGTTGGGTGAAGAAGAAGAGGGGCAGCCCTGCCTCCATCCAGCAACAGACAAACTCTTGGAAACTTAAGGGTTGTTCTGATGCCCGGAAGTGAAATCTGTTGTGACTTATTACGGGCAGGAGAAATGCCAGGCAGACTCCACCATGTCTGTCTAGTGTGCAGCACATCTGAATGCTGATTGCTCAATTGCTTTGCTTTATATGCCAGTAGCAACTAAACTGCTCTGTGACTGCACTGTTTTGTAGTAGTTTAAGTATTTTGGTGTTGGCTGCCTTCTCCCTACTTGCGCTGAGAATGACTGTCATGTGTTGGGGTCACAAAAGACAACAACATTAAAAAAACTTGGAGATATAAAAATGAGGAGCCTAAGATCTTGAAACTTAAGAGCAGTGCACAAAACCTGACCCTGGTAAAAATCTATTGGCTGGGAACAAGAGCTTTGGGAATGAATCTGAGCTGGTGCATGCATATATCCTTAATATCCAATGGCAGGAGGCAAGGCTTCTTTTATTGCTATTCATTTGTAACACATGGATGCACTTAGACTGCCTTCATTTTGTATAGTGCTATCTCCTAATGTGTGTCAGACTTCCTAAGGTGGACAATACTTAAGTAGTAATGTCTTGCTTCTTAGAGGAAGAAGCAAATGGTACATGCTGTAGCACAAAGCTATGACTGAGTTGAGAAAACCAAACCAAACAACGCCCCCCAAAAAGTAGATTTCAAGGTGTTTTTCACATCCTGTATTTCTGTCCTAAATCTGCTTATCAAATCATCAAGGGCAATCGGTTGCAATAACGAAGTATTCAAGGGGAAAGCTAGTGTGAGACTGGGACTAAAAGGCAGGCTTTCCCCACAGGGGACCAAAGAGGAAGGGCCTGATTCTCAGCTCTTCAGCTTGCGTGGTCATATGCATCAGTCCAGCATATGGTATGCAACACCACCAAATCAGAATGGTCTTCCATGCTTTGCAATGGTGTGAATGCAGTTGTGGATCAATGGAGAATTAAACTTTATTATTGTTGTTATCATCGTCGTTATCTTTCCCCTGTGGTGAATACTACAGTCAGTAGAGCTGATAAACCAAATAAGAATATTCTCCAGGTACAGGGATTGTGTTTAAAGAATTAACAGTTTGGGATAATCAGGTGGGAGTATAATATTTTTAGGATCCCTGATGCTAAGTATCCTAAAAATAAGAATGCCTCCAGAATGCAGCACCAGTGGAGGTAACGCTATCTCAGGCTAAACTGAAAAGATAATACAATCTTGTCCTATGTCTGATCTGCCAGAGTCTCTGTATCTAGTGTGACAGAACCAAGGTGAAGCATCAGCCAGACACATGGCTTGTTTTAGTCACTCTGCCAAAGCCAGATGTCTCAATTCAGTTTTTAACAAAGAAACACCCTGCCACGCCAGCAACTAAAATAAAATTTGTCAACAAGATGGAATTCAACTTATTACATGCTTGAGCACCCATTAGGAGAAGAGAAGGTGATGCATGATTTCTGTTTCCAGCACATGGTTAGCAAGGAAGAAATGCAAGCACCTCAGTCATGGGCAATAATGGAAAACATCTGCCTCGTTTTCAGTTCCACGGAAACTGCTATCCAGGGTATGTCCTCTGACATAACCATTCAGAACCAGGTCATTCCTCTCATCAAACGCCTTAAGCACCATCTGGATCTGCTGAGAAATGTTTTTGGGGGAAAAAGAGGATCATTATCCTTTCTCTCTTGTGGATAATACACTCACACACACACGCGTACACACGTACACACAACAATCATTGAGCTTGAGCGATTAAAGGTCTGCTATAATGTGCTACATAATAGCCAACTCCTCATTTAAGGTTTCACAGTTCTCACTAGACCTAGTAAAGTCAAATATGATTATGTATATGTGGCATAGGAGGAGTTACCTGGGGAGTTTTAACTAAGAGTAATACACTAGTTTAAATGGACTTGGATTGCATTTCTTTCTCCTCTTCTTTGTGGCTTGTTTGGCTGTTTTTTATTATTCTTTTTTTTTTTTTGCTTTCACTTTGTTCACTGTCCTTTGTTTCAACATCATGGAAGCTAAACCTTTTACAGCTCTCCCTTAGTTCAGTGATGAACATCAGAGATGTTGCTAGACTCTGTGTGGAGGAGCAGAATAAAATTCCAGTTTAGGGCTCACCCGTCACCGCTACAAGTGATTGGTAAATCTCCTGGAATAGGCTTGTGGCCGGGGACTTCTCTGTGAAGACAGGACAGAAACACTCTATCTTGTTTCTGTCCATGATAGAGTGAGTCATGGAGGCAGCGTTAACTGAATTGCTGTCTATACGGTTGCAACGTTTGCTAGATGTGTCTCTTTTTTTCTAGGCTTATCTCCTGTTATTCAGTATTGGAGGACCATAGCTGTCATCCTATCAGTATTAATTCATCTACTAGCTACATTTGTCAATGCATTTTGACTTTGCCCTTTGACTTGCAGTTTACTTCCTATGCTAAAAAAAATAGTGCCTGGCAATTTTCACTCTGGCAACTCCTGTTTTCTCCCCATTTTATTCTCCCTGGTTACATCAAAAAAAGTGAGTTAAGGGATATGGTTTTTAATTGAGTCAGATGGCACTCTGCAGCAATCAAGGGAGTTCTGTATTTTTTCCCTATGTCTCAGTTTTTTGGTACTTGTGGAACTGTTCCCTGGAGGTGGAGACTCAAAACCTCTACTACCCCTCAATGGCCATTAGCTCCTTGACAACAGACTTTCAATTAAGAGAAAGTTGAAAATTATACCCTGGAGCGGCCAAACCATGAGAAAATGTGAAACAGTCTCAAACATAGGAGCCAAAAGAGCTACTAAACCAATGAGCCTGTCATCAAAATGATGGCACTGAATTTTGTCACTTAACAGATAAGTGCCTATTTCTTATGAGGGTTAGCAGTGGAGGATATAGGGATTAAAGAACTACTTGCTCTCCTTACCTCCATCCTTTTAAACTACACGGTACTGTCAGGGATCCAGAATGGGTGGGAAATACGGTTCACCTTTCAGAGAGCGTAGGAGTCTCTAAGCTTTTGTACACAATAGGAAACTCTGGGAGGCCTTCACCTTCTCTGTCAGTAAAGGGTGTACCCGTGATGTATCATCTTACCCTTGGGAATGCGCTCATTATATCTCACTGAGCTGGTAAAAGCAAAATGGCATAATAGGTTCTTCAGTTTCTGTTCAATGCCTGACAACTATACAGGGAGGAACAAGAATGATAAACAACTCATGGCTCACTATTAAAATGTTAAGAGTTTTGGAGGAAGGTACTTAGGTGTTTCCTATCCACAAGTTGTATCACTTAATGGCACCATTACAAAGTAGCGCAACTCTCAAATGCAAATGTAGTTATTCTGATACAAGCACACTTTGTTCTTCTGCGGTTGGGATTGAACCAGTTTAACTATTTCAGTAGAAAATTGCTCTCCTAAGCAACCTAGTTATACCAGTACAAAAATGCATGTAGGCCAGATCTTAGCCTCACTTGCCTCCTGGAAGAGAAGAACAGCAGGGACCGGGACTCTGGGATTCTTTTTCCGCCTCCCCCCTCCGACTCCCTGTGGAGCCCTGACTAGGTCTTTCTACTGTGTGGTTTAATACATTGTCAAAGCATGCAGAGTTTGGATCAATGGCTGTTGTTGTTGTCGATCTAAAGTTAAGTAACAAAGTGTCTTGCAGGGAGGTGTTGAGATATAACCAGATTTTGTGACCTCGGACCTATTGCAGTGAAAGATGGAATTGAGGAGTTCTGATATATTGCAGATATTTGTCATGTTCTACCCTCCCAATCCACTTTCCAAGTCAAGGAGTTAATGCTCTAAATGCTTAGTGCTGATCATAGCACTTACTCCTATGTGGAATCCTATTAACTCTGTTTGGGATTCTTACCGGCGACGTGATCCCAGACAAATGGGAGAAATGTGAATACCAAGACCTGTAGAGCTGGTTTCCTGATAGGGAGAGATACCCAGAGCCCCGCTACACATTTTTTATCTTTGTACTGAAATGCAAATCCTCCCAAACGATCTTGAACATGCACCTGAAATACTAAATAAGTACTGCAAATGAAATGTAAACGAAGTCATGGAAACAGCTGTCAACTCTCCTGCTAGCCGACAAATATTCTTTCAGAATCATAACTCTAATGTTACGACATGTTATCCCTTATTGGATTCCCCTGCTAAATACTAAAGGCAGTGGTTGCCATTTCAGTTTGTTGGCTAGAATTAAGGTTTTCAGCAGCAAATTTCAATTGTGGGCAATTTGGAAGAGTTCAGCTAGTCGCATTTTAACAAATCTCAGCATTGCATTGCTGACATCTCTTTTTTTCAATTCCGATTTTACTGGTTGCAGAAAAAAGCACAATATGCTAGAGTATGTGCAGTTTGTCCATGCAATCTTTCTGGGTGTATTTCCAGAAGTAGAATTTATTACTGTCATTATTATTTAACATTGCTCAGTGTGACTGTTGCCCTGCTGACATCTGCCAGACATTTCTTAGCCTCCAGTGTCCTCTAGTGGCATTTAACTTTCAAAACATTACAGAAACTGTATGGTGCTCTCCTAGCATTAACTGTTATCATGGTGTATGTAACGCATGTCACACTGTTATCACTGTGCGTGTAATTCATGCTCAGACAGTGGACAGTACAAAGTATCCAGACCCGTGAAGATGTAGAGAATGAGTCAGGGTTGCCATGTCTGATCCTTTGCTCCCAGGATGAATTGTTTTGTATGTGGTGCATCTGAAGGGCATCCTTGCCCACTTACTACGTCTGCATTGATATCCCAGGTTTGTCATTCGGGATCCTGGTTTTCCCTGATAAAAAAAAAAATGTCAAATTCTCTGGTTACAAACCCCCAAATCCATGATTAAAATGAAAGGCCCCTCACTTCTACCCTGCCCCAGCCCTGCTGGCGCCAATTGCCCCCCACCCAGTCCTCTGCTACCGCCAGCCTTGCCAGAGGGGGCCAGGGCCAGGGTCCACAGCCCCCTGCCCCCAGCAGGAGGCAGTGGCTGTTTCAGTGGAGTGGAACCTGGCTCCCCCCACCCCACCCGCCTGCTGCAGGCTTGGGCAGGGGGGTGACTCCCCACTGCTGCGCGCACTCCCAGGGAGGCAGGGGAGTGCCCCCCAGGTCTGTGCATGGGGTGAGGGTAGACATGGGGTGCCCACTGCAGGCTCAGGATCCCGTCCTGCTGCCCTCCCCCGGGGCCTCCGCAGCCCAGAAGGTGTGACCCGGTGCTCCAGAGCAGAGCTCTTCACTGCCCTGGTGAGACATCCCCTGTGCATGTAGCAGCAGTGAGGGGCACATCCCCATGCTGCCACCCCCACTGCTGCCACACATGCTGGGGATGCCTCGCCAGGGCAGCATGGAGCTTGCAGCCACAAAAAGATCCCCTCATGGCCCCACTGTGCCCTGCAGCGCCCAGTCACACCTGCTAGGCTGCAGAGGCCTTGGCGGAGGGCAGAAAGGCAGAAGCCCAAGCCCACAGTGGGCAGCTCACACCCACCCGCACCCCGAGCACAGATCTGGGGGGCACAGGTCCCCCTTGTCCCTGCTAAGTGCGCACAGTGACAAGGAGTTGGCCCCACCTCCCCCTGCCCCCCAGACAAGCTGCCCGTGGTCCCATCCCACTCCTCGCCAGGGCCCTATTGCTGTGCATTGCAACACTGGGCCCTAAGCCCCAGCTGGGAAGCAGCCCCAGCCCTGCCCAAATCC
>NW_017728991.1:10163067-10164735 GCF_001723915.1 Gavialis gangeticus | reverse complement strand
CCCTTCCTATGGGGGCCTCAAGCCTGCCCCCCCCGCCACAATTAACCTGCAGGAGCTGTGCTCCAGCCTTCCTGGGATTGGCACTGGACCTACGACCCAGATGACCTGAGTCCACATGGAACAAAGTCTCAGCCTGACCACGGCCTCTCCATTCAATAATAGGTGAATTTATTGATTCCCAATGGTAGCAAATAAGAATAATGCAAACAACACTATATCTACCAGCCCTAGAGCTGTCATCAGAGTCAAGGTACGCCTGGCCAGTACATGAGGTTCTCTCTTGAATGTCAGATGTCAGCAGCCTGGCGGTAGGAAGCTGAGGCCCACCCCCGTGGGGTGGGTGAGACAGGCTGGTGGAATGCCCTCTGTCCACGGTGGCCTCAGGTTCCCCTCTTAAGGACTCATTACTGCTCTAAAATCCTTCTTTTTTGTATCCTTTTCCCTCTGCGAGGACTCTTTATCTTTGGGTATCACTGATCGGTCTTTCTGTATTCATCATACTGTCCACGTTCTGTCCTGTTAGAGTATTACTTTGTTTCACAAGCCCATCACATGCGCACATCTGAATTTGGGCTTTACCGGTCTTCTCCTAATTTGGTCTCTTTCCCCAAACTGGAAATCCCAAGGGGCCTGCAGCTGGGGACTGTGAGCTAGTGCTACCTTATCTTACGTTGTGGAACAGTATGGTACATGTCTTTAATTTCCTGGCCTGTGTGTCAGTTCGCTGCTTGCCTGTACAAGATATAGCAGGCCGTGAAAAAACTTTGTCACAGTCAGGCTTTTCAGTTAACACTTGCTGTTGTCCTGGACCATTATTCTAATGCATATCTACTTTACCTGTAAACCAGTTCTCAAAAGGAAACCTCTAAATACCATTTTCTCGCATTTACATGCCCCTTGCCTGACCGCCCTCCTCCTGCTCAGCTGGCAGTCTAAGTAAAGTTATATGTATCACATGTAGGCCATACTAAATCTGTGGGTTGTTAAGCAGTATTAGAGTTAGAACATGCTGTGAGCAGTTGAATATTCAAGGTTAATACCATTTCTTGCCTGCAGAGCTCTGACATGCCACTGGAGGGCTGGTGAGCTAGGGCATGGCTAGGAGTCAGGACAGCTCAGCTCTGTCCCTGCTCTGGGAGTGGTACATCTTGGGATGCTGGAGGTCTGCAAATTGCTCATTTTACCTCTGTGGAGCAAACTGAACTTACACTAACATGAACTAAGTAGCACCACCCAGAGCTACTCCCTACCTGAAGTGGCATAAATTTGAGATGCTCTGAGGGCACTTAGCACAAGTTAATGAGCTTTAATGTGTGGACCTTTACCTTAGTGTGATCTAAGTGTCATGTGTAATTTCATCCTAAGCTTACTGTTTTAAAATGTCCTAATGCATTTGCACACATGCATACTTTGATATGGATATCTCCATTTGTAATTCATAGATTTCATAGACATTAGGGCTGACGGGGACCTCAGAAGATCATCGAGTCCAGCCCCCCGCCCAAAGATCAGGAAGTCAGCTGGGGTCATAGGATCCCAGCAAGATAAGCATCCAATTTGCTTCTGAAAGTGTTCAATGTAGGTGCTTGAACCACCTCCGATGGCAGGCTATTCCAGACCTTGAGGCCTTGGACAGTAAAGAAATTCTTCCTTATGTCCCGCCTAAAA
>NW_017728991.1:10159508-10162309 GCF_001723915.1 Gavialis gangeticus | reverse complement strand
GATCCACTTTCCTCCCTTTCTTGAAGATAGGCACCACATTGGCCTTCTTCCAGTCTTCGGGCACTACACCAGAGTGCCAGGAGTTTTCAAAGATCCGTGCCAAAGGCTGGGCTATGATGCTCGCCAGCTCCTTGAGTACCCTTGGGTGTAGATTGTCAGGGCCAGCTGCCTTGAAGGTATCCAGCCTCTCAAAATGTTCCTTCACAAAGTCAGCATTAATGGAAGGCAGGGGACCTCCCCAGGACCCCCCTGTCCTGTAGTAGGCATGGGCGTCCCATGGGACTGATGAAAGGCCGACGGAAAGTACCCATTTAATAGGTTGGCTTTTTCCTGGGCATCAGTTGTCAGCTGTCCCATCTGGTTCAGCAGGGGTCCAATGTTGCCCTTGCTTTTCCTCCAGCTCCCCACATATCTGAAAAAGAACTTCTTATTGTCCTTGATGCTCAAAGCTAGTTGGAGTTCAGTTGCAGCCTTGGCTTTCCTGGAGCAGTATGCATTTTGCCCTTGACTTCATTGGTCTTTCACTGGCTTTTGAGCACTAAATCCAGTGCTTACTGGAGCTGTGTGGGAAGGGGTCAGATGAGACCTCACAAGAGTCACTTGCCACTCCAGTTTTGTAGCAGGATGGTTATTTACCAAGCGGCAGTTTGGGGTTCACCTTAAAAGTAGCTATACTCTAAGGATGCTGTTGATGTGTAATATGCAGAGTTCTTAGGGCACTGGACTGTGAATGGTACTGTATGAATATAACCATAGAGTTGTTTAATAATTTACTGATTAACTAATAATAGTTTACTGATTATCCTGAGAGATGAATAATATTTTCTGTAACATGTAACTAATTTTGAAACAATTCCTGAATATGTTATTCAGCGAATATTCTTTCTAGTACCCACCTGTGTTCGAAGACTACCTGAGCGTGCCACTGAAAAATTAGTGCACTTCAATAGTATGAAACTTTTTCAATAATATTCAATTAAAAATGTCTAAATCAATATTTACCAAGTGGTAGTCAATAAAGCTGAACGAAGACCTCTCAGTGATTTATGCAGTAGACCAGCGATTCTCAACCTTTTGCACCGTACATCCCATCAACCATTGGTCCCAAAAACCCTGGTCCCACCATGATAAATGACAAGTGGGAGTGGGGGGTCCCCTGGCAGCTAGTAGACGAGCAAACCCGGAAACGTCTGCTGCCACTTCTCTGCATCCCACCTACACTACCTTTGTGTCCCAACAGTGGGACGCATCCCGCTGGTTGAGAAACACTGCAGTAGACTTAAGCCATGATCCTATAAACATCTAAGCCTGTCCACAACTTTAGTCATGTGAGTAATACCACTGATGTCGATATGTGGCTTTCTTTGTTTATCACATACCTATATTGGCGTGGTAGCATTGCTTTGAATTAATTCAATAAATATTTTTTACATCTTATTTTTTCTTTCATAGGTTGAGTGTGCATCTTTACAAAAAATAAGCTGTCTTGTTTCAGTTGTGATTGGTTATGTAGGTCCCATAGTCTTTCTGTTCCCAGGATGGAGAAAAGACACTAAAAATAGACACTTCCAGCATAAATGCATGCATATGTGTAGAAAGCCTTATTTCTCTAAATGCTCATGCAGGACAGATTGTTTTGTGGTTAAGAAATTAGACTGGTATCTAGGAGATGAAAGTTAAATTCTTGGATCTCACATAGTGGCCTTCAGCAAGTCACTTAATTTCCTTGTGCCTATCTGTACAAATGGGGATGATGTGATTTCCTTCTGCTGCCCTCAGCTCATCTGGTCTGTATTGACTCCAGGCCCTTCAGTGTAAAGATGGCCCCTTCCTATAAGATTTGTAGAACTCCAACAAAATGAGTCTATGATCTTTGGAGATCTTAGATGCTATTGCAATGATGATAATGGTATTTTTTTTAATTTGCTTGTTTTCACTAAAATTCGCTTCCATCAATGTGGGCAGCTGCTAAACATGATAGGCAGGAACACCCAAAGTGGATTACTTTTAAAAGCCAAACTATGTGGAGAACATGGTGGGAAAACACCACTATTTCTATGTTATCTCTGTTGATTATTTTTTGCTGTGTGTTGCTATAGCTACAACCACTGTTTGTAATGGAAATAGTGCCCTGAGGATCCCCAGTCAATCCTGCAGGACTCTGTGTGGGGCACGAGACTGATGCATATCACCACTGCAGATCAACAGGCATGAGAAGGAGAGAGAAAAATAGTTGTGTTAATATGACCGAGTTATTTACTATCCTGCAGTGTCATTTGGCAGTAAACACGAAGGATATTTATTGCGCCCTTCAGCAAATACAGTTCTCGTCAATATTTACAAATGTATTAGCTATACATCAGGGCTATTCGTTCTCCCCAGAAGACTTTTTTTCACTTTCATTGGAGAGCCATCAAAGAAAATCTTTTAACCTCCAGCAGCAGCATCTCCTGTCCTCAGTCTCCCATGGCATAAAAATAGCATGTGAGACTTGGTTAAATCTGTTTTTGTGTGGAACACGGTAGAAGCAAAACCTTACATAGGTACTGGACAAAATTAATCCTTGGGTTTAAGTTTGCTGAAATATCTAGCTCTGGAAAGGACAGAATGGTGATTTCATAGATTTCATAGACATCAGGGCTGGAAGGGACCTCGGAAGATCATTGGGTCCAGCCCCCCGCCCCAGGGGCAGGAAGTCAGCTGTGGTCAAAGGATCCCAGCAAAAGAGATGTCCAAACAGTTTCATAGATTCATAGATTCATAGATTAAGGGTCGGAAGGGACCTAGTAGATCTTCTAGCC
>NW_017728991.1:10155586-10159246 GCF_001723915.1 Gavialis gangeticus | reverse complement strand
CCAGGTCCCCCCTCAGCCTTCTCTTATGGAGGCTGAATAGGTTCAGGTCCTAAAATGAAAACCTGTGCCACCCCAGATGGGACTTGAACCCACACTCCCTGGCTTAGGAGGCCAGTGCCTTATCCATTAGGCCACTGGGGCTTCAAAGTGAAAGTGTTCAGAGCAGGTGCTTGCACCACCTCTGGGGGGAGTTTCTTCCAGGCCTTGGGGGCTTGGGCAGTAAAGAAGTTTTTCCTTATGTCCAGCCTAAAACGGTCTTGCAGGAGTTTATGACAGTTGGACCTCATCATCCCCTGGGGCACTCCAGTGAACAGGCCTTCCCCCAGATCCTGATGCTCACCCCGATGTACTTATAGGCTGCCACCAAGTCACCCCTGAACCTGCGCTTTTCCAGGCTGAAGAGTCCCATAGCTCGCAGCCCCTCTTCCTAAGGCCTGTTCTCTTTCCCTCTGATCATGCGTGTGGCTGTCCTCTGGACTTTCTCAAACTTTGCCACATCCTTCCTGAATTGTGGAGCCCAGAACTGGATGCACTACGCCAGCTGCAGCCTCACCAAGGCCACATACAGAGGGAGCATGACATCCTGGGTCTTGCTCAAGATGCATCGGTAAACTTGCTATGGAAGCTTTTATCCATCCTATAGAAGTAGAAAGTTATAGGTGCTATAGGTTTTAAGGATAAGGTCTATGTAACTGCATTGCTGGAGGGCTTGGAGCTATATGCTAATAGGTTTTAGAGGAGGCATTTTATACCTGTTGCTTCCTATAGGAGAATAGGTACATAGTAGATCTTACTTTGATCGGGCTTTCTAAATCTAGAGTGCCCACTTGACACCAAGCTCCCACTGAGGTCAATAGGAGCCTTTTCTGAGTAAGAAGTATAAGTTGGGGTCTAATATCTGCCATGTGATGTGGGAGAATAATCTCTCTCTATGAGCTCAACTTCTCTCATTTTTGCCCCTCCAAATAAGCCTGTAGGTTAAATAACTGGAATGAAAAGCCTAATGCTGGCCTGAAACCAGAGCTTGTCTGCTCCACTTAGGTATAGTAGTAACATTGTGCTCCATTTTGGCTTCAAAGGCTTTGAAATGAAAATCCTGCTCGTTGTGACAACCAGCATATGGGCACCCATTTCTCATGCTCTTTGAACTGCATGCTCCGAAAGTATCATGGCACATGCTGGTTCCTAGGGCTCTGCAAATTTTAAACAAAGTGGGCCTGCCAACAGCTGCTGGAGGCCAAGACACCCTGTTATGCTCCTCAGAGGCTTGCGCCAGACCGCAGAACCTCATTCAGTCATAATAAGGCACACCTTCTCCTTGTGACAGGCAGAACCAGCTGGAAGAGATTTACTTAGACGACTGCACATAGGAGCAAAATGCAGATTGCAAGTTCTTTTTCCCTGGTCTTCTCATTGCCCTTTTCACTGTGCTCCAGGGCCAGCATCCCAGAACATAAACTGCACAAGTTATAGGGAAGACAATAAACCACTTTTCTTTTTGCACAGATTGAGAATATGGCCTGACCCAAGACTACATCAATAACAATAACCCTGTGAACAAAATGGGCGTTGCTGCAGTCGAGCACTAAATGATCTACAGTAATGCTGGGGCCAAGGTTTTCTACAGCGATTAATGTTTCTAGGTGCCCGGCTTGCATCACTTTGAAAGATCCACACTGTTGGGGTAGTAAGCCCCGAGAGTTTTTCAAAATAGATGTTTTTATTTTTAAATCCGGGTTCGTTTGTGTGATGCTTGGGCCTTCTCTTGCATGCTTCTGTTATTTATGAGTCTTAACACAAACACTGGTATTGTGGGATGGGACAAGCCTGTAGTAACTGTTCAAAGCTAATGTTTTGCAGGAACGTTCATCCGGAAGTCTTAAAGCTCTTCAAAGATTAAGGTCAGGTGAAATTGTTACTATGTCCATTTTGCAAATGACTCCATTGTTGGCTATAACCACTAAATAATTTTCATCCATCTAAAGACTGAGGGCATCTTTACACATGCATTGGGGTGGAAGCGGGGGCGCTTTAATTAGAGCGGCTCTGAGGGCCACTCTAATTAAAGCATCCACAGTGTCACATGTATTCAGTGTCCCATGCTTGAAAATGGCAACAGGGGCACTTTAACTAAAGCTCATTCAATGAGCTTTAGTTAAAGTACCCCCACTGCTATTTTAAAGCATGGGATGCTGAATACGTCAGCATCCCCATGATGCTGGAGGCTGCTGGGGATGCTAATTAGCACACGTGGGAGCAGATGTCCTGCATGTGTATAGGTGCCCTGAAAGATCATGACTTTTAAATGCCTTTTGGATTCTAAAACGCAGTCTGCAGAAATAATCAAATGGCCTTGGTTCTCCTATGTTTTGGCATTATACATGACTGAAGTGAATGGATACACTCAGCGGTCTTTTATATTTGCAGTTCCAATGTTGCATTTAAGTATTACATTTCAAGGGGCACTAATTATAAAATACACACATCCTGCACTGTCTGGCCAACACTTCATATACCAGAGTTTATGTCAAGACATTGTTCAAGAAGAGCATCTACAATGGTATGTTTAAACTATACAGTAGTTAAAATAGCTATATGGAAATAACAGTAATTTCCATCACTGTTTCATTCCTGTAGTTTATTCTCCACCTTGTGCCAAAAGCTGCTTTGGGGGGAAATCTGAAGAGGCAGGTTAATAAAGGGAATGGATAATGTTTTTGCTAAAAACAAAACTAGCTTTATGCATGCTAAGATAAGGGTAAACAAATCTCATGCTCGAAGGCACAAAATGATTTGTGAATGGGTCCAGGAAAGATGTTTTTCTCCATGTAAAGCACTGTATGGTTGGCTAGCTGTATTACTAAGGGGGTTATTTATTCTTTTGCTGCCCTCTGAAGCATCAGTTTAGGTTATGCTAAAGGCAGAGTGCCAGCCATTATTAAACTTTCACATAGCACCAAAGTGTGCACTATAAACTTCCTGCGCCAAAGAGTTTGCAATTAAAACAATATGCAAATGAATATTGGGATCTACCAAAAGCAGAAAGGGATGTTGTGGGACAGCTGCATTATAACTCAAGAAGGTCAAACGTTTTTTGATGGAACCGTTCCCATCTGAAAATGCTGTCTTGAAGGAAAACCACTGTGAAGATAAGTAAATAGACAAATGAGATAGGAATGGTTCCTTCTGGCCTTCAGATCTATGAACTGAGAAAGATGGAGTGGCTGGAAATGAATTTAATAGACAAAGTGATTCAAGGAGAAACAGTGGCCTCTTGGCTAAAGCACTAGCCTGCATCTCAAGATCAGGTTCATGACAGTTGCTGTTATGCTCACTTGTGCCCGGCATGTCTTTTCTCTAGACCTCAGTTTCCCATGACAATTGATGCGATGATGTTTCCTCTATCCTATCTTCTCTGCCTATACTGCATGCCCTTTCACATCAGGAAAGTCTCTTTCCTCACAGCACCATTTGTGTTAGATGCTTAGGTGCTATACAAAGAATAAACAGCATTCAAAGCAAATGCCCATGTTGTTTTATAGAATGAAGTGATTGAGTTGAAATAAATAAGCTGAAACATTTTTTCCTATTAAGATCTGATTGTGTGTGTGTGTGTGTGTGCATGCCCACATGCACGTGTGTGTGTGTGTGTGTGTGTGT
>NW_017728991.1:10154059-10155459 GCF_001723915.1 Gavialis gangeticus | reverse complement strand
GTGTGTGTGTGTGTGTGTGTGTGTGTGTGTGTATGCATGCATGTTGCTTCTCTTTCTACACACCTGACTTACATTTTTCAAATCTCTGACAGGAAGGTAGAGGCATAATTGGAACTATCATACATTTCTGCAATGTGATCTCTATTGATCTGCCTTTGGGATGAGGTCTGTGTGTGGTTCACTACTGTTTCATTCAGGTGACAAATGAAGTGGCAGATAACTTGGTGTCCCTGTCATGGTGGTGGTGGCAACCGTCAATCCTCCTGGGTCACGGTGTATGTATGAGGGCCACCCAGACCTTTGATGCATATGCCTGGGCAGGAATTTTTGGAGGAGTGGAGGCTGCCCAGGCCTACCACCGTCCCTTTAGGCCACTGAGACAGAATCCAAAGACCAGGCTGAGTCCAGCTGTTTGGTGCCTCCATGGCTGTGGTTGTACAAGTGTCTGGGAATCAACCCCAGGTCTCCTGTGTGGTAGACAAGGATCACAGCGGACGCCTCTCTGTCAATGGATCAGTCATGTCACACTGTAATAGCAACCAGCAGTGTTTAAGATTGGGGGAAAAAATATCTTGCTGGGTTGGGGATATCTTCATCATCAAAATTAAGACCAGATCATTTTGGGACACGACTAAGGATTTCTCTTCTCTTCAAGTTTCAGGTACTGTCGCAGAGCTCTCAGGTGCCCTGCGACGGAGAGCAGAAATGGCTCGGGAGAGACCCCTAGTGGCAGGAAGGGGGAAGCTCAGCTGCCAGTCACCAGGACTGCGCAGGTGCTGGTTGCTAGGGCAACCAGGGAAACCTAGAGACAGGAAGGGGCGGAGCTTAGACCTTCTTAAACCCAGGCAGGAGGCCAGGAGGGCAGTTTCCCTCTGGCAGCCGAGAGAGGAGGAACTCGGCCAGCACAAAAGGGAGAACTCTGACGGTGGGAACATCCCCTGGTTCCTGCTGGGGGTTGGTGCGCGCTCTCTCTCTCTCTGGTAGGGATGGATTCTTATTTTGACCAGGACAGTCTAGCTTTTATGTTGTAGCCTGGGGGCTTTGTGTTCTTGTGTTTATTGTTTTGACCGAAGGACCAGGTGAGGCTATTAGGGGTTGGAGGAGGCTTCATAGGGACTCCACAGTAGTGTGGGGGTTCCTGGCACTGGAGAGGGAGCAGCATTGTTTGGGGTGCGTTGGCCCCAGCCCCAGAGCCAGGGGGCAGTGAGAAGCCGTGGAGCCAAGGAGCAGTGAGAAGCCCAGAGTTAGGGGGCAGGGAGGAGCCCCAGAGCCAAGGGGGGGCAGCGAGGAGCCCCAGAGCTAGCACTGGCGGGAAGTCCCGGAATGGGCAGTGCGGGACAAGCTAGAGGGCGCCAGTAGGGGCGTGGGCTGTGAGATGAGCTAGAGGGCGCCGGTGAGGG
>NW_017728991.1:10139384-10154049 GCF_001723915.1 Gavialis gangeticus | reverse complement strand
GAGGGCGCCGGTGAGGGTGCAGGCTGAGGGACAAGCCAGAGAGCGTCCGCGTGGCGCAGAGAGTAGGACAGGCCTGAACAACACCAGATACATCTGCGAGGCTTGGGCTGCGGTGTAAGGGGAGGAAAGGAGCCACAGATAGAAAATAGGCAGCCTCCCGCTTGATTAAGATCTTTCAATCAAGCAAATAACAACAAGGCGTGGCAGGAAAGAAGGCGGATGGTTGGCCCTTGATCGGTGTTGCGGGACCACTAATAGATGGCCCCAAAGAGGCACGACTGTCACAGGTACACTGCTGTTGGAGGTGTGAATGCAGACTGTATAGTCTGGCTACCTTGGGTACTGATGGCAGGGAAGGTGTAGCAGCACAGGCTTCAGATCAGGTCCTACAAACCAGACTCCTTGGTCCTCATCTGGGTGGCCTGTCCATGGAGAAACGCATGCTGCTGTTTTACCTTTGCTTCATTCCTTGAGTGAAGTAAATTAAAGCTACTCTAAGTGTGTCTATATTCATTGCAGTCAAACCTTTTTATTATAGTGCAGGTATGGCTGTAGAGAAGTGTATCACCTGCTTCACCACCAATGAGGGAAGGAGTGGCAATGATAGGGAATGCTCTGATTTTGTTGTGGATCTGTAAAAGAAAGAGAGTTCAGCTCCATAATAAGCTTCCTGTGTTTGGGTATCCAGGTTGTAGCTGTATTGGTCTAAAGGAAAAAGCCATCAGGACTCATAGTAGAGATGATATCTTTTATTAGACCAACAAGATTTTTGCACAAAAATAATGTCTTTAATTGCAAGCTTTCAGGCACAAACACCCTTCATCAGGCAATGGAGAAAAGATTGTAGAAGTTCTCCTGGGTAGAAATGAAAGTTCATATTTCAGAGGATTTCACAGAGGAGTCAATAGATGGAAAACTCCTCTGGGCAGTCAGTTCATAGCTGGTCTGGAGTCTCTCACCTCTTGCGAGGATCTGTAATGATGCAAATGACCTTGAAACAAAAGCAAGAGCAGGATCTCAGGTTTCCTCTGTGTTTGGGGATATGTGTCAAGCCTTGGTTATCAGGAAGGTCTGTGGGGTTAAATGATGCCACTGTTGGTGGGCTCCTTTACAGTGATCCCCATGTTTCATTTGCAATACAGGGAATTTAGGGTGAGCTAGACTGACAAAGGATTTGGGTTGAGTGTGGAAGTCACCTGCATGGCAGCAACTGGTTTTCATGAAGGGAGATGGTCTGGAAGGCAGATCAATGCCTGCTGGGCCGTGACAGGGGGTGAGGGGAAGGAGGGATTTGAGGAATTCCTGTTTGCAGGTTAGAGGGGTTTCCTTATTTCTGTCAAATCCATGTGTGTACACCTTGTGGCGTTTCCCTTAAAAATCATGTGTATGTTTGTAGGAAAGTTCTGTATCTCTACCCTCAGAACAGCATTTCACGGCACCTGGCCCTTCATAGATAAAAATATTGCTTTTTCCTTTGCGAATTGCTCTACAGGCTCAGTTCAACCCTTAATCTCTCAATGAAACAATGCTAAAAAGAAACAGCCCTAAATTTTGTCTGTTACTCTGCCTTGACAGTCTGAAGACAAAAAGGAGAATGCTGTGCTATGAGACTTTACTCCAGAAGCTCCCAGATGCTGTCCCAAGCCTCTTAACATTCGGATGCGATACTGCGCACAGGCAGTCTTGGAGGTAATTAAAGAGTTTGCAGCAATCTAGGGTGCTCCATACCAGGATCCCAGCAGACCTTCCAGACACTGATTTAAACAAGCTTGTGCAATGGGCATTTTTATTCATCCATTTCAGAGGCAGGGAAAGCCAGCACAGTGAATGCAAGAATCCTCCTCCCAGGATCTGTACTATCAGCTGCATTGTAATCATGGCTAGAGGCTGCAGTGGAGGCCAGGACCCCAATGTGTTAGGCACTGTATATACACCGAGTAAAAACAAGCCCTACCTTGAAGAGTTTCCAAACTTTATTGGCAAGGGTAACTAAGGAAAGTTGATGCATTATTATCAGTTTGTAGGTTGAATATTGAGACTGCAAGCAATTATATAGCTGGCCTAAAGTGACAGAGTCAATTTTGAGGCGGAGGCGAGGCTAGCTTTGGTCTGAAGCTGCTGCCTTAACAGCAAGGCCTTCTATCCGCTCTCTAATAGGGGTCTTTGTGTAGGAATGGGGCAATGCCACTGCCTCCTGAACACTCGCTGCCGCCGTCTAAGCGGGTTTTATCACCGCAGAGTATAAGGGAAAAAGTTTATGAAGCTTGACTAGCTTCTGTCAGGCACTTGGGAGGCCCCTGGCTAGATCCACAATGTGAAAAACCACATGCACTCATTTGTACTAACGGAGCGCCTGGCCAGAATAGAGAACGGGCCCTGTACGGTTTATTCTCTACCACAAAATCTTACACCGTACGTTGCTGGCATGGAGCTGGTTCGGTCCATAGGCAAAATCACATACTTGGATGTTTGTGGGGAGCAGAGAAGAGATGAAGGGGAATCCACGATAGTCATTTTTCTTCCTCCAGTATTTTAGCTATAAAGGGTTTCTTGGATGAGATGCCAAGCTAGCTTTGCATGCATTTTTCGTCTCATACATATGGAAATGCTCAAGTTCAAAAAGGAGTTTAAAAAGCCAGTTGATGTAGAAATGCTTTGATGAAAAGCTCTGCCATCTAAGAAAACAGCACAGGAAAGGAATCTCTCAATGGCAGGGTAAATCCTGTTCCCACTTAAGCTCAAAGGCAAAATGCCCATTTGATATTGGGGAGGGTCTGCACAGCACATGCACATGCCTGCACGAGACCAGTCACTGTATGACGGCAATGTGCAATCCCTGTGCCTTTTGCTATGGCTGAGGTTGGAAATTGAATGTGGCCCCTCAGCAGTGAATTAAAGGAACAAGAGTGGAAGCAAAAAAGGCCGGCATCCATAGTCCTTGGGTATTTCCAGAGGTATGCCAGGCTAGTGTAATCCTGGATACCGACCCACCAGTTTTCACCCTACACCCATGGTTTTCAACCTGTGGTCCACAAAAGATGACCATGATCCATCAAAAGTATGGGAATACCCACAATTACCATTCGAAGGGGTCCACATGTCCGACATTTGAAATTCTTTAGGGGCCTGCAAATGAAAAAAGGTTCAACACCCCTGCCCTGCACCATCCTCAGTCAGTGGGAAACTGTTTTGCCTCCAATTGACTGGACCGTGTGCAGGGTTCAGAGGGTCTTGAGAGAACCTGTGCAGTCCATGCTGGGAACCTTGCCTTGCAATCCATATCCAAGGCAAATTCCCCTGAGAACTTTTTAAAAAAATAGGTATTATCAGGGAAAAAAATGACTGTGGAGCAATGACTTGCTGCATCCACCTAGTGACAAAACAGCGCTTACTCCTGCTGATGCAGCTCAAAAGCAGTGGATGGACTAGATGCCGTTGGGACTAATGCAACATTATATGGCTCAGCTGCCTTCTAGTTGCTTGCTTATCCATACCAGGAAGAGAGAGAAAAGCCCACACCTGGGTATCAGCTAACAGGCTGCGGGTGCCACCCCAGCAACTAAAAAAAAGTATTTCTTGAATTGTTAGTGGTTCTATGAAAGACATGTTGATGCAGGTGTTTTCAGGAACTGGCAATGACCCCTCGCTTGTTCAGAGGTGCAGGTTATGACCCCAAACATCCCTGGCAGGGGAAAAACCCTGTTCCTCACTTCTCCAGTTTTCCTCCTATTCCTAGTGGGCACCAGAAGGCCAAATGAATGTCTTCAGAAGCACCAGAGTTTCCTGCTGGAGATCAGTTGGCTTTTCCATGAGCCGCCGCATGGTGCTCTCTGCTTTTCAGACTCTTCATGGGCTGCCAGAGTTACTAGAAATAATTTCATAAGATCTCAGAAGAGACTTGTCATTCATAATCCCTAAGTGCCAAGGGAGCAGTGAGAGCCCAAAACAGAGCCTTTTGTCTGACCTTCTGCTGGTGATTTGGGTAAAATAGGACCCAGGTACTCTATGTGGAAATTGTGAACTTATTGGCCCTGTACTGCACCTTTACTTCTCTACGGGTTTGTTGTGTGCCAGAAATAGTGGACATTTTATTCATGTGCCAGGAAGTGCACTGCATTGTTATGGGGACTTTTTTATTTTTGTCTTTTTCCCCACTAAGAAGTAAGTTTATTGAAAAACATATGGATGCTCCTTGTACAGGATAAAATACAATGGCTGTAGGTGCCATTGATCTTGGCAAGGTCTTCCAAAATCAAAGTCTGACTTGATCTCGTCTGTGGATTCAAGACGCTTTTAAAGCAGTGGGCTTTTGCGCCATATTACTACCAACACCTATACCTAAGCAGGGGAAATCTCAGGAGGTGGGGGATGTACTTTTATTCACACTTTCTCTCTTTCTCTGTCACTCACACCCCCGTATAGGGGATGGTAAAAACATGCACAAAAGTGCAGGTTTGGACAACAAACACATCTGAAGAAGCATGAATAGTGTCTGGGACTTGCCACAAAATAAGAATATCTTTGGATTAAAATTCTCTAGCAAGAATTGTCACTGATGGAAAGCCACCACTTTTGTCTTACACCTTTTTCCTTTTCCCTTTCCTTCCCCACTGCGGTAGCTCTTTAAGAACAATATATACTGTAGATAAAGTTTGCTGGACTGGAGAGTGGAATATTTCCCCAGTGCCTGAAAGAAAAGCTATAGAACAAATTGGAACGGGTATGACAAGCTATAGTGTTATTTTAGTGACGGGATAGCTACATTTCTCTTGCTCAGGCATTGGGTATCCAAGTATTTCACATCTGAAGAACTAGGTTCTCTGCCAGTCACTGGTAAAATCTGCAATAATTTAATGGCATAACTCTGGATTTACCGTGGTGGACTCAAGAGCAGAATCTGTCCCTGAGGAGTCCTTACTGCTTATAGAAAAGGTGTGAGAGCAAATAAGCAGGAAACATTGTCGGTAAATGTTACATTTCTCCTTTCAGGCTATATTGGTTCTGCTATATTCAGAATTAACGGAATTCATCTCTACAGATCCGTAATTGCTTCACGGACCTCGGTGATAGACATCATGGACAGATGGGGTCTAACTGTCCTGTGTTTTGTGAAGTCGTTTATGTGGGAGGGAAATGTCTATAAAAGGCGGATACTTCCTTTCCTTTCAAGATTATTGTAAGAAGGGAAAATCATAAATATATGTGGGCATTTGGCTACTATGGTGTGGGGGAGGGCAGTTTGAGAAATATCTAAATATCCAGTTAGATGTGTAAGAGAGTAACTCCCTGTTTCAAAGATCTTACCATTTAAATTGGGCATAGGACAGACAAAGGGGAGTACTTCAAGTACTGCAGCAGTGGGCATCATCTTGGTCTTATTGTGCTGCTAATGTGAACATTTTTTAAAAATAAATCCCTCACCAAATGCTCCTTGCCCACAGTTAACAAGATATCATGGGCCTATTATAGCAGCCACAGTATTTGAATGAGGACACGTTTTCTTGAGCTTAATATCTGTCTCCAATAATTGACACTTGCTAATGAAAAAAAAAAGGAATAAGCTCTTCTTGCAAACTGTGGTGACAAAACCTGGCGTCAACATCTTCTTTAGCAGCTAATGCATACATGGTATTTCACAAATTGAGAGCAAAGTGTATTCCATTTCTAAACAGAGTATGTAATAAGATTGAAGTAGAGGGTTTTTTTCCTTGATTGCACCTCAAAGTCCTATTTCATTAGGAGAGGAAAGGACAAATTTACTTTTAATCTGTTCCTATTGAATTAAATCATGTTCTTTTAAATTATGCATCTGAAATTACCGACAATTTGGAGTTGTGTAGTTTCCAATAAAATGTAGTAATAGGGGATTATGTGATTTACCCCCTTTCAGATGAATTAATACATCAACCTTGCTACATTCATTTAGTACCTCCTTAAAAGTATAGATGAATTTGATTTGGGAGCAGATTTACACTCTTTATCGGTTGCAGTAAACTTGTTGGAAAAAATTCACAGACCTTTCTTGTAAATCGGTGCCTTTCAGAGCCATTAAGGTCAAACGGAAGTTACTGCTGCAGGCCTCTTCAAATAAAAATTAAATGCAAATTAAATACTTGCAACTGGAGTCCACAGCTAAAGTTAGTTCTAAATTTACTGTTAAAATAGTGAGGTTCCCTTTACTGTCCTTACGTATTTTTTTTCATTCACTGGGTTGTGAGACCTGTAATATATGAGATATGGGAACATTTGCCCCAATAATAGGAGCACAGTCTACATTGAGATTACAATCTAAAATTTGGAGATGGGTTAAGTAACGCATAGTATAATCTTTGAAAGCATTGGCTAAATCCAAAGTGTAAAGGATAGAAAATGACCCCAACGTGTTGCTCAGTTAAATGCAAATAATGGCTATGGCCCACTACTGTCATTGAAGTCATTGACTAAATCCTCTCTGCTTGAATAAGTAGGATTGGGGCCAATGGCAGGATGGTTTTAGCTTAGTTTCGTGAATGCATATGTGGGATAATAGAAGGGGGCCTTGAACTGTGTTGGCTCTGGATTTAGGACCCAGAGGCCTTGTTCTGGGACAGCCCCCCCCCGCTCTAGGGCCTTGTTAGCTGGTGCCACTTTTATCTCTTGTTATGGGCAATATAGTACATACTTCCTTGGTTCCCACATTGTTTTTCCCAACTATGTGTTCTTGTTGGCCTTGTTGTATTAAACCATTTGTCTGCCTTGACTGGAGAGAAAATTTGTGCGTGAGACCCAAGCTCTTTATAAATCAGTTAATGCTGGCTGCCCATCTTGAATCATTCCAGATGCATATATCTATACCTATCAGTCAATGCCCAGAAAGCAAACCTTTAAATACCATTTCCAAGCCAACAAACAGTAGCTCATTTTAAAGAGTGGATGTACTATTAGTGATGTTAATAGACTGTTCAGAGAACCAAAATGTGTGGTATTTCCACCGGCGCGACCCCAGTTGATTACAACTTGGTTGGAACAGTACAACTCAGAGGGGAATGTGGTACCAAGGTTCAAAAATATTTTCAGACCTGCTCTTGAGCAATGTTGATTTCTGCTCTTCTATCACAATAATCTTCTGCTACAGAAAAGCCCTTCCAGGACTCCATCCTAGTATTAGAAGGATAGATAAGATTCCATAAGGGAGCCAAAAAATTGAAGTTATGGAAAGGAAGGAATATTTGAAAGTGTTTCTCTAATTGATAAATGCCTTGGGTACCTTCTGCAGTTGGAGTGTGAAGTCAGGAGTAAGGAGAGAAAGTAGCAATATGGCAATTAGTTTTGCAAAGGCTACATTCTGCCTGGCTTTATTATCTGTTCTTGCAAAATTGGTAGCAGCTATTTTGGAAATGGGGCAGACCACCAGGGAAAAGTCATGAGGATTGAAATCGCATGAAGGACGCTATAAAGATAGAATCTGAGCTCTTCCCGAATTGCCTTTCCCGTACATGCACTCGCACATGCATCATAATACAGTTAGATATGTAGGATTTGCAACAAATTTGTAGGATTCACCTAAATGCTAGTTTCTAGCTATGGGTGATTTAATAAGGTAGCTGCTGTGTGTCAAAGACTGCAAGACTGAATACATGAGTTCATGCACTAGCTAAAATGTGAGTGGCCTCCAGTCTTTAAGCAGCATCTAGTTTCTCTGTGCTCAGAGGGATAGGTCCTATGCAGAGAGCAATACATGAAAGTTACAGTAGACTTGCACAAATGTTTGTCATGGGTGACTAATTACCTGTGTATCCTGTCAGTCTTGTATCTAGTTATCAGGCCTGAATATTACGTTATTGTCACTATAAAGAATTAGTTGTTGAAAAGGAGGTAAGAGCTCTTTAACAAAGGCTTTTGCTAGCTGCTATTTTGTGGATGAGCTGGCATGCAACCATTCATTCAGTTCTTTTAATAAAAAAAGGGCCTGTTACAGAATTTTATAGGATCAGAATCCCATAGATATGACACTGTGGTGTGATATGAAGAAAAATTGCTTTTGTACTCAAAAAAAGATTTTGGATATTAGGGCTGGAACCACTGGACCAGAATTGCCTTCAGAAGACCCTATCACAACACCTGCTAATGGAATAAGCACTAGATTGGCTGGGGTTAGAAAGGTCTTGATATTGTCTTCCTAATGACATCAGACATAAACTTGACTTAATGTCACTGCAGAAGTTTCTCTGCCCTCAATCTCCACTAGAAAATTTGTCAGACTGAGAGTTGGAGCGTCATAGGAAATTCTGCCAGGTTTTCTCCAGCAAGACAGAAAAGGGATTTGGGCCATGCAAATCTAATTGCGGGAGAGACTGCACAGTGCTGACAGCTGAAAAGAAGAAATCTGCCTCTTTAGAGGAAGCCAAGTCTCTGCATGCTCACTGTTTAGGACAGAAGCTTGTAGATATACCCCGTACAAGGGTGAAATCCCTCCATGAACCAGGCTGCTTTACTTGTCATTCAGGCCATCTGTGAAATAAAGACGTCCTTGCTCATGCAGTCTTGGGGACCTCAGTAGAACTGTTGCTTAAAGCTGATAATCAAGGAGCTGCTTAAACTCAAGACTTTATATTCAAAATGTACTCATCTCCTGACTTTAAAAACAAAACAAAACTGGGATCGAGAACTGAAGCTGAATGTGGGGCAGAAAACTTTTTCCTGGATGAGCATATAAACACCTGAATAAAACAGTCTCTGCATCAACCTATATAGAACTATTAAAAACATGCAGTTAAATATTACAACGCAGCATCATTGTATGACAATCAAAATGTTTGGTAAATTCTCGTAAGGGCCAGGCCTTTATCTCTGGAACGGTCTTGAATCAACTGTTTAGGTGGAATCTGTGGAATCGCTCTTTGGATTTCAGGTTTGGGGTTTGTGTACCCTGAAAATGTACACCATATCAGAATGGCTGTTAACACAACATTTAGCACTTTTGTGTGGACACGGGCTTGCTGTGACACCTGCAGCAGGGATCTCAAATATCCTGCGCCTATCTGGACCTGCAGGAGTGTAGCAGAGTCCTCATACCACTGCTGTATGCATTGATGCTAATTAGCCCAGCCTTGGTGCCTTGTGGTCTTGGCTACACTGTTTCTGGTTTGCAACAAATAATACACTATATTTTGAGGCTACCTTGACCAAGCTGGGTAAGTTTCTGAGGGTTTATCATCATAGATGGGTTACTATCTGTTGTACCTTTAGAGACACAAAGATATTGGGAAGCTCTTTTGCAAAAAGAGCATTATCTCTGCTAACTATTTATTATAGCTTTATCTGGCCTGATTCACATTATCTCTGCTGATGAGGCATCTATAGCTTATCCTGGAAGAATTAAAATGGTTTCTTACAGAGCTAGCCTGTAGGTTTACTATGTAGTCCTTATAATAAGTCATAAAAACAAATTTATTGTCTATTCGGAGTTTTGCGGTTTGTGCTTTACCATGGGTTTTCCCCATCACATTGTACTTCATACTTACATTGCTTGTGCAAGTCTGCCCGTTCAATCTTGAAATGGAGAAGGAGACTGTGGTCTCTTGAACAATATCTTAATTTTTAGTTTTGCAATAAATACACATTCCAGGAATTGATTTCATTCTAATGCCGGTTCTTTTGTATTCCAAATGCATACAGCCCATATAAAAACTAATTGCACTAACATTGCATCTATTATGACGCAATAAATCTTACATAGTGTGTGTTGCATTCAGATTTGTACATAGGCCTTGACTGAATTCAAGGCTCTAATGAAACCATAAACCACAGAAGGAGAAGACAGAGGCAGAGACAGAGGCAGGCAGGACTCCTGGGTTCTTCCACTGAACTTCTGTGAAGTCACTTGGATGTGACTTCTTGATCAGTAAAACTGGATAAATAACTCTCATGTGCCTCAAATATTTGTAAAGCTTTAAAAACCCTCAAATGTAAGATAATGAGCAGGTGCAAAATACAGGAAGCAGTTCTGGCAAATCAGCAATATTTAAATTAAGATTCAGTGTTGTGTCCAGGGTGGAATTGTGGATTCAACATTGATTCATAGCTGGCAGTGTAATATTAAACAGCTTCAACATATTGGATGGGCATTTGGCCACTCTGGTAATTGAGGATGGATGAACCCATTCCAATAGATAAGAGAGCCGTATTTGGACATCTTTTTGGGCTCAAACGTTCAATTCTAGTCTTGGCCCTTGTATATCTTGGCTTTCCTTAGAACCTGAAGGGGTTTGGGAATATGAGCAGCCTATGGGATTGAAAGGACCTCCTGCTGATCTTGACCTTCTCAGCTGCATTCCTGGATGTGAAAGGTTGAGAAGCTTCAGATAAACACCTTGTGCAAACTTACAAGCCTTTCTCATCACCAAACGTATGTGGATGGGATTTTGAGATTATAGACCTATTCTAATCCTTCATGAAGCCTGTATCATGTAATGGGAGGTTGCGAAGTGCCTGAAAGCTTTCTGTATTAACTTTGATGGGTGTTTTATATAATCTGTGGATGTGGTCGTTATGGCCTTCCTGGCTAGAGAGTAACTCGGGAGTGAAATCAGGCTGAGTGAGCTTTGAGCTGCAGAATCCAAAAGCTAATGGATGTAGACAGCTGCTGTTAGACACACCAGGGAAAAAATAACTTCTTTTGAGCTTACTCGTGGAATCCGGGCTGTAACTAGTCACAGGTGGGGTCTCTGCCTGGAAGCCCCAAGATGAAAAGCCTGGAAGCTGTTAAAAAACTGAGCCTTGGAAAGAAGAGAGAGAAAAGGTCTAGACACAGACAGACAAGTAGCTGGCTCCCAGATGCTTAGGTGCCAGGAGCAGCTAGGGTCTTACCTACGTTTGCAAGCTATTGTAAAATAAGGCACATACAAGCTTCTAGGGTTTCATTCTAGACTTTCTTTTCTGCTTGTTAAGCTCTTCATGGAGAGCTAAAGTTTGACCGCATTAGGAATAAGTTGTTCTCTCCCTGTATTCAAGAGTTGGCTGCAACTCTCAAAGGATGTGTGTGGCAGGGGCCAAACTCAGTTGTCCCTGTTAACAGCAGGAGGTTTCTGACACACAGGGGAATGTAGCTCGATGGTCCATTTTAAAAGTGGGCTAAACCATGAAGTACTCCATGATGTGGCCTTGCAGGTTGTAATAGTAGTATATTTCCTCGTAAGAGAGGAGTTCCCCATTCAGTCCACTTTACTCAGATGTTATGCAGGGAAAAATGCATGTTCCCCTCTCTTAGCAAAGGGAAAATTCACTGTTACCATGAAGAGTGGTATCTAAATATAAGTCCTTGCAAGGTGCAGTCAGTAGTAGACAAGCAAGTAAATTCCTCTCCTAAAACCCTGTGCAACTGGAATGCATAGCTGAAATGTTATGCAAAAAGGCCAGTGCATAAATGTATAGCTGCCTCAAAAAAGCCAGTCTCCCCAAGGAATGGTTGTACCTAGGAGATTTGATGCGACTACTTATTTTTGTTAGATCAAAGAAACATATATGTTTAGCAGTCTCCACCTAAGTGGTAGTTCACCATTTTAGGGCACTTTTTTAAAGGAAACATTATATAAGAATGTATTTTTCTATAAACACCGGAGGCTGCAATCCTACAAATACGTCCTACTACAACTTAATGCATTGTAGTAGTCCTAATTTTTATCCAATGAATGAGTGGCATCCAGGAGGCGGGGCTTGTGACATCGAGGGAATGCAAGACCACTTGTATCTGAGTTTGTCGACTCAGAGCCTTGGTCATTAAGAATGGAGAAACACCAAGGCAGAATCTGGCCGGCATCCAGTTCGTTAATGTTGACTTTCTTCCCTCTCCAGATGCATCAAATTATTTTATTATACTATTATCCAAATAGGGTAATGAAGAAATATCTGTTTCAAGTGTTATGTTCTTACTCCTGTGCACTGAGTTTTAAGTATTCTGTTCATGCTAGTTCAAGGACATCATTAACATGCAGCTTATTTCACTTCAGGGCTGGCTGCAAGTATTTTCAAATGTGCACAGTTATAAGATTTCAGCTCAAACCTATTCAATTTTCAGCTCCCATTATTTGATTTTCTTTTTTTTATTTTTTTGTTTCCTAAGGTGAACTGAGAATGTTTTCATTTTTGAAGTTTTCCCATTCTTTCCCTTGAAGACATGGCGGGGCGGGGGAGAGGAAGAAATCAAAGAATGGTCCCTTATGATATAAAAATTAATTTTTGCCTCTAGTAATCTTCCAGCAAGCTGTTTAAAATGTTCTAAGCAGTTTCATTAAAAGAAATGACCAGAAATGCAAGGAAAACTGGGCTCTGTTTGGAAGTGCTGAGTAGGATAGAAGTTAGAAGCCATCCATCCTCCTACACACTACTGTAAAACAGGTAAAAGCAAGGAAAGGGAGAACCCATGACAGGCGCAGATTTAATTGCACATTTGGTGACTTTCCAGGTAGGGCTGTGCGAAGCTTTGGTCCCTGATGCAATTTGGTGGAGATTCGGCCCGATTCAGTGGCTGAGTTTCCAAATCTGAATCGAATCAAAGGACCCTTTAATCTCTCCAAATTGAATCAGAACCCTCCAAACCAATTCAGAGAGATTCAGAAAGATTCAGAGATTCAGACAGAGACAGCTTTAAATGTTTTTTCTACATACCTCTAGGTAGCAGGCAGCTCATGAGTGCTGCGATGCTGGGGCACATGGAGTGTCCCACAGAAGTGTGGGGGGCTCCCCAGTGCATTCGGCAGCAGACCCAGAAGTGAACCAGAAACACTTCTGGTCCACTTCTGGGTCCACTGGGGAGCACACTGCCTCCCCCCCCCCCCATGCTCCCCTGGCTTGGTGACTGGTGCCTCCTGGATCTGGGCGGACACCCGGGGTCCCCCTGTGACTGAATGCCGAGCCGGGTGGGATGTCGGGGGGGGGGGGCCCTGCACGCTCCCCAGTGGACCTGGAAGTGGGCCTTAAGTATTTCCAGTCCACTTCCGAGTTTGCCACCAAGCACAGGGAGGGCCCCCTGCACTCCCATGGGATGCTCCATCCACCCCACCATCACAAGCTGCACTGGTACCTTGAGGTATGTAGAAAAAACTTTCAAAGCTGTGTCTGTGTCAGAACTGCTGATTCTCTGAATCAGCATCAAATCTTCAGATTTGGGTTCAGCCAAATTGAATCAGGGATGGTGATCCAAATCAAGTAATCAAATCACTGTCCCTGATTCGGGCTGAATTTGCACACCCCTACTTCCAGGCATACTTCAAAGGACAATAGGGGTTTTGGAGAAGGTTAAAAAGTTTCCCTGGCACAAGACAAAGATAGAAAACAGCATTCTTAGGGGCAACAAGCAAGCAGCATCCTTTTAATGATTGATTAGGTGAGACTGTTGTCTTATGGACAGAGCAGTGTTATGGGAGTTCTCACTTCTATTCTTAGCTTTGCTGTTGGCCACTGAAGTGATCTTAGGCAAATCACTTCACTTCTCTCACCTCGGTTTCTCCATATGTACATGGGAATGATGATACTTGGCTCTTCAATAAAGCATTTTGGAATCTACTTGCAAAAGAAGTTGGTGGCATTATTAATAGGTGAAGATGCTACAGTCTGGTTTGGCTTCATTTGTAATTGCCAGATCCATGCACACACCCCCAGGTGTTCAGTGTTCAGTCACTCCGGCTAAGGACAGACATTATACATAAACCAGTTTAAGTGATCAGAAACTGGTTTAGACCTGTAATAGAACAGATGTTCAGTTCACATAAACCAGTTTGAAAATGGCTGAAACCGTTTTGAGATAAACCTGGTTGAATGTAGTATCAGACTTAGCTGATTTAGGTCACATCGGTTTATTCAATGTCTGTTCCAGACCCTTTGCTGGCTTAAGTTAAATCAGACTCCCCCAGCATCCCGGCATGCTTTCTGGGCATGGGAGGGGCTCTCTGCTCCATAGCAGGGCTGGCCCCTCTCCTCCCCTCCCTCTCTGCTTTACACAGACACTACATCATTAAGTAGCAGACCACATGCTGGCTACGGTCTGTCCTGTGGCAGGCAAGACAAAGGGAGAATCAGCCAGTAGCTGGTAATGTCCCTCTGTTGGTTTCTTAATTGGGTGATAAACACTGAGTTAGGGATGATAAACACTGCTATCAATTCCCTGCTGGGCTGCTCGCAGGGTGGGGGGGCAGGGGTCCCCTCCCTAATCACAGCATCCTGCCAGGGCCTGGCCACTCCTCGCTCTGCTCAGCACAGTGAAAGGGAAGGGAAGGCTGCTGTAGCACCCCCCGGCTTCCAGACTGAGCCACTGTAGGCATATACCTGCATGTCTGGGATGTCTATTTGGTTACAGACTGATTTAGCCCAGCCAGGTTAGACTAACCTGCAAAGATTGAATCAATTCAGGCTCAGGCTTTTTGAATGTCTGTCCCTAGCCTCGGAGCCAAGGACTTTGACAAAGGTCTGTCATCTGCCGTGTCTGACTTCTGGGTGAGCAGCATCATGTAACATGAGCTGCTGTACAACATAGCCGCTGAGTCTGACTCCTGGCAAAGAAGCTTTATAGGCACAGTGCCCCACAGCCTAGAACTTTTTACAGACATCTCATCTTTTATTATTCAGTTGAAATAAGCAGGTGTCAGTGGCTGCAGTGAAGAGATGCCAGGGTTTGCTGTGGCTTTTTTTT
>NW_017728991.1:10108145-10134384 GCF_001723915.1 Gavialis gangeticus | reverse complement strand
GAGTCTGACTCCTGGCAAAGAAGCTTTATAGGCACAGTGCCCCACAGCCTAGAACTTTTTACAGACATCTCATCTTTTATTATTCAGTTGAAATAAGCAGGTGTCAGTGGCTGCAGTGAAGAGATGCCAGGGTTTGCTGTGGCTTTTTTTTTTTTAATTGTATGCTTTCTTTGTTGTTGTGTTTTCCTCTGCTTGAAGTGCTTGGATAGGCCAGGGTCAGAGAAGCCCACCTTGGAGCAGTGTCTAGAGACGACAATATACCGCAAGTGTTTGTCAGGCTTCTTCAGGAACTGAGAAGAAATCTAGCAGACGGAGTGGTATTCAGTAGACAGAGCATGGAAAAATGGCTTTGCTCCTGGTTCTGCCACTGAGTGACACTGGGCAATGATTACGGTAGAAAATATTACAGCTTTGGGCTTTATTTCCCTTCTCTGAAGTCAGTAGAGCACTCACCTAATGTCATAAGGGTGCCAAGAAGCTTTATTGATATTCATAAATGACGTTCTTGCTTTCAGATACAAGGGGCTCTGCAACAGTTCAGTGGTCAGGCTTAGCTTTTTCCTAGGTGTGCCTTAATTGGCTAGTCTAACCACAGTATTCCTGAGACATAACCGAATGTCATGGTAACGTGATTTAATTGCACAGACACCTGTCATGCTATAAATGCTGTTTAGCATTATGGCTCACTGTGAATGGTTTAATCCTGCTTTTATTTACACTAGAGAGTAATTCTGCGTTGAAAGCCCAAACATTGAATAAAGCTATATTTGTGTAATCGAACACAATCTACAAAAATCAGAATGGGTTCTCAAGTTCAATGTGAAAAAACAAGCCTCCAAATTTTAAACAGAATAAACTAAGTGATCATACTATTCACGTGTTGCTATTTGCAGGATGTTAAGAACACAATCCCTAAAGGTACTATGTATAGTAAAGGCATCTGTTTGTGCTCCCGTTAACTTGATGGCAGAAGTCCTATTCATTTCAGTGGCAATAGGAAAGAGGTCATACATCTAACAGCGTTAATGAATAAAAAAGTTAAGTTTAAAACACTACATGTATGCATTGTTGGCATGGGTCAGAACAACTAGCTTGAATTAATGTAACGGATTTTTTCAGTGTTGATTCATTTGCATGCAGCAGTGTTTTATCGCTCCTAGTGAAAAGGATGTTCATTTTGTGTTCTTTATTGTCACTGCAGCTATAAAGTCGTTATAGCAAGCTTTTGATGATTTTCTTGTCTTCTGGATCAGGATTGGTCCTGCCAGTTGTGGGTAAATATATTTGCAAATTTTGCATGGGGCAGACATCCACTCTGGGAAATTTCATGCCATGTGGTTAAAGTTTATTAAAGTTTTAGAAGCGATGGAAGACAGTGTCTTCTAACGGAAAGTATTAGGCAATCCTAACGATAGGGATTGCTACCTGTGTAGTCCAAATAACAAGACATCTGGTTTTTAGTTATTTTCATGCCCCTCTTTTTATACCCTGGGCCAACAGAAGTTTTTCTTCCACCCTGTCTCCAATCTTTTGAAATTTGTAATCGAACAGTTTTGTGACTAGGGAAGGGTGGACTTTCTTTCCATAGCTTCTCTGGAATATCTAATAGATTTTTCTTTCTTCCTTCTGGATCTGTACCTCAGGACTCCTGTATGCAGAGGATGCCAGCTCTTCTGACTTCCTTGATCTCCGGTATCTGGAACATCCTGTTACTTTAAACAAGAGTTCTCCTAATTAATGTAGCTTTTAAACTGACACTTTCATCTGATTGGCTTTCAGATGAAGCGCAAGTAGGGTGCCTAGGGCTCCTGGAGTTGACTTTTATCACCCTCATGTTTTTTGTTTAGGCCCTGCCTCTCTCCCCATAACATTTTAATCCAACCCCAACGTGACTCTGTATAATTCAGGAAGAACATAAGTAGCACCTTGCTCTGTCGTTCCCCATATGGCACAGTGAGCAAAGAAAAGCCTGTGCCAACTGCGGATCCAATTATAGCTTAGGAAGGTTGCTCCATTATTGCATTTGGAGCCATAATTAAATTTGCTAACAGTGAAGAGGTGCCAAAGCTGCCATTTCTTTGGAATGTGGGACATCTGTTTCGTGCTAATACCAACACGGTATTTGAGGTACCTCAAAACTTATGTCAGAATATGCTGCTTTCTTTTTTTCCAAATCTTCCCATCAGTAGCTTGGCTCTTTTTTTCTTTTCTTTTCTTTTTTTCTTTTCCTTTTTTTTAGTTTTTTTGCATTTTTTTTTTTTGTAATTTTTGCTAATGAGATGCTATGGAGCCATGCATTTTGTGGGGACTCATGCTACTCTTATTAATAAAGGTGCAAATACCAAGGACACCGATACGAGTCCTCTGAGCCACTGAGGATTTAGTTTGTACATCCAATTATTTACTTTTTACAAGCAAAATGCGTTAGATATTTGGGGGCAAATCGAATGTTGACTTAATGGCCATGTGGTCCATCGCTTTCAGCGGGATGGCAGGAGATGCAATTCTCTGCTGGATTCAGCATATTTGTGATCTTGATACTGATGTTACTGACGGGGGAAAAGGTACGGAGCCACGTTTGCGGTGCTGAGCAAATCATGGCCCCTGTACAGACACGAGCCCTGGTAAAAACAATGGAAGAGTGGATTGATGATGGCAGCGCCAGGGTGATGCTAGGCTAGAAAAGCTTCTATGGCCATTTAATAAACAGAAGCAATTTGTAGGGATTTCAGTTACTGCTTTTACCAGCCAGGCACAGTGGTGGCTTGAGTGCTTTGAAAGCTACACTTAGAAGAAATGGAAAGCGGGAACAGCATCCAGGTCTGGCCCATGACGTGGAACGTGCATAATTGGCATTTGCTTGTAGGCATGATGCATGCTGGAGTGGTCCCCTTAGGAGCTACTCTCCTCTTACACCTTTCTGGATCTGGAAAAAGAGTGCACCCTGCTTAACACCCTGGGGCACAGTGCAGTGTCAAACCATGCACTTTGACACAGCTGTGATGTCATTTTGAACAGTTAAATATGCTGTCACGCTCCCTTTTTGCACCCTTATTGCACACCTCCCTCCTCCGTATATTTGGCTGCTTCCCTGTGGCTGTTTAGACTCAGAAATATTGGCTCTTAAAATGATAGGTGATTGACCTAGCAGAATATCAAAGTGCACAGGGAAGCCTGATGCACTGCAAATAGTCAAGAGGAGGGACCTGCTTAAATTGCGGTTTTGCGATTTTCTTAGAAACTGTGAAAAAAGTCGGTGTCCACGATCACCATGAAAAATGATGTTTCCTGTGATCTTGTGCAGAATCACTCAAAAAAAAAAAAGAAAAGAAAAGAGGCAGCTTATTGGGATACAAAGAAAGTACAGCAATCCCTGCAGCTGTAGAGCATATGGTTTGAGAGAGAGCTACTGAGAGCCAGAGCTAGTAATGTAGACTCCGTGAAGGCGCCTGTCCGGAAGGCGAAAGGGTTTATTAGGATGATATTAGTTACCCTTCATATTATGTGTAAATTTATATTCGTTATATATTTCAATTTGGATTTGAATGTAATACTTATAGTAATGCAGTAATTTATTTGATATTTCCGTGGGCTCTGCTATTTAATTATGCTGCAATGTTTGCCTCTCAGCCAATCAGCACCAGGGGGCAGGGCCACTGAGACCCCTCAGCCAATTAGCAGTGGTCTCTGTGAAAAGACTGTAACATCGATTCTGCATGCTGCGAGTGGCCCACGAAATCCCTCCGTCTTGCCACAATTTAGGCAGGTCCCTATTCATGAATTACAGTCCCTATCATTAATTTATAAGCTGGTAATGCAAAATACACAGGGAGCAAGTTTACTGAGGAGGAAGGTAAGACTTAAGTAAAATGCCCCCAGAGTATTGCAGAATATGGGTATGAGTGATGTACTCAACCTTTTGTTCCCTAGGTATCAAGCGACTGAAAAAAGAATAGCTGGAAAATAAATTAAATCCACATTTTAATTTCTGCATTTTGTTCCAACAGCATTTGAGAAAAGTAGGAAGCTCAGGGCTTGAAGATTTGGCCTCTAATCATGCCATTGGCTTCCAAATGAGAAATGGTAAAGTGCAGTGTAATTCAACTTATAATAACGCATGCATGCTTCATACTTATAGAGCACTTTCCAACTAAATTTTACCTCACTTAGAAAGTTATGACTTAAGACATGGGAGACTAAGAGACTGTAACACAGATGCATTTATCAGTACTTTTAAGGATTCATTTGGCTGGTAGCCTGGAGTTTTAAAATGTCATGTCTAGCTGTTTGGAGGACTGTTTTAGAAGCCAAGCTTATGTGGTGCTTTTCCACTGACTCGCTGAGATTTTAGGCTGTCTCATTGTGTTGATCGGGTGAACAAACATATGAGTTACCTACAAAGGTATCGTGAGCAGAGGTGGCTGAGTGGTTTTCGCTGAATTTTGGCTTTGTACGTCATTCACAAACTTGTCCATTCTTTACCTCTCTATTCAGTTTCACTAGATTTACGCATACCCTTAGTCTGCAGTCCCCCCGCACTGCTGTCCCCTTTCCTCAACTTGGGAGTGGCTTACCAAGGTCATGCATGCAGCCCAGGGTGAAGCAGGGAGTTCAGCCTGGGTCTCTTGAGTCCTTACTTTGTGCCTTGCCCATTGTTTCATCCTTCCATCCATGTGCAAGTGATCATACCCAGGCCTGTGATTTCTCTCTTTTTATCCCGTCAGTACATTTTGAGGTAATAAACTCCAATATATTCTTGCTGTTCTGTGTTACCTTTATATCAATTTTAGGGACTTAGATCCTGGGAGAATATTTCAGAGGAAAAATGCTACATATTTTCTTCTTGGTAATGTCCTCCTCTTCACCTAAGTGAGTTTGTCTGGGTTTACAACAAACACTTTGCAGTTGATCTTTTACTTGACTTTGCTTCCCCCACCCCACCCTTGTCCTCTTAGGAAACACCTTCCCCAGAGCTCAGGCATAAAATATAGACTTTCAGTTGCATTGATCACAGATTGAAAACCAGCCCATCTGCTACTGTAACAAACCAACAGATGAGCCCTTTCTCTTCTTGCTGTAGCTGACTTACTTTGGTGTGTTCCTACTGGATTGGTTTGAAAGCCTGCATGAGCTCTTTTTATGTTCCTTCTTTTGGGACATGAAATGTATGTTCCCTCCCAAGCAAAGGTAGTGTCCAGGGGAGGGGGTCAATTGGCATGTGCTGTTTTAATTGTTAACCAGGATTTTATTCCAGTCGGGAATTATTACGTGGTGAGGACAGCTTCGATATTATTTGCAATGGATGGGAATCATCTTGCCATTGTTAAAGCTCTGAATACATTGGTTATATTCTTATCTTCAAAACAGAAACTGTCACAGGGGATATTTGAAAAGCATTAGAAAATCCACCAGTAGTGCTGCTTTATCTTTCATTTTGAGTGTCCCTGGTCAATAGCGAAACCTTGGGATGAACTTGCTGATGAACATATTGCAGGAAGTGTACTTGTGTTGCATCTGTTGTGGAAACAGCTGCAAAGATTACAACTTGATCTTAATAATTATGTCTCATCCATGTAAGTTTGGGATGTTCACTGAATCTAATTAAATTGTTTAGGAATTTATATCCTTCAAAAGAGGTCTAATATTGTGCTATGCACGTATCCAGTCCATTGAGAGCAGCCAACATGGCCTTCAACTGGCTTCTTCTTCCAAATGCCTGACTAAATTGGTCATTAATCCTTTTAGAGATGCTTTTTAACCTCTTTCCACCCCACCTCAATGGTGCAGAGTAGTAGCCACTGTTTCTTCTATACAGCACTAGTACTGATCTCCTTCCTCCCCCAAAACTTATAGTAACAAAGTCTTTTGTTACTAATAATTCTCTGCATTCCCAAAGCATCTTTTTTTATTTAAGGATCCTCAAGGTGCTTACAATCATAAGTCACAATACAGTGCTATAGGTATTATCTGTTTTACAAAAAACGGGACACACACAAAAATTCCTTAAGGAGGCATCTTGGCTGGCATTACCGATGGTACTAATACAAATGGTATTTATCACTTCTAATTTCATGGACTTCTGAAGAACCATTGTAATTCTCCTGAATTCCTTTGCCTAGCCTTAAATGATTTTGTATATGTTCTTGTTTGACTGTCACCTCTTTTTCTGTTGCCAGCAGGGACTTTATATCTTATTCTTAAATGTAGCTTTAAGGTACTACACGGTAGATGGCACCTCAGACAAGCTGTGTGACACTATTGATGCATGTGTGCTAGTGAATGCCCAACCATCTGTTGCTTGGCAAGCAAAGAGAATCCAAGCATCCCTGCTACGGTAGAGATCAGCCATTCCCGACGTCTTCACGGAGACAACCCCACTTCTGTTGAGTGTCTGAATGACGTGTGCATTTCAATGGGACTTTGCTACCAGTGTTGCCACTGGCATGTGCTATTTAATGGTAGGAAAAGCCCTACACTTAACTCAATGGCATTCCTTTGCCTATCCACAAGGAAATATATTATTTTTATATATAAAGAGCAGTGGCATATAAGAAAGTTGCACTCTCGATGTAAGTAGAACAGTTCAGATCCCTAACGCTTACCAGGGACCTGGATGCAGGGATCCTACAAGGCTGACTCTTGCCATGGTCGAAAGAGGGGCACAAAGACAGCCAGAAAGTGGTGATGAGCTGTGGCAGAGGTGAAGAGCAAGAGGAGACTGAGGAGGGAGTGAAACCGCTCTTAAAACAGAGAAGAGCAGCTTGAAGTGACCTCAGCAAAGTGACAGCTCCAGTCCCAATTTCTTTGTCTTCTGCTGGTCCAAGATTCAGAAGGATGAATTAATTCCCTCATTCCTGTAAAATGTACTTTGAGGTGCCTCAGAGGGTGGTGCATTAGGAAGTCTGGGCATTTGGGGTTGTTGAGCGTCTAAAATGGAGTCTAACAGGTGAAATCTAGTAGACCCATTATTAACATTATTTGGGAAATTTAGGGGCCACTAAATTTGACCTCACTGTGACAAAGAAATATATCTGCTGCCAGAGAGTGTGTTGAGTGACATTTCTCTTTGAACACTGACTCTACAATCCTGAGGTCTTACCACCTGCCTTGGACAGCCGGCGGCGTATAGCAATATGTTTTGAGCTGCCGAATGGCACTGAACCAAAACGACAATGAAGGACACCGACATCATCATTTTTTATTCTGTGGTTTTTATTAGTAACTTTTATGAGGTGTAAAATAACCTGCTAAGCTAAAGGCCAGAGAAAGGCAAGAGATATTGAACTGCTCCATGAATAAGGCGCAGGGAAGAAAGAAAATTCCTGCCCTATCTATATACAGGGTGGATGCTCCCATACAGCTGTATGTGCCTGTTACTTGTGGCATTTTTATATATATATATATATTTTACAACCATTCAGGTTGTCTTGCCATTGATTTGACAGAGCTATGAGGTTCAGGTGGTACTTGTACCCTGTATAATACTGAAAGGCATTGCTGCAAAATGCCCAAAGACAGCAGCTGTCTCCGCTCTTAACTTGCTTCTGCTCTTGAACGAGGCATCGCACAATTCTTAGCAGCTTTCCAAGTGCTTTGGATGAACAGTCCCGGGTCTAAATCATTAAACTACTCCCCTTTTGTACATCTTAGAAAGCTAGGCATAAAGTACCCTTCTGCTCTTTTCACTTTATTGGACAGTTGCTAGAGGAAGGATTCTTCTCATTAGGATCAACAATTCGGTTAAATTGTCAGTGGGATGATGAAGCAAGGTCAGCTCTTCCCTTTGACCATTTCACAAATTCTGTATTTTTCCCCCCTTGTCAAAGCTTCAAAGAACATTAGAGGAATAACAAATGTAGTTAGGTCTGAGCTCTGGTACACGGACATCTACTTTTAAATTGGTAAAGTGAAGTCGATACTCCGAGTGCTAGTGAGGGGTTGTCAGGCAAGCGACTTATCGCTGGTAGGCATTCTGCAATGCCTTGAAGGATACAGAGTATATCAAGAAGCTGAGAAGGTATTTACCTCATTAGCTTACCGTAGTTTGATGGTTCATGAACTCCACCATCAAAAAACCCAGGATTCAATTTATTTCTGGGACAAAAAAAGTATTTATTTTTTAACAGAGACTATGTAAGAATGTTAAAACAGTGAAATTTCTCGCAAGGAAAGCAGGCTTCTCACAAAAGGATCACGTCGTACCAATATTTGTCCACCCAGTGTTTGGGCTCAGAATCTTCTTCCAGTCTTTAATGATCGTAGGGCCTGATACCACCCTTCATTTCACAGCTGTCACCTTGGATAAAGAAGTAAACGCTCATAAAATCGTTCAATGTTTGATTCCCCGCTAAGGATTCTTGTTACTGATTGCCAATAGTTTCACATTATTTACTTCTAGAGGTGCCCAAACTATATTATCCAGCTCAATCACGCCCCTGTAGTATTGCTTCTCTTCTTACAAACTCGGCTTTCTTAGCCTCTTCATGTAGCAAAATCCAGTAAGCTTCTTTATAGTCTCAGTTGCTGTCTTTATACACTCTTTACCACTTCTTCAGTAACCTTTCTGTAATACATTATGGCATTTTCACATGGGTTAGTGAAGCTGTAATCAAAGGTGGTAAAATGTCTATGGCCATTTCATTTACAGAACATCAAAAAAGTAAAAATAATGGTACAGTGCTGTAATTCATATTATAATCCTTTGGAGACATTGCAATCCCATACCTTTTTCTTATATCCAAGACTGCTGTGAGAATAGAAAATAATGCTACCATATATGAGATTTAGAGTTCCTTTTATCTTTGTGCGCTTCAGACTAAATACATATACAACATCAGTGAAGTGCTGTGACTCCCAGAGAAATGGGATAGCATTTGGTGTTCAAAGCACATGGAACAAAACGGGCAGAGAGCACGTGCTAGTTCAACACACAGAGGTAACTTATGAAAAGGACCACGAGAGGTTTTTCATGCGCTTGCTGAAAAGATAGGATCACGGATGCTGCCATGTATAAGATTCATATTTTCGGCTGGTCAGAACATGTTCATTGAAAAGCTTATTCGGTGGCAAATGTCGGTTTTGTCAAAAGAGGTAAATTTTCAATTTCCTATCCTATAAAATGGCAATTAATATATCATAAAAATAAAGTGAAAAGATTTTGTGAAAAATAAGATCAGGTGAAAAATGAGCGAGCCCATGAAATAAAATTCCAAACTGGGCATTCCTCAAACCATTTTTTTTCCAAATTTCCATTTTACAGGAAATGTTTAATTTTGTTGTTCATTCAGGTTGTTAACCAATTTAGAAATATTTTCCTGAAATACAAATTCTGAATTTTAACTAACTTGACTCATAAGCAATAAGTTACAAGATACTGAACTAATTTACTCCAGAAGGATAAGATGCAGAATCAGCCTTGACAAAGTTTGATCTATGGTTCTATCGAGAGAGATTAGGTATTTCAGATGTGATATTTTGTCTCCTTTAAGACATTTCTGGTAGGGTGTTCAGTCTTCTGAGTGAGAGCAACAAAGGGCACTGGAATATGCAATTGCTTAGCAGTCCTATGCACTCTGTAGGTAAGAGGCAATCAATTTTTCATTAGTGTTAACTGCTGGAAAATCCTTCCCAATGGACGCCTGGGAAAACCCATCCCCTCTGTAATCAAGTTGTTCGTGGTTCCTGTCATTATCAATCAAAAGTGCTGAACTCCTGGTCCATGAGCCAGGTCTGGCCCCTGTCAGCATATCATCCAACCTGCAAGTCTCCCCATGGATCTGTGGGGAGCCCTGCAGGATTTGTCCTGCATGCTAGATTGGGCATATAGGGCAACACAGGGCCTGATCCCTGCATGCAGGGACTCAGCGGAGGCATCGTGGGGCCCCAAACCTCAATCCCAGCTGAGTGGAGGTGGTGTGGCGTGCCCAAAGCCCCGATCCCTCGACACGAAGCAGCACGGGGCCCAATCCAGCCTGCAGACCAGCCTCACACCATTTATCTGGCCTGTGGAGCCAAAGCCATGAGCACTACTGTTTGAAATCATGGCGGTCCAGCTGACTGACACGTCTAGCATTAAAAAAATATATCAGCTTTCATGTTTTAGGCACTATACAGCATCTCAAAAAAAGAGTGATGTTTGTAGTAGCAGTAAAAGGTACATAGCAATAGATTTATTCCCTGAAGATGAACTCCCACAAATGTGCCAGTTTCTTTTCTGACTCTCAAACTAATAGCATTACTTAAAAAAACAAAATAAAACAAACCACATTTTAGCCGGTCTTCCTCATTGCCATGTTGTTTTGATTGGCATCTGTGTAGTGGAAAGATAATCTGCAAAACTCCTGGAGGAACTGTAAGTGATAAAACACTTCCGCCTTTTTGGCAGCATCATTACGACATACAAATAAGCAGGAATTTACCTCAACTGCCATTCTCCGTAGAAAGGAGGTAATGGTTGGAAATACATTGGCTATCTTTGTTTGTCTTCACAAGGTTGCTAATGAGTTGCCCTGAGAGATATTTTGCATGATAAAGTATTTTGAAATCAAGACACTGTGTTTTGCTTTGATGCCTCATGAATCTTTGAACACCAGCCATAGAAAGAGTAGGAGTACACTACCTCTTAATCACCGTTCCAGTTCTTACAGCATTTCCTTACAAAGCCCAGACCTCTCTGTAGCCTCATCTTTTTCCCGGAGTCCTGCTTATAAACAATGTTAAGCCATCGTTGCAGCTAGTTACTTTTGTTGCTCTGGAGTCACGGGCACTGGCTGCCAAAGGCAGGTACTAAGATGCCAATATATATGTAAAAATCCCATGTCTTTTTATTTTTGCATGGAAATAAAAAGCACTCCATTTCAGCAGATGACAACTTCTTCTGGTGGCAGGCCAAATGACCCAGTTTGGTTCTGAGACAGGCCAGTGCTAGGACCTGGCCACTCTCGCCGCCACCGCTGCTTCTCCCCGCTGCCCCACCTGCTCATCCAGCTACGTGCCGGTGGCTCTGGCCCATTGGCTGTAGGTTGCCGACCCCTGCTCTCATTGACTCTACATGTCCATCTGGACAAGTCCAAAACCACCGATGAGAAAATAAACCCCTCCTGCTCTTCCAAGCTCAGCAAGTAGAAAATGTAGACAGCTTGGGACTGGCACATGCTCTGAAGGAGGATGCCTGACAGTGATGCTTAGACACATGCTCAGGGCTGATCTCAAGCTATCTCTGCTGTCCAACTGCCTAGCTTGGGGTGAGGATCAAGTGGGCACCAGATCCCTGCCTGGCATGTAGACAAGCACCGAGATCTTCTACCTGTAGAGCCCTGGGATTATTATTAACACTTTTTTATTGCAGTCAGACCTAAATGCTATAAACAGGCTATGTCCCATTGGGTGAGGTGACTAACAAATACTTGATTCTTGGCAATACCCAAGCCAATGAGGCATAATTGGTAGGTGGGTGAGCCGTCTTGGGAGGGGTTTGAGAGAGACAGCGTGGAAGAGCTATAACAGGAATGACTGGGAGACTAACCAATAAATAGCCTGGTGGCCAGACTACTTGGCTAAGGTGTGGGAGAGTGAGATCCATGTGCTGGGTTTGAATCGGGCAGAGCAGGGACCTGACCCTTCCACATCTGAATGGTGGGCGCACTGGATGAAGCAGAGAATCTAAGCTGAGTCCCCCTCATCTCAGCTGAGCATCCTGAACAACAGGATATCATAGGATGGGTCACATGTATTTTTCACCAAACCATCAAATGATCTCAGGTCCATTCCAGTGTGGAACAAGAATTATTGGCACCACCGTTGTCTAATGGACATTGCAGATGGGATGGGGGAGAGCCACTGTCATGCTCTAAATCTGCATGCGAGTCTAAATGTTGCCACTCAGGCACACCTCTAGCTAAAAATTAAATGAAATTTAATGCTTTCATACTGAGCTGTCCGACTGGTGGCCTGTGGCCTGCATGCAGCCTACAGGGGTTTGAGTTGCAGCCCCAGGCTTCTGCCTGGCCGCTGCTCCCCCATCACTCTGTCTGCAGCAGCAGCCGGGATATCTGGGCTTCCCCTCCCTCCTCCAGCTGCTACCTCCTATCTCTGTCCAAGAGGGCAGGACAGTGCGACAAGCAGCGAGTCATTGCTTGTCTATGTGTCAGGCTTGTCTACGTACAGGGCCATGTGTGGGGATCACACATGCATGGTGAGAAGGGGTGACCATGCAGCACAGCAAGTGGTGGGGCACCTGGAGCAGCAGCGGAAGGGGGTGTCTGTGTGGGCACTGGTGCAGCAGTGGGATGGCATGGCCTGGTAGCCTGTGCTTGATTCATGTGGCATATGCCACATTTGGCCCCCTCTGGTGTGGGGTGGCCTTTGGGGCTTAGAAATTGGGCAGCCCTGCAGTATTGATGTCTGTTGTGCCTTCTGCTGTGTAGGACTCAGCACAGGGGGAGGGAAACGGCATAAATTCACCGGGCAAAAACATTCTTGAGTCATGGGCAATAAAGGTGGTGCCTACAAATGTATCTGTTACTGTACAGAGGAGTTTTGGCAAGTTCAGCAATAGGAGGGGTTGGCATTTCTAGAAGTTCCCAGTGGCTTAGGAGTGTGGTCCCATTCAAAGTAAGTGGGACTTGTGCCTCTGGAAAGTGTACCATTGTGCGGTCCTGGTTATGGAGGGACATTCTGGTCCTGGATCCACTCAAAGCAGTGAGCAAGTGAACTTCAAATGCTAAAAGTTTTGCAAATCATGACCTCCTTATCGTTGCTTTTTTTTTAAAGAGATTGGATTCAAAGCAATACCAGAGTCAGCGGATTGAAATGGGGAGTTCATAAATCTAGGAGGAAGAACTTACATGAAATACACAGTACTGGATGGTAGGTGCCTTAATGGTTCTTTCAGTCTGATAAGAAAACAGCAGGGATACTCTAGGTAACAGTGCTTAATGAGCTGCTGATCATTATCCTGGGAGGACGGCTATCCTGGATCTTGTTGGTTTTAAGGATATGGGGGTTTTTTAAATATTTTTTTCAAAGTTCTTTCGCTTTATTGCTCTTTGTTCAGTGGCACTCACAGCCTAATACATGAAAAAAGAGAAGAGTGTAGGATGATTAGTAGTCATTGGAAAGACAGAGTTAGTAGCTGAAGAGCTTCTTTTTTATGTTTTATACCCTGCCAGTCTCCCTTCAGTAGAAGCTAGAACTGAACTGAATATGATGATGAAAAGGAAACTCTTTTGCTGTTTTGTTTTCTTCATAAGGGAGAGCAACTTGCATGAAATAGTGAACCAAGAAGAACACAAGCGGCCAGATTTTTGCTTTGGTGAGGACAAGTTAGCTCTATTGACTTCTTTGTTATTGCGAAAAACAGCTGTAACTTCAGCAGAACTGCATCACTTGGATTGCAAAAGATCTGAGCCACTATTCCTTGTGCCAATATTCTCCCTCAAGCTATATTATACACACATTATATGGCAAATAATTCCTTCCAGAAAGCCAAAGGCCACCTCTGTAGCAGGGATGCTCAGTGTATTGATTCAGTCACTGGTCTTGGTGACTGCGCTCAATTAGTTTGTGTTCCTCTGTCTAATTGGTGACCGCAAGTCATTAATGAAAAAGATTCAAATGCAAGAAAAATGTTAAATACATTTCAAAACTATCAGGCGTATCACATGTAGGCTAAGGTAGCTAGTGAGTGCCTTAGACTGAACATTTACTTTTCTTGACCTGTGTTCAGAGTACAGTAATGTGATAACTCTTTCATGCAAATTGCAGACCCATATCATCAGTGATGCACCAGAGGTGCCTTTATCAGCTTTTTCTACTGTTCCACATTTGCAAGCAGAGAAGAGAAAGGCATACACATACTGAAGAGCTCCATCAGAAACAGATGAACACTTTGGCAAGCTTGCATACTCGTGACTCTCATAAGGGTTGGCTCATGTAGCTGGTTCATCTGTGCAACTTGGCAAAATGGCTTGTTTGGACTTTTGTATTTTATGGACCTGCATTACTTGGCAAAAAAAAAAAAAAGTCCCAGGGTGGGGTGGGGTGGAGATCAGAAGGTTAAAAAGAAAAAAAAAACAGACCTGATTGCAACTCATTATGCAGGCAGATGACCTTAAAATTATCATTATAGATGAAACTGAAGACTGATAATTGGGCTTCAAACTGATTTCAGAAATAGGAAGCTTCTGGTCATTGTCATGATTATTACAGTCCTGGTAAGTCTTTTAACAAAGGTGTTTTCCAGGTTGAATTTTCCATGTGTAACTGGATCTTAAAGTACTTGCTACCTGCGCAGGAGCCAGATTTTTCAAATTCTCTTTTCATTTTGGCACCCAGGCATAGCCACTCCACTTCAAGTGCTTAGCACCAAGGAGCTCCTACTGTTTGCATTCTCAAATCCTTCTCATTGCATTAGCTATAACTGAAGTGACTTTTGTCATGCATTTTCTTCACTCACACTCAGAGCGTGACATTATGTGGATAGTTGATTTGCATATTATGCACTGAGGAGGTATCCTTGTCTCTGGGAGAGTTAACATTCACAGTGTCACTCAGAATGAACTTTTACTCCGTATAACAACCTATTTCTGTAGCAAAGGTCAGATTTGTTATCTATCAAGCTAGAGCAGAACAGGGGAATAATGAGTTGCCTCAACCCACTGGCTTCTTTACCTTTCGAATGGGCTTCTAAATCAAGCAGAGGAAGCATTGACCGAAAATCTTTCAGGCTGTCTGCTCTAAAGGTCATAGCCTGAAACACTGTAAGATGATTTCACCCCAGTTTAGGTGGTGGAGGAGTCCCTAACACACGCAGCTGGCAACAAACACAACTTATTATTCAGTGTTGTGGTTCCATCCAAGTTTGAGATTAGTGATGGGAATCAAGAAAGGTAGCTCAAGCTGCGATCAAGCTGAATTAATCAAAAAAATAAAGATAACTATAAGGATGTTATGCAGGTGGCTTCTCCTAGTGGTTACGATGGTTGCAGCTTGCAATATTTTTTCTCCAGTTAAGCACACTACTTCCTTACAGGTCTAGGAGGGATGTCTTTATTAGCAACATGCAAGGCATATTACAGCACAGTGTCTGTTCGTACATCATTGTATGCCACCCCTTCCAGATCAGGGTTAGTTGGGGTTTTTTTTTTTCCTTTTCTTGTTTTGTCTCTTGGTGTCTAGCAAAGAGACCCAATTTCCTTCCTGTGTCTACTTCTAAGGCAGTGCAGTTGGCACTTGCCATTCATGTAATGGCACTGACAGTACACAGTTAAGTTCTGCCACTGGATAAATGTTTGAAACTCCCAATGAAACCTGTGGGAGTTGTGGTTCTCTTGTTGGATAGCAGCGTGGTTCACATCCTTCTGCCAGCCGGCAATGCTAGCGGTCTTTGTTCATCAGCCAAAGTCAAATGTTCACCAGCTTTGTCAAATGGAAATAGTACAAATGCAGGAATGTATAATCAATACATAGCATTAAACTATTTACAGCAAGTGGCATCTCAAGCCACTAGGAGACAAAGCTGCAGCTTTATCTGTGTTGCAAGGGCTTTGCCTCATTGTGCCTCGGAGTTTACAGATTAGCATCTGATATTAAAGAACTGAATTGCTACATCACTTGTTCACTTCCCTTCCTTCTATAGGTGAGAAAACGAGACCTTGTGTTGAATTTTTAAAAATCACTTGCAATTTAATCAGTAAGGACAAAGGGTCCAGTTCTCTCTGACACCAGCCACACAGCTGTGGCTGTATTGGTTGCCCATGGTGTAAGTGAGTAGTACAGTGGCTCATCTGTCCAGTCATTATCCAGAAAATGGGGTACAGCCAAACTTGGACCATTTTATTAATCAAGTTTGACAGCCAAATGGGGCTTAATTCTTATCTCTGAATGCTGTGGGGTTTTGATCAGGATCTCACTTTGAGTAGGTGAAAACTCCAGTGGGCCCTGATCTCTTACAGGCTTTAGGGAGGTTTTTTCCCCCCTTAATTCATCAGAAAAGAGTCTGTGACTGGCTTAGAGAGCTCCCACATCTGCTTTCCCTGAGCATCCTTGAGAATAAAATGGATTACCTTGATACTCTGTGGGTGGAGGGGGGAAACCCACTGCTGAGTGAATTCACTGAAATATTGTTGGGAAAACTTTTTTTGCACTATTTACCTGTCTTTAAAAATGACCCTGTTTTAGGTACTGAGATGCTGTAAAGAATAGCCCAGAATAGAAACATAGATTAGCTAGATAAATGGCCCTGTAGCAGATAATGGGGAGTTCTGGGTAAATGAGGTTTAGAATAATGAAGGTCATAGTCTCCATTCAGCTGTCAGGCTTTGCAGAGATATATACAGCTTGCATATATATACCCTAGTTTTGAATTACTAGCTTAAATATACTAACTCTCTAGATTTGATTACGGTCACTTGAAGCAGGTTGCAGGAAACCTATCTGTTATCAAATGGCAGGCACTATTTATTCCATTGTGAAGGGGAATGAAGTACGTACCATTAATCATCCTCTGCATTTGGGTGACAGTCTCACTGCATGGAGCTTAATGATTGGACTATGTTGTACTTTAGACTGTGACCTCACCCAGAGTTTAGCTTAGTGAAAAGCTTGTTCTAGGCTATTAGTAAATCATTCTGGTGGGGTCTTCAAGCTCAAATGAGAGCTCTGAACCAGCGTTGGCGAAGGCTGGAGCATTGTACCTGTTCATCCTCTGATATGCTATGCAATAACCCACACCGCAGTGGGACAGATTCAGTGATCTAATGATCTTTAACTACCGTGATCCTGCTCTAATCTATTAAGAACTTCTGAAATGAAAAATCACTTGTGAAAACTTCTGCAGCCTTATTGTCAGTTCAAACATTTGGAGACATGAAGATGGCAGCTAAGAAGATGAAAGCATAACCATGGCTAATCATCATCCTGACACAAGTGTCTCCAACAATGACTGATGACATTGGGCGTGTAGTGTGTTTATCCAATAGTGTGTTCATCTAGTAGTGTTTATATTCATCTAGTTTCTAGATCTAGTTTGTATTCATCTAGTAGTTTTTATAGTAGCGTGTTCATCTAGTAGTGATTGTAGCGTGCTCATCTAGTAGAGGCTACCAAAGTGTGTTTATAGTAGGCAATGCCTCCTACCCTTCCAGAACCACCACTGGAAAGACAGTCCAATTTGCATGTTGGCACACAGAGGCAGGAGTAGTTTGAACAGCAGCTATCCCATGAAAATGCCCCAAACTCTTGTTCCCACCATCTGCACAGCTTCCTCAGGAATGAGGCTGCTCTTAGTTGAAGCCTGCTCCATGTGCTTGACAGTGGCCTTAGGGTAGGATCTACCCCAGCTTTAAATCCTGATCCTTTTCAAATGGAAATCTATGAGTTTTTGGCTAGAGGGAGTGGCTGGGGTTTCCCCACTCAGGCCACAACACCATAGAAACTGCAGAGTGGCAGATCATAGAATCATACAAGTCAGGCCGAAGGGACCTTGTAGATCTTCAGGTCTGACCCCCCGCCTGGGCGGGAGAAAAGACTGGACTCAAATGAGTCCAGCCAGGTAGTCATCAAGCCTCTTCTTAAAGATCCCCATGGTAGGAGCCAGCACCACTTCCCTAGGAAGTTGGTTCCAGCTCCTAGCCGCCCTAACTGTGAAGTAGTTCTTGTGGATGTCTAATCTAAATCTACTCTCTAATAATTTGTGTCCATTGTTCCTTGTTATGCCAAGGGGCGCAAGGGGAAACAGTGTCTCCCCTAAACCCTTCTGGTCCCCCCTAGTGAGTTTATAGACAGTCACCAGGTCCCCCCTCAGCCTTCTCTTGTGAAGGCTGAACAGGTTTAGGTCCCGCAGTCTTTCAATGTAGGGTCTGCCTTGTAGTCCCCGGATCATGCGGGTGGCCCTCCTCTGGACCCTTTCAATGTTGTCCACATCCCTCCTGAAATGGGGCGCACAGAACTGGACGCAGTACTCCAGCTGTGGCCTGACCAGCATCGCATAGAGGGGGAGGATCACCTCCCTGGCTCTACTTGAGATGCACCTGTGGATGCACAACAAGGTCCGGTTAGCCCTGCCAACCATGACCTCGCATTGTCGGCCCATGTTCATCTTGGAGTCAATAATGACTCCAAGATCCCTTTCTGCCTCCGTGCTCTCAAGAAGGGAGTCTCCCATTCTATAAGTGTGCTGCTGGTTCCTACTGCCCAAGTGCAGCACCTTGCACTTGTCAGTATTGAAACGCATCCTGTTTGTCAGCCTACTCCTGTAACCTATCCAGGTCTTGTTGCAATCTTTCCCTCCCTACTAGCGTGCTCACCTCACCCCAAATTTTGGTATCATCAGTGAATTTAAACAGGTTGCATTTCACCCCGTCATCCAAATCGCTGATGAAGAAATTGAACAGCGCAGGCCCCAGGACCGAGCCCTGGGGGACTCCGCTGCCCACCTCCCCCCAGAATGCTACAGAGCTGTGGCTTCCTCCTCGGTACTCCCCAGTAAGATATTTCTCAGAGCTGTCTCCTCTACCTAAGGAAACTGTAGGCCATGATGTTGGCCACCGTCCCTTGGAACAACAGAAGGGCTACTTTACTCAGCTGCTTTGAACTGGATTTCCTACAGCCCAGTTAGGCCTTATCTTCCATCACCCAGGGAGATGGTGATATTTAAACATATTACATTTGAAACAAATATTAGTAGAAAGATGGAACAAAACGCTATATCCATAATACCCAGGTGTGGCATGTGGTAATAGAGAGATAAAGAAACGTATGCACCAGGTGAAATGCTATCTTAAAAAAAAAAGTGCTTAGGGAGCTCCCTGGCTAGCTGCCTCCAGATTTATGCCACATTATTATTTTAAGTTCAGGATTTAAATCTGGCTTTTGTTCCAAGTAGTGTCCTTAAGGGGCTGTGGGTAATTTCCAACATATTTAAGAGAGTACACAGAGCCCTCCCAAAAGAGCAATTTCATTAATTGCTTGGTACTACTGTGGCTTGGGCTCATAATCCTTTTCTTAAATTACAAAGAGTGCTCAAGCCAAGACATCTTCCGTACACGCTGCACCAGGAGGAAGATGCCCGCCGTGGTTTTGCTGCTGGTGTTGACACAGCGTTCCTCTGCAAATTTCGTGGTGTTTCTGGAAAGGGATTGGTTTATCATAATATTAGCATATGCACGATCCCTAACAGCCTTCACTTTAATCTTGGTTAAATAGCCAAGTTATTAACTAGTAATTCCTAACACTGAAGAAGCATTGTCATCTCAGGAGAGGCCTTGAACAGGGAATGTCTAAGGCAGTGGCATTCTAAAGCTAATTTAAGAAGGATTTATCACAATTAGGAAAAGAGATAATGAGGGATATGTGCAAACTGTCTAGCTGATATTGAGCCAGCATCTACCACCCTTTTGGCATGCTGAACAGTAATTCCCACTATGAGGACCGAGAATATTGAGGAGGAGTGCGAATGACTAGGAGAGTGACGGAGTCTGACCCAGAGAGAGGGTAGGATGCTTTAGATAGGAATAACCACCTGGTTCCCACTGTTGCTGTCCCAGAGCAGCTACAGAGCGGTGTTCGGTGGCACAGCAAGAGTGGAAAATTTAAAATGATACTCGGAAGAAGTGGAGAAATGCAAAGGCCTGGATTTTTGTTGCAGAGTAACTGATTCTGTCTTAAATGCTGGCCAAACTGTGACTATAAATACTGAAAGCAGCAAATATGGTTATTCTCCTTCTGGTTTCTGCAATAGGAAGATATATTTGTTCCGAAGGAGTCGGTGCTGCTACAAATCTCTTCCTTGTCCCTTCTAAAGCTCAGCTCAGGGCCCTGAGGCCAGGGCTCTCAGACCTCTGCAAATCTGTGTACATCACCAAAAGGAACAAAGGTATCAGTTTCCCGACTCATCTAAAATGGTACGGGTGTTATTTAAGAATGGCAACTCTACCTGGCAACAGCTGAATTAAAAAAAAGAGAGAGAGAAAGCAGGGGGAGGGGGTGGAATCCATGCTGGAGGAAGTAGTGAGGGCTGGTTTGTGGGAAAGCTAGGCATCTGGTGTCCATAAAAAGATGGGGTATTTGAGAAGGTCAATCCTGGACAAGTAGGTCAGTACAATGTTTAGTAAGTTGACAGTCTATTGTGTGCAAGTTTCCAGGGACAGCATTTCCAAGAGTCCTTCTCTGCAACAGCAGCAAGCTCGGAACAATTCACAAACACTTTCAAAGGTTTGACTCTGCACCTTTTTCACCAAAGAAAAAAAAAAAAAAGCAAAAACCCTCTCCTAAAATACTGCTTCTTTACAGGGAGCAGGAACAAAAGGTTAGGAGGCAAAGCAGCCTGCCATTCTAGAATCCATTTTGCTGGAGACCTTGGCGAGGACATCTTCAGCTTGAACCCACAGAAACCTGAGGTCCAAAAGACCAAAATATATTTGGGTTTGAAAAGTGTTTTCATCATCTAACCATTGGCGGGCTCAAGTGGCAGATGCTTCCTTTTTTTCAGTTATAGCCAAGGACGTCAATGCTGTTTAGAAGTTAGCATGATATTTCATTCATTGAGGTTATCCTATACCTTTCAGCACTGGCTTGCTGCAAGGGAAGAAAGAGGGGTGCAAGGACACCTGCAAAGGAAGAATGGCAAGATGCCTGCCATTGACAGGAGGTTGCAATAAATGCTGTGTTGTGGATTGGAAGAGGTGAGATTTTAATTCTGTTTTTCAAGGCAAATAGGTTTGCATGTTGGCAGCGGATATTAGAAGAAGAAGAACATTGATTGGGTTAAGTATGTGAATTGGACATCACTTCAATGTTAATGTCAAAGAAAATTATCTATATAAACAGCAGAGTAGGTGTTTATTGTGAGATGCTGATCCTTTCTCTCTGTCGTGTTCCTAACAAGCTAACAAACAAGGGAGCCGCTCTAGATAAAGCCAGAGGGTTCGAGTCCTGTTGTTTTCCCTTCTAGAGGGCATGAAACCATGGATGTGTCATCATCACACCATGAGCAGAGGTGAAAGTCCATTGGCATTATTTCCATAGTAAACCAATTAGAAAAATATGTTTACAGCTAGCTTGGGCGCTCTCTACAGATGCTACAGTGAGCCCTTCGCAAGTAATGCCTGTAGGGGGAGAAATCAAACATCAAAATGGAAAGAATTTTCAGCATCACAATGGCAGATGTGCTGGTTTTTTGGTTGTTTTGGGTAGGGTTTTTTCAAATGAATCAGGTGGGCTAATTAGCTGGACTAATTCATCCTTGGTTCCACACACAAAGGGGCATACAACAAGGCACGATGCGTGGCAGTGCTCTTGTGAAATCACCATTTTTACTTGGGGGGGTGGGAGGGATGCAAATCCTTAGTCCTTAGGGGATTTGTGGTGTGTGTAACCAGGCAGAAATGGGAGGTGGGTTGGGGTAGGGTGTGGTAAGGAACTGGAACTTTTTTTCTCTTTTTTTGTTGTGTTCTCCCTTTGGATTGCAGTGAAGGGCCAAAGCAATATCCATGGTATTGCATTGTCCTCCTTCTCCTCCTCCTCTACCTACCTGCTTTCTTATTTATGGCAGACAGCTCTGTAGTGCACTGGGGGCTGCAGGAAAAGGTGATGCGACTGAGGGAAAGGGGAGATCACTTGCTGTCCCAACCCCACAAGGAAAAGGTGCAAATTTGACAGTACTAACGTTAATGTGTTTCCCCTTCCCCATCTTATACCAGGACACTTCAGCCCTAGGGAATGGTATAGAAGACACTGAGACAAATAAATATGCAGTGTATTCGCCAAGACATTTCAAAGGGAACACACGGTTACTGAGGTCTGAAATAGCTTGGTCTCAGCATCATAAAAAGCCTGCAGCACAGGTAGATGCACTTGCCCTTAGCATTGAAGGGTTAATGTATTATAACGCTTGCTTCCAGGTAGGGAAACCACTGTAAATAAGTAACCAGTAATAAGTAATAAGTAGACTCAGTAACCATGTCCAAATAGCACAAAGGTTCTCATTGTAGGATCCCTGCTGAACATCTCCATCTCCTTTCTAATTTCTAGGTTCCTTGGTTTTGTAAATTGTACTTCTGAACTGGAACAAAGAGGAATTAGTGGGTTTCAGAACAAACCTAGAGAAGGATACAGCCTTATTATTTGCTTTGCGGTAGCTCCTAGGGCCCCTCCGATTGAGATCTGGGTCCTCCATACTAGGAACTATATAAGTACACCACAGTGCCTACCCTGAAGAGCTTGCCATCTAAGCAGACAAGGCAGATAAAGACAGGAAGGATGAACGAGGGAAAGCGCATAGGATTGTAGGAAAGTAGTGTAAAAGGGACATCACAAGGTGAGTTGATCCATCTCCATATTTCAAGGCAGGAACAGCCCTGCCTAAACCATCCCAGCCACTTGCCCTTGAAAATTTCCAGAGATAGAGATTCCACAACCTCTCTAGATAGTTTGTTCCAGTGCCCGGCCACCCTCGTAGTCAGAAAGTTTTTCCTAATTACCAACCTAAATTTCCTCTGCTGCAGTTTGAGGCCATTCCTCCTCGTCTCAGCCTCTCACTGAAAAGTCTGTCTCCAGCCTCTCTGAAATCACCCATTAGATACTGGAAGACTGTTATCAGATCCCCTGCCTCAGTCTTCTCCCCACCAGACTAATAACTCCAGTTTTTCAGTCTTTTCTGATGAGTTATATTCCCAGGCCTCTAATCATTTTTGCTGCTTTTGACTTCCCGAAGGCAGAAGAAGAGGTAAGGTGACTTACACACAGCATGTCAGTGGCAGAGCTGAAAATAAACACCGTTCTCCAGACTCCAAGCCTAGCCACTTGACCTTGCAAGTCCCCCTAGTTCAGGGGTTGCAAACCCCGCGCACATGCCAGAGTGTGGCACGTGAAGGCATTCTGCTTGATACGTGTGCCTCGGGGTGGAAGGCAGGGGAGCCACAAGGGGCCCTTGTGGCATTGCAGTCCCAGCCTCTTCCCCACCATCTTCCTTGAGGCACACGTGCACCCACCACTGGCAATGAGCCAGGCCGAGCTCCACAGACCCCGGTACAGCTGGTGACAGCCTCCCTGCCACCTGCTGCAAGCCACCCAGGTTCTGCGGCGGGCAACAGGAACCTGCCCAGAGCCCGGGCTGGCTGTGGCAGGCAGCTGAGAGGCTGCAAGTGGCCATACTGGGGTTCACGTAGCCCCAGCACAGCTTGCTGCTGGTGGCAGGTGCACATACACCTCGGGGCAGATGGCAGGGAAGGGGTCAGGGCTGTGCTGCCACAACAAGGATTGGGCACCTCCCAGCTCTCCCACCATTCACCCCTGGCACACCAACATCTTACCAGTTGAGGTTTGGGGTGTTTTTGGCATTCTGCCCAAAATCGTTGCCAACCGCTGCCCTAGTTCTTGAAGGCTTTCTTGGGGGGTGGGTTTCCTTTCAGAGATGACGTCACATTGATACAGAGACTCAAATTTTATGGCTGGTAGCCAACTTCCTGGATAAAATGTCATGAGAGTGGCCCAGCTTACCTCTTCCAAACGAAGGTGACTGCTAGAGGAGCTTCACTCTACAAAGCTGAAACACATACAGTACAGAAGACCAGTGACTGCAGTTGTGAAATAGCTGTTACTTCCCCACCTGAAGGTTATCGGCTCTGACAGCATTTGCTGATGTCCGATGAACCATAAGCCTTATTCTGAGAGTACTTATCAGTTCCCTGACTTATCTGCCAAGGCAATTCCTGAGCAGTTTGTGAAGAAGAAATAAGACAGGAGCACTGAGGAGGACATATGAAACTTTAGAGCAATAAAAAGAGGTATTAGAGAATGCTAACTCATCAGAATAGGCCATGAAAAAGGCCATAAAATAGATGAAACAATATGAAGGGTATCATAATGGAAATAACTACAGTATCATCCATGTCTATCAGTTATGTACCTTTGACTGGTTCCCAGACCTGCTCAATTTGAAAGCAATCTCTTGACATTTGCACAGTTACAGCACCTCCCCAAAGATCTCAGAGCGGTTTGCCAACATTAATAGCCTTACAAGAGGACTGCGAGGAAGGCCTGTGGCATTACCTCATTTTATAGATGAGTAAACAGAAGCATAGAGGGGCAAGTAACTTTCCTAGAATCACAGCAGGTCAGCATCAATGCCAAGAACACAGCCCTCCCCTGCTGCCACCCGGCTCAACCCACTCATTCTGGCTCTAAAAATTACATGGGAATGTCTCTGATTTAGTGGAGTCCTGGTAAGTATCTCCAGTGCTAAATACTGTCTTTGATTATGAATCAGACACCTCCTTTCTCAGTTTTACTAGCTGGTTATATGTGATAAAAGAGAAGGAGGAGGTGCTGCTGAGCAGAATAACACAGTTGCTCATGTTTTGCAAACAAGCCTGCAAAAAATATTCTTTAGTAGTCGGTGTGTGCTGTTCTTACCTTCATGCCAGCATTTAGAAGCCATTTGAGGAGGCAGGAGAAAATGTTTTAGGCACTCAACTCCAAAAGAAAGGAATTGTTCTTCTTCTATCCCTGCTGTTGAATGGGCCAGGGAAGAAGCAGTGCAGGACTGAACCCGAGGCCTAGGGACAGACATTACACATAATCGGCTTAAGTGATCAGAAAGTGGTCTAAACCTGTAACAGAACAGATGTTCAGTGCACATAAACCCATTTGAAAATGGCTGAAACTGGTTTGAGATAAACCTGGCTGAATGCAGTATCAGACTCAACTGATTTGGGTCACACCGGTTTATGCAATGTCTGTCCCAGACCCCTTCCTGGTTTAAGTTAAATTGGATTCCCCCAGCATGTTCTCTGGGCTGGGCAGGGCTCTCTGCTCCACAGCAGGGTTGGCTCTCCCCTCTGCTCCCTGGCTGGAGCTCCAACAGAGACTGCATGCGTTTGCCTGGCTTCTCTCTGCTCCCCCCTCCCTTCCCCTTCCCCTTCCCCTGTGCCTTACACAGACACCTCTCAGCATGAGCTAGCAGACCACGTGCTGGTCCGTGCTGTGGCAGACAGGACAAAGGCAGAATCAACAGGTAGCTGGTAATGTCCCTCTGTTGTTTTCTTAATGGGGTGATAAACACTGAGTTAGGGGTGATAAACACTGTGTTATTAATTCCTGCTGGGCTGGTCAGGAGTGGGGACCCCTCCCTAATCAGAGCATCCTGTCGGGGCCTTGCCACACCCCCCCCCTTCAGCTCAGCACTATGGAAGGGAAAGGAGGCCTGCTGTCACACCCCCTGCCCTACCTGGGCTTCTAGCCTGAGCCGCTGCTGGCATGTGCCTGCATTTGTTCAGTCCAGAGGGGATGTCTGTATGGTTACAAACTGATTGAGCCTGGCCAGGTTAGACTAACCTGCAAAGATTGAATCAATTCAGGCTCCAGCTTTCTGAATGTCTGTCTGTAGCCTATCAGTACTTGGTACAGAATTAGAATACTGATTACCTTGCACTTGCACAGTGTCCTCTCCCTGAGTGGCCAAACCTTTTTAATTGATTAATAACTCAAGGGGAAACCTGAATTAGTCCCTGTTATTCTTGCAGCAAAGCCAATGTAGTTACACCAATGGAAGATGCAGTTTGGAGGAGACTCAGACCCTGTATTTCTCTGGGGTGTAAAAATCGTAGGCATATGGCTATATGGCCCTGCAGAAGATGTTTGCATCCCCTAGAAATATTGTGTCAATTTTCACTTTGAACTGCAGTATGAATCAAAACTTTATTCTCTCCCTTGTCAAGCATTCCTTTTCTGGTGTAGCTTGTAGACAGTTTTAAAAGAGACTGTATATTCTCTAATGTTATTCATGTAGCAGTGCTCCTCTAACATTCAGAATGTAGTTACTGAAAGCAGCACTTGAATTAGTGTTGTGTCACCAGCACTGAATGGCGAGGCGTCACAACCACCAAAAATAAATTAATAACCAAACTGTCCATAACATGCTAATAAACACAGGGTGAGATCCCATCTGGCTTGCCTAGCTCAGCCTCTCCTGCACAACATGAGAGCAGACCTTTGCTGGTGCAGAGGACACTCAAATAATTTTTCTTGCAACTACTCAGCCCATTTTATCTTTAGCAACGATCAGAGCAGTAACATCAAAGAATAAGAATGATATTTATGTAAGATTATTTACCTAGCAAGGCCCAGAAGCAAGGCAATAAGAAGAAGAAGAAATATACAGGAATGATGATAGCACAATCTAATTTTGACATATTGGTCTTTTAATATTAAAGAATTGGTTCCACGCTAGAGTTGTTTCAAA
>NW_017728991.1:10082930-10103145 GCF_001723915.1 Gavialis gangeticus | reverse complement strand
TATTTACCTAGCAAGGCCCAGAAGCAAGGCAATAAGAAGAAGAAGAAATATACAGGAATGATGATAGCACAATCTAATTTTGACATATTGGTCTTTTAATATTAAAGAATTGGTTCCACGCTAGAGTTGTTTTTAAATTTCCAATCAAAATGTTTTTCAAACTAATTAAATTTTCTTCCGGGTGAATGTCATGTTTTTTTGCTGATTTTTCTTTTTGTATTTTTCATTAGGAAAATTAAAGCAAAGCGTTTTCTTTGAGTTGACTCAGCATCACATCTGCACACATCACGCTCCATTCTGCCTATGGGCTTGGCCGGCTGACTTGAGAATCCTCGTCCCTAAATCACTGCAGTCCTGGAGCTCCCATAATGCACTACAGTGGTTCAACCAGAGTGAGGAAACCCTGGTGCGTTGTGGGAAATGTAGTCCAACAGGAAGACTCTCCCAGGCCAAATGGAAGCACAAGGGACTTTTAACTATAGTTCCCACAGATATTGCAATAGCTCAGGCAGCTGTAGAGATTGGAATCAAACAAAACTTTTCATTAGGAAGTACCAAAATAGTGTTAGCGAAGTTGTAGGTTAGACTGTTAAGTTGTAGAATATGGTTATATAAAATAAAACATTTGAATTAAATTAGGTCATCATGATTGTGATCTTTCGGGGAAAGTAGTTCTGAAAAAAAAAGCCTACAAAACTCCAGTGAAAAAGATATACACCAGTCAATAAATAAACAAGCTTAATAAGTTGCCTGTTATAAATCAGAGGCCAAACCAGGAAGGTTTTTTAGCTTAACCAAAAAAAGAAAAAACAAACCATGTGGTCAGGCATTTCAAAAAAATGTCATTACAAATACATCTAGAACAGAGAAAGAAGCTCCAGAGAAGTGAGACTGACTCAAATGCTGGCTGGGTATTAAATATTAATTGTGTTCATCAAAAACGGGGAGCTACAAAACTTGCTAAACTAGGGATTGTCTGAAATGACTGACGGCACAAAGAAGTCAAACATCCTCCGGCAAACCAAACCATGCAGTAGAAAAGGTCAATTCTGTTTCCTCATAGGGTTTATTTATTATGATTGCTATTGAGATGTTTAAAAAATACATTTTAGAGTATTCTTCCTTAAAGGTCTTCTCTGGATTAAGCAAAAAAAGCTTTCAGACCTAATTCCCTATAACAGGTGTTATTAGTTATTAATAGATTTCCAATATGTTGCTAGTAGCAAAATTGCATGTGCGCGTGTGTGTGTGGGCATGATGAAGTGTGCAAGCCCTATACCAGCCACAAAAGGGTTAAAGAGTAGGTATGAGCTTAAATTATACCTACTCTGCTACAGTTCATGTGGTTCAAAACTAGCTCCATATTGCTGTGTGTCCATGATGTTGTGGGACTTGAGTTCAAATCCCCCCCCTTCTGTTTTCCATTTTTTCCCTTTGGTTACAGAGATGGTAGCCCAAGTTTCCCCACTGGCCTGTCAGAAGAGCACACACAGGTAGAGAGCTCCACCTGTAGCTACACCTTTGGAGGAATAGTCTTTTTCCAGTATGTGTAATCGCTTTGCTTTTTTTTTTAAAAAAAAAAAGCATTGGCCTTGTGCCATTATTATGGTTGCCTGGAAGTAACATTAGGATGCTTTTCAGATATTTGGATTCATTTCTTTAGACCAACAGCACCTTTCAGCCCACACGCCAACAGAGTGAATTGCAAGCTAATTTACAATAATGGATTTTATGAATGAAGCTTGCACACTTCTGGGATGAAATGCAGGAGGTCTCTTTAACAGCACCCAGTAACAAGTCACTGAAGTTGAAGACGTGAAAGGAACATTATAACCAATTGAAAAAGAAAGCAAGCAAGGTCTAAGTACCCAAGTTGGGGACTTGATCAGTACCCCGGCATTAGCACTCCCTGCAACTTTCTCAAGAAATTCATGCAAATACTTTCTATGACCAGGGACCTCTTCTGTCCCACCTCCAGAAGCGCAGTGCTCTCCATGCTTTGCTCCTGCACTGACTCAAAGGTAAGAGTGCCACCTGCTGAAAGTCAACACACAAGTTCCTTAAGTGACCCACATAAATACTAGCCAGGCTGACAGTTTTGTTTGCAAGATCTGATAAGATAATGTAGTTACCCTGCATGCAATCTGTCTGTTCAACCCAGTGTACAGTTTTTCCTAAGCTTTTTACAATTGTTCAAAGACTCTTCCCTTACTTGCATGTTATTAGAGATAGACAGATAAGCAAGGTGGTACAGCTTATTTTCTTACACAAGTATTAAAAGAGACAATGGCAAACAGGAAAGATAAGAGACAACTGCAGAGCTGGGACAGCATAAGCTCTGAGTTACACTGTATATAGAGATCATATAGCTGCTGAGATGGACGCAATGCTATTGTGGTAGGTTAAATACATAAGTGATCCAGATAAAATCAAAATTACTTCTATTCATACAGAAAAAACATATATTTTGTAGAACTTTTCTTGAGATTCATTTGACAAACATTGCATCCACCACAGACGTGCAAAAAAAAACCCCAACAGCAAGCATCCTGTATTGATTCTTCTTGGTGCTGCTAAAGTCCTTACCTTTAAATGTTCCTAATGCACTAATGTATGGATTATTGTTCACAGTGTCTGCTGGTGATTTCGACTGTATTAAATGTTTTCTCTGATAGATTGGGCAACAAGAACAGCAAGAGTCCAACCAAGCTTAAGTGCTATGCTTTAAGGAAAAATGGTGTCCTGTTAACTAAATCCAAATCAAGACTAAGCACTACTTCAGGCGTATTACCATCCAAATGAAGAGAGACCAGTTTTAAAAAAATGCTGATTTATAGCTGGTGACCTTGAGCTGAACGTATTGTATAATCAGATCCAATTGGATATGGATTTGGCTCGATTGAACCAAATTAAGGTTTGGCATGAACTCTCAAGAAGAAATTACAGCTAACAAACCGTTGCAAGATAAGCTGTGTTTGCCATGCTTACAGCGCTCATTCCCCATCAAATCTGAAAATTGATGGTGGAGATACAATGCCTTATTGTCCATGGGTGGTTAAAGAATTCCAATTGAAGGGAGCTGGAGATTTTCTTGCCTGCCAGATGAAATGTGGAAAGCATGATTTATCTGAGATGTCAAGAACGACATTGCCTTTCACTAACCCTAAGTAACAATGTAAGGTTCTGTTCCAATACTGTAGGTACAGGCACTGTAAGCTGCTGCATGTACAAAAGGAAATAAAATTAAAATCGTGTGTCGAAAACTCTGTAAAACTTTGCTGAGAGAAACCTCTTAAGATGTATATAACAAAAGTTTGGGTCCTATTTGGAAAAAAACCCCCAGGAGACCCTGTTTAATCTACACTCTAATAACCCACAGCATAATAACTGAGTCAAATCCCCAGCTGGGGTAAATTCATGTAACGTAAGGGGCTGGCCCTACAGCCGTGGAGCGAACACCGGGCTCAGTGCAGCTCAGGGGCTCTGCAGGCAGCCTGGCAGCAGCCTGGGAAGGCAGGCTCAGCCCAAGAAAAAAAAGGGGTGAGACTGATCTCCCCCCGACCCCAAGCCTGCCTGCGCTGCACAGGGGCCCAGTGCTTCCCTCTGCGGCTGTGGTGCCCACCGAGACTGCCCAAGCTGGGTGCCTGTGAGTGGGTACTGCCTGGGGAGGGGGCCAGCACGGCTGCAGAGAGACTGGCCCTTGCCCCACCTCCTCCCACTCCACCTGCTGGTATCTTGCCCTCCCCTCCCTGCCGCTAGAGAGATGGGTAAATTCAGGTGTGTGCACGACCCTAAATTGTTAAAGGGTTCCAAGGACCTTAAATTGAAGTGGTGTTTTTAAAAACCTCCCACTTCAATTTAGGGCCCCCATCTTGTCTACACACACCCTGAATCAGGATCTCCCATTTCTTGACTCCCAGTCCAGTTTTGTAAGCACAAAAGTTGTCTTTCTTGGGGGGGTTTTCTGAGAGTGACTTTTTAAGAACCACATGTAATAATTTCCTGGGAGAGTGTTTTAGCCACAAGCATACCATATAAAGTAAGGGGGGGTAACACCTGTTCTTCTGGCCATGTTTTACGAGAAAAGACTGTTTGGTCGTTGAGCTCTGTTTGCAATCTGATCCTTTAGACCTGTGTGCTGACAGTGCTTGTTGAATTAAGACAGACAGAGAGATCCCAGATTTTTTATCCCATTTGGGTCTGGGAAAGGGAGAGATACTAAAGGCTGGTATAGATATTCAAAGAGACTGAGGTGCAATCAATCTGAGTTGCATGGTTTTCTCTAAAAGTGGCTTAGTTAGATGGGTAGTGAACAGAACACACATTTGGCCTTTGGTGGGAGCGGGAGCAAATCTGTGCGTGCCAAACTTCTGTGCTGTTAACAGGAGAAATGCACTGAAAATTGAGGTGCTTTGCTCCTGTGAGACAGGGAGCCATACAAGCAACTATGATATATAAGTGCTCCTGTTTATGATAGCTGAGAATTTGTACCATCGTGTATCGTATCCAAATTGTACCCAATGTATTGCAAAAGTAGGAAGGTCTTTAGAATGTGCAGCCTGCTGTCTGATCCACGCAGGTCGGCCTCTGCAGAGCCCTAGTGACCTCAGTGGAAACCTGTGTGGGTATAAAAGGATGCCAGACAGATTAGACTGCTGGACCAAGACCCTAATGGCTGTGATACAAATGGTGGAATAGGATGCTCTATCGATAAGTGAAGTGAGCAGTTGAGACGATTCAGTCCTAATCATGCAGGGTTTTTGGTTGTCCTGTTCCGTATTTTAGAGAATGAATTTGCGTAGTTATGGTGGGGCGTTAGGTCAGTGATAAATGGGTGGCGAGAGTTTAACGGAGAAGTCTTGAGCTGAAATGAGTGGCAGGCTGGATCATGGGCCTAGTTTCATTTTCAGGGAACGTGAGAAAAAATGTCAGACAAAATAAAGCAAGTGAGAAGTTTGTGGTCTCTGTGGAAAGAGGAGTAAGCAAAAGTATGATAAGAGTGTGTGTGCAAAATATCTCATGGAAGCTGCTGATACAGTTCCTGTGCTTTCCACTTGTGGAATAATGCTCGGTAAAATGATCTTTTACTGAGAACTCAAAGTCATTTGCTCTCTCTCATTCCTGATGTTGAAATCATTTTTTCCCATCTGCTTTTCTTCCGCACTCGGGGTCTGACCAAGGGCAGGAACTAATATTCACTTTGGCTACTCAAATGTCTGCTGACACAAAATTTCACTTTGAGAAAAATGTGACAATTTACCGCTGAGTTACTTATTGTCAGATCTCAAAATTGTCTCTAAGTAGGCCTGCCAAAAGACAAGTGATTTATCAAGTGTCAGCTGTGGCGAAGCATTTTGCTGAGTCACGAAAAATATGTAGCAAAACACTGATAACTCCTTGCACTAGGGATTGCATGGCTTTGCATAGAATGAATCAAATATTTTCATGTTCTACCTTAAAAACTGTGGATTGGCTCTAGTCATTTTAAAATTGGGCTTGGTAGAAGATGAGCAGGAAAGGCAGAAATCTTTACTGCTCTGCAGCAGGGTAGGTGCTTTTTAATCCATGTTTCTGCCACGACCAAGGATACATTTGGTTGGGCACTCTACATACTAGCAATACAGAGATGCTCTTCAGGGCATGGACTTTGTCTGAACCAGACTGTCGCAGGCTGCCTGAGCCCCACAGGAGGTGTAGACCCGAAGAGGGGATTAAGGGGGCCAGGCACGGCTACGGCCACCTGAGCCCCAAGCGTGGAGAAGCCCCAGGGAGGGCGCACAAGTGAGTGCCCTCCCTGGGGCATCTCGCTCAAGACCCAAGAGGGGAATTTGGGGGCCAGGCACGGCTACAGCCACCTGAGCCCTGATTGTGAGGCAGGGCCCCAGTGCGGGCAGGACCGAGAGAGAGAGAGAGCCCCGGTGTGGGCACGGCCGCGAGAGAGGCCGGAGAGCGTCTGCGGGGAGCGCGGAGAAAGGCCCCAGTGTGGGTGATTGAGACAATGCCAAAGGGCGTCCGCGAGGGCGCAGGCGATAGAAAGGCAAGCAAGGGGGCGCCGTGAGGGCGCAGCAAGGGATTTTGACAAGACAACGTCCGGTACATCTGAGAGGCTTGGGGCGTGGTATCAGGTGTGGTAGGAGCCACGCGTAGCTCCTAAGGCTTTAGTGCATGGAGTCATCTGAGGCGGGACACAGACTTGAATACATCAGGGGTACCACGTCCAAGGGGGTGAGAAGGCGGCCTCCCATAACACTGATAACATCAAAGACATGGCAGGCAAGAATGAGGGTGCGTGGACACCAACTTGGCACGGTAGGGGGCGCTAGGAGAGATCATGGCCGCTCCTAGACGCTGCCCTGTGACACAGACAAAACAAAAATGAAATAAACTCTGGTTTCCACCTGTAACACTGAGAAAAATAATTTGCCCGTGGTCACAAAATACCCAGGAACTGAACCCACATTTTCTGAGGCTTCTTTTTAACTATAAGGACTATCTTTCCAGTTGCTTAAGTGCTGAGTATAACCACCCTCATGCCTAGTTTCAGAAGAGCACTGCCGCAAGGCCGAGGACTGTGAATTGTCCAAGTGCAGAAGTCAATTTTTCTCTGTATTGGGCAGTGTTTTTGCAGGACAGATGTTCGTACAATTCAATTGTCCATGTGACTTTGGAAATTTCTACAGCCTTTCTCTCAAGCATAGCAGAGAGGCAGAGCTGCTTCCAAGTGACCGTGACTGCAGCACGATCAGTCGGCTTTAGTGAAGTTAGGGGCACTGAAAGAGTGTAAGGGTTGAAGGATTATAACTTACCACATCAAGTACCCAGTGACACACAAGGCAATGAAGTGAACATTTCTTAGAGGTCCTCAGTCACAGTGGAGAGTCCTAATCATCTTGATGGCTTGTTACTGCCCACTGTAAGGTTTTGCCTGCCCTGGATTTGCTTTTCAGCATAAATTTCTTTTCATTGACATAGTAGTCCAGCTCCCACACCAGTAGCAAGGGTGAGGGTATTAATGTAGGCAAGAGCTGAAATTCTGCCTATAGGATACCCAAATCCTGCTACACTTAGCAGCAACTGGTACTTAAAGCTCCTATTTGGAAATATCTGTTGGCTCCCCTACAATCAGGGTTTAAACACTGTCATTTGCACCTAATGAAGGTTAGACAATACATGACCTGTCTACATAGAAAGCTACCTGTGCCCTCAAACACTGTACTCCCCCCCGCCAAATCAGAAGCAACGTCCACACTGCTCTTTGAGTGGGCTAACTAATACAGCTGAGTGCCAGTGCCAGTAAGTCCCCCACAGCTTCATGCAGGTGGTTTAGGTGATAGGATACTTGGAGCAGTGTGGCATGTTGGCTGGCACTTCTCCCAGGCATAGAAAGCTTATTGTGGTGGTGCTGAAACTATGGGTAGTCACAGGAGTCCTGTGCATACCAGCTTGCCTGCTGCTGCTGTCCCAAGGAAGCTTATGTTGCAGGGAAATCTTTGCCACAATTGTTGTGCAGAGGTTCAGCCCGAGTGAAAAGTAGCATATGAGGAATACAAATATTGTAACAGAGAGCTACTGAAAGTATTCCCCTATAGCTTCATCCTGGTAGAGGACAGAGCATCATCTTCAGGTTTCTCCCCGTGCTGAACCTACTTTGCACAGGTCTAAGACTCCTTAACACAGGCTGTTGAGCAAAGTATGCAGCTGCATAGAGGATGTGATAGCCAGCTAGCTGCTGTGCAAAGTGAGAGAGCAAAATGAGTCCCCTGTATGCCAGATTGGTTGTGGCTAAGCATGAGATAGAGGTGACACTTCCATAAATCTCCATTAAGGCAACACGCATTAATGTATTAGCACTGACTGTGTTGAAACCCCACAGGTCAGAATACAGTGCTGGACAGCTACAGCTAACAAGGGAGACGTGTCGTTAAAGTAAGATAGAATCAAAAGGCTTCATCTATAAAGATTTCTCAGTGCCAAACTCAAGTAACTCTTGCTTTTGCAAGGGAGCCTGCAGATTAACTGTGACTTAAATTTAGTGAGATGGGAAGAAGGATTCATCAGGTTTTTTAGGACTTACAATAGCACAGGAGCTCTGATTCTCACTTTCTTTGTTTCTTTACGTATAGGAGGGTCAGACATACCAATGCTGGCAAAGAGGGGAATCTCCTGGTAATGGTACTTGCAAGGAGAGGAAGGAAATGTGCGTAGTCCCAGTGGTTTTCTCCTGATGTTCCTTAGCCAGGGGTAGAACGATACTCATTTGTGCGTACACATGCATGCCTGACTTTTATGCAAAGTTATGGTAACTGTGCACACTGTGGAAAGCATGAATTTCCCACATATCTTTAAAAAAAATGTAGGTGCAAATGAATCGCACAACATGTGCGCTAATTCTGAAAACTAGAGTGTAACAGGCTGGAAAGCTGTCTTTATATATTTGGTCCTGTTAGCAGTGAATGTTACTAATTTACTGCAAGGCAAAATCTAAAAAATAAAAAGATAAAAAATCCAAAGGAAATATTATAACTGATGTGAACCAAAAAGGTTTTTTTTTGGTGGTTGTCTTGCAAAAATGTGTGGGATTTTTTGTTTGCCTGTTTGTGGTGCTGTTGCATTTTTTGACAGTTTTCCTGTTCTTAAAATGGTTTTAATATTTTTCTCATTTTTTTCTGAGACAGAGGAAACATTTTCCATTCAGTCCCTGATGATATCCTACTGTGGACTTGTATGTGGATCCAGCCATGGATGAGTGTGCAGTTTTCACCTGGGTTATCTGCTCACGGTAAAATTTAAGCTTCATCCCAATGTTCACTTCACTGAAACCCACAAAATGTTTTTCCATAGTAGGATTTTACCATGTATTGATTTAATTTTTTTTCTTCTAGTATGAATGCAAACAAAGTGTGGGAAAATCCTACTCCCATTGCCCTAATCAACTGACTATTGGTCAACCTAAGAGACCCTCTGTTTTCTGGTGGACACCAGAAGAGAGATAAGGCCTTAGGAAAGAGGGCTGTTTTGCTTTGCTGCTACTGGACACCCAAGTCCTGATATGTCACTTCTTCAGAGTCTGATCCTGTTGATTTTTCAAGGTATGATACAAAGCATGTGCTTTTCCACTGAGTACCTGCCAGATGCTGGAATAAGACTTTTCAATTGTTTCGTGCAATAGTTGAAGGTATTGCTTATATGCTGTCTGTTGGGGGCATGGTTTTGTTTCAAGATTGCATCCTGATTGGTTGCAACAGTCATAAAATACATGACCCATCATTTTGCTTATGTCTGCTCTCTACAAAGATAGGAACTCTTCTCCCTTTTCCAAACCAAGAGTTACCTATGAAAGAAAATGTTGAACTTTGGGGCAAAACCCTGCAGTTTACTAAAATAAAGGCATCATTTTACAGCCCCCTTTAAAAAAGTGAGAGAGAGAGAATCCATGTTGATTTTTTCGGAGTTATTTTAAGCTTGAAAAGCCACTCTGTCCTTTTCGGTACAGTACACTGAATGGTACTGTGTACACCAGTCACTGCATAACAGCTCAACATCCATGAGTCATTTGTTTAATCATTTCTGAGTTTTTATGCCAAGCACCTGCCTTTTAATTTGCTACGACCAACCTGAAACATCTGTCACTTTTTTCCCCATGAATTAATAACTTCATAATTAAAATCCAGCAGAGAGCTCAGCTGAGACTTTTGGTTAATTAGGACAGGATATAGCCATGTGAGCAGCATGGCATTACATTAGTTGGAGGTAGTTTGTACCTGAACCAGGGTTTCAAAGGTGACATGAAGCCACCAATCCATAATTTTACCACACAGCTACCTCGGTATTGTCATTTTGGTCCCATACTTAGCATGTTGATTTTTGAGCACTTGAATGATTTTGTAGGCTACCTATTTAATGAGGAAACCCTGCTTGATAAATATATTCCTAAAATTGTTGTTTTAAGATGAGGTATCTTTTTATTTTTCCAAATATCATACAAAAAAAATGAGGGGCAATAATTAGAGCTAAACTGAGCTCTTGCCTGGAGCTTCGTTGCAAGGTAGCTGTTGAAGTGTCACTGAAAGCAAAGTGACCTTCTCAGCAAAGGCCATACCTGCTGCTACTGTATAAGGATGAGGATTTTAGGCTCCTCCACAATTGCTTTTCACACAGATAATTGCACAGCGCACCACCGTCATAGAGACACTTGCTGGAATTGCAAATAAGATGTTGCCTCCTTCAGGTCCTAACAGTCCTTAGAGGGTTTCTTAAATTATACGTTTGGCAAAGGAGCTATCCAAACTGACAAAGATACTTGGGCTATATCAAGTTTCAGTAAAACTGCAGATCTCATTTCGAGTCGGGCATAAAAAAGCACATTGGTTAATAATACAGTGCCTTTCTTTAAGGATGTTCATGGGAGACGAGGAAATCTGTATTGCAGCTCAGAGAGAGATATGAAAGGTTTTCATCATGAACTTTAATACACTTGACAACCAGATTAAGTTCAACATGTAGCACAGAGTAACAAAGCCATATGGATTCCCACTGCCTTGCTGTGCAGCACAGTGGAATCCCTGTAACACTCTCCAGGTGGGATTAGTAAAAGCCAGTATAATTTGGAATATGTGTCCGTTAAATTTGGACAGTTGTGTTTTATTTTACCACTGGCCAAATCCACAAAGGGCCTTCTAAGAATAAAACTTTTTAATAGCTTTTCATTTGAATAGATGCTTTGCCAATTCATACATTCCCATTGACAGCATAAAAATGAATCAGTGATTTGTCATTTTCCTCCACAGAGTAGCTGATGGATGGAAAAATACCTCGATTTTTCAGACAGCTTCCAGATTTTTGAAGGCAGTTGCATGACAGAAGATTGCAAGAAAGGTTTGAGCTGTCATCCCTAGAGATCAGGATTCAGAAAGAGCCCTGTCCACCGGGTTCATCTGAAGTGCTTCTGTCTTTGTGAATGTCTGGTGATAGGTGTTGCAGAAGCTCCTGGATGCTAAGACCCTGCTGCAAGTGACCTTTGAACTGTGCGTCTGTTTGTACATCTGTGGCATGGGAATAACATTATTTTAGTACTTCATAGTGGTGTTAGGAAGCTGTATTGATTTAATAGCTTGTGTTGCCAATGTGTACTGCAATGCCCAAAACTAGAGGGGAGACATTACATAGTTGTACTGCCTGTACACGTTCTTAGAAACCCATACATAATGAGTGCAGGCTGACATCTTGCCTATGAATGGTATGAGAGCACAACTTAAAAACGTGAATATTTGCAGCCCATCTACAATTCCTGAAAGAGAATGGACTGCTTTTATTAAAATTAAACTTGCATGTAGCTTCTCTAATCAAATTTTTTAAAAGGATTTTCCACTTGGGATCAGTACAGCTGATCCCAGATTACGCCGGATCAGGTTTCATTTTGCTGAGTGAGGTCTGAATGAAAATGTTGACGTGATTTTCCTTTAATTTGTTCTTCGTGGGGGTTTTGACCAGGTAGCAGGAGAAGCAGTAAATCAGTGAAGCACCTTTTTGGCACCTCTGAGAATTAGAATCACCTTCATGTCGGAGGGGAAAAACTTGAGCAAAAGTTTGTGAAAAGGTTCTCAGATTTCAGTGGCATCATTATTACCACCGGTGACAAAAGCCTTTAGATTTCATAAGCGAGCATACTACTGGTGGAGTCTTAAAAGCGCTAATGTGATTATTTGAGTGGGAAAGGCTATTTTTTCTTAAAGCTTAAAGAATTTACATTTCCTCCACCTCGTGTCAGAAAGAGCAAACACATTCTTTCTTTATAAATGAACAGTGGCTTACATTGGGTTGATTTAAAAAAAAAAAAAAACCCAACAAAATGGGTGTTTTGATGGCTAGAATGGTTTGACGTAGGTAGCTAGTTGCAGCTGTGATAAAGTGCAGAGGCAGCTGTGCCCCAAAGAGGGCACTGCACCTGATTCTTTTACTGGCCTGCAATGTGCCTTGGACAATTCACTTTACTCTGTGGCAGGGGTGGGCAAAATGTGGCCCGCGGGCCAGATGCAGCCCACCAGGCCATTCTATCCGGCCCGCAGGGCCCCTAAAAAATTTAGAAAATTAATATTTATCTGCCTCTGGTTGCCTGTCATGCAACCCTCAATGGCTTGCCAAAACTCAGTAAGTGCCCCTCCACCCAAAATAATTGCCTGCCCCTGCTCTATGGCCTCTGCTTATCTGTGGACTGGATTGTAAAACCTCTCTAGGGCAAAGACTCTCTCGTACTAATGTGTTGATAGGCCCAGTGTGCTCCTGCAGCGCAAATATGCTGCAGGGTGTTAATTAAGACTTCCTATTCCACCTCCCATCCTCCCCCTCCATTTATCCATGCTTTCCATTTCAGATTGTTGTGCGCTGAATAATATGGAGTTTTACCCTTTTTTTCAGTTGGATAGGCAGCCTTTAACATGAAAGACCTGCTTCTGGACCACAGTGTTTAAACGATAAACTCCAATATGGCTGATATGCTCTTGCATTAAAAATCTCCTTTTCAGTAAATTGTGATACAGCAGACACAGGGAACAGCAAGGACGACTGAGTTCAATTAGTGAAACAAGACTGCCCTCTGCCGGTCATAAACACCGGCGTCACAGCTGGAAGAAGCATTATTTCCCCCCATCCCACACAGCAAATTAAATGTGCTGTTACTATATTTTAAAAAATAATAATTAATAGACAGGCTCTCTGGGCCGGCTCTATAGTCTCATTGAGACTGGGTCCCAAATCAGACAAACATTGAGCTAATTTGTCCAAATGCCTCCTGATTAAGCTTGCTGTTATTTGAATGCTATGAGCTAATGGCGATTATGCAGAAGGGATCTGATCCAGCCCTTTAGCTGTTTGTTTGAGTTCAGCGGCAGCACAGACCATCACCAGCATCTGTCTAATGAGCTACAGTGAGAATCCTGCTGGTTGTTTCTTTGCTGTCCTGGATAACGACTAAGAAACAGCCTGAAACAGATTTTCAGTGAAGACAGCAAAAGTAAATACAGCTCTGGGCAGGTGGGGGAATACTTATTTCATCAGCAAATCTGAGTATAAAGAATGATCCCTCACAAAATATCAGGCCCGAGCCTTTAAAGCTATACTAAAAATCATTGCTACAATTTATTATTTGTACGTAACAAAATCACCGTCTCTCAAGCCTAGCAGGCAGGAGTCAGTGCTGTGCAAAACTATTAATATGACTAATAGTTGTTCAAGCAAACTAATCAGCCAGTTGTGTGTACATATGAGCCTTTGAATCCCAGGTTGAAGATTAAATATTGTAAAATCCCTCCTTATAAATTTATTTTGAAATGTGTTATTTTACTTTGAACCTCTACCGCAGCTCCATGTTGGAACATGTTGGCAGTAGGGCTGTCTCGGTTAGTGACTTATTTTTTGTGCTGACATAAAGCATACCAGCAAAAGCCCTATTTTTAGTGGCAAAACTGCATTAAGAGTGTTACTAATAGAGCAATATCAGAGCAGCATTGAGTGTAGACCAGGTGTCTCCTCTCACAAAAGGATCTCGAAGCATTTTGCAAGTGATGAATTTATTAGCTAGATTATCATACCTTACACAGAGGGAGATGGTGGGGGTTGTAATATCCATTTTACTGAAGGCAAATTTGTCACCTAGAGGATAAGGGTAACTGGTCACAAGTGGCTCAAATGCTTACGACAGGATTTTCAGCAGTGTCTATACGTCTAATTTCTAATTGAAAAAAGTCACAGATAGGCCGCCGGGCATTTTTGGAATCCTGCATTCAGGGGTGCCAGATCCAATAAAGGAGTTAGGCAGAACTGAGGCATTCAAGGCAAAACCTGGGTTCCTGAAAACCTCTGTTCAGCTGCTGTCCAGCCCTGAAGATATCCAGGCTCTGCCAGCACCTTTCTTTAAACTTTAGAGCTCTACAGACAGCTAAAGTGCTGCTTTAATGCATGCCCACAGGTGCCTTGGTCTTGGCAGGGCTGAGCACTTAATTCTCAAGTCATTCTTAACCATGGGATCCAGAGACTAAGGGGTCCTCTGAAGTACCTTGAAGGGGGCTCAGTCAGGTAGGTCTTCTCTGAGCAGACCTGTACAGGATTGGGGCTTCTTGCAACAAGCTGCTTTGAAAACCCCAGAGGAGGTGAGAGGGATTTCTACAGTTAGCTTGGAGTGCAGAGCTCTCACCCAGAAGGTGGAAGACGTGGATGAAATTTCATCTTCTGCCCATGGGGATTCAAAGGTGCATTTCCCACACCACTACCCTCCCCACTAGGCTACAGGCGGTACGTGTGTGCGGATGGAGTGGTTTCCATGCCTTCCACTGAAACTGTTCAACCATGCAGCAAAGAACTGGGGATTCATTGGCCAGAAAGCACCAAGTGAGCATGACTCGGTAGGCTCATGATTCAGGGCCCTCGCCTAGGAAAACTTGGCTTCTAACCCATGTTCAAAGGACCGATTATGCCTCTGGAGTAAAAGAATAGAGGAAAAAACTGCTTGGGAATGGAAAGAGAAACTGTAAATACTGACTTCTGGGAGAATCCTAAGGGAAGGGATGCAGCTCCCTTAAGCGCTGGAGCAGGATATTCTCTCCAGTCTCTTCATAGCCAGCTCTAGCTGGTCCAAGAGGGATTTTTAAAAACATCCTAGCCATCCAGTTGTTTCAACTTTGTGTGTGAAAATGGGACTTACTATTTTACCCAAGAAACTTATGTAGAAGCATAAGTACAGCCATTGATGAAGCCAGGAATGAAGCCTGCAGTCATGAGCACCTTGCAGTAGCCACTGAGGTTCACTTTGAATTATTTTTTATTATTTGTATTATGCTAGTGTCTGTAACCCACAACTGACATGGGGATCCCACTGTGCTAGATACTCTATTAATACATAATCAGACAGCCCTCAGCCCTGTTCTGAGGAGCTTTCAGCCGAAAGAGGGAAGACTGGGAGACAGACAGGTGGTATTTTTACTCCCCCCCCCCATTTTTGATTTATTGCTTTTGCTTTTCCCTCTGTCAGTAGCAAAATAAAAAGGGTGGGGCAAGGAGCATAGGTGGAGAAAAGGAAACTAAGAAAAATCAAAAATAATACTCTGCAATAAATGTTTTTGCAAAAAAAATTGAATAGCTGTAGAATGCTGCATTGAAAACAACTCAAATAACTTTGATCACCCCATGTGGGTAGTCACTCTTGTTTTGATGCCTGCCTTTGTATGAAAGCCATGGAACATATCCCAGTTTGGCAGAAGCTACCCAATGGTTGTCTTTTCTGGCTTGCTTCAACTCTCTGCCTTCAAGCAAAAATCTAAGCACAAAACTCTAGGTAGCAGTGAGTAAATCTGATTCTTTTATCTTGTATACGTTTAAATTATTTTCCCCATTGCTCCCTATATTGTACCCACGTGGCAGTCAAGATCCTTAAGCTGATTGGCAAAAATAAATTCCAGCCCCATTTTAATTATTCTGTCTTCTTACCTAAAACCATTACTTGAGGTTGTCATGGTAGCAGACAATGCACATTCTGCTGCCCTAATGTATGAGACTCACTGCACCTCACCCCTTCTTAGCTCCCTGCTAATTGAGTATCACAGACAATGCCCTATGTGCTGCCCACCAGAAACATGCAAGGTTTCCTTTCTATGCTACTCCGGTAGAAAAGCTGCATTTAGACTTTCCATGCTAGTCAGCGATGTGCTCAATACCCACTCTGCTGTTTTGTGCGCGCTGTCTCCCAGTCTGGAAAGTCTTTTCCCAGCACGGTGTGTGGACTCATTAGCTCTGCTGAGTGGTGTCAATAGCAGCTGCATGGCTCCATCAATTCAGTGAAACACAGCACTGGTTTTTCCCACCGCATACAGGAGTCTCAAGGAAGGTCTAGAACTGTTTTTTTACAATGCTGTTATGGTACAAAATGTCACAGGAGGAGTCAGTCACCAGATGTCCCTTAATCACAAGGCTGTCTCTCTCTAATATCTGCAATCAGTGAAGATACAATAGCATACACCAGGTACTAGATGCTTAAAGTACTGCTGTGCCCAAAGTTCAGCTCAGGGATTATGGCTCGTTTTACGGTTCATTTTGTAGATCGCCTTTGGATATAGTGTAGCTTTCAACAAAAGATCTCAAAGTGTACTCCGTTTTTTTTTAGGATCCAGATAATGCCTGGATCTTAAACCTGGAATCAAAATGTAAAACCAGACATATAAGTGGGTGCTTCTCATTTTACTAAGCCCATGAATGTGTAAGAAAGACATGTGCATACACTATAATTTTGCATAGATTTTTATCTGAAGGCAAGTCTTGTGATTAAAAAAAAAATCTTGCACATTTCCTTGCAGCTGTACTTAATTATATTCATACAGTTAGTTTTTAAGGTGCAACGCTGCCCAGACATCTTGCTGTTATTCATACAGAAGTTTATGCCCTTTTGTAACTCAAGTTATCCAGAAGATGGAGCCACAGAGTCAAACAAAATGGGAATGAAAATCATAAATGAGTATATTCTGGAGGTAGGTTCCTCTGACAGTCAGGACAAACCGGCTTTGTCAGTTTATGGTATTCAAATGTCAAGCAAATTATTTATTTAGATCTGTCTTGTTGTGATGACCTCACTGACTATACAGTATTCAAGATTGCACATTTAGTTGCCCTGAAGTAGCCCTGGCTTTCAGTCAGCAAAGATGAAGGGACATGAGGCTTTTATTTTGTCTTGCATTCACTTCACCTTTCCAGCTGCATGATGTATTTGGCAGATAACAGATTAGGCTATGATGCCATGACACTATTGACGAAATCAAAAGCAGTTTTATCAACATCTGAAAGATCCCTGGCTATGGACACATTTTGGGGAATGGAGTGAATAGTTATCACACTGCACTGTGTACCGACAGAGACTGGGGACCAACTGGCTAAGCAGCAGCTCTGCAGAAAAGGGCTGGGGGTGACAGTGGACAATTAGCTGAATATGAGCCAGTGGTGTGCCCTTGTTGCAAAGAAAGCTAACAGCATCCTGGGCTGCATTGGTAGGAGTGTTGCCAGCAGGTCAAGGGAAGTGATTATCCCCCTCTACTCGGCACTGGTGAATCCACATCTGGAGTCCTGTGTCCAGTTGTGGGCCCCCCACTACAGAAGGGATGTAGACAAATTGCAGAGAGTCCAGCGGAGGGCAACAAAAGTGGTTGGGGGGCTGAGGGACATGACTTGTGACCAGAGGCTGAGGGAACTGAGCTTATTTCATGTGGAGAAGAGAAGACTGCGGGGTTGCAAGGATTTAATAGTAGCCTTCAACTCCCTGAAGGGGAGTTACAGGGAGGATGGAGCTGAACTGTTCTCAGTGGTGGCAGATGACAGAATAAGGAGCAATGGGCTCAAGTGGCAGCAAGGGAAGTTGAGGTTGAATATTAGGAAAAAACTTTCTCCCTAGAAGGGTAGTAAAGGACTGGAACAGGCTACCCAGAGAGGTTGTGGACATTCCTGGAGGTTTTTAAGCCCTGGCTAGGATGATCTAGTTGGGGCTGGTCCTGCTTTGAGCAGGGGTTTGAACTAGATGACTCCTGAAGTCCCTTCCAGCCTTAACTTTCTACGGTTCTGATTCAGTGATTCTGGGGTGACACTACAAATGCACTTTTGTACAGTATCTCTGCCTCTTTTTCAGCCAGGGATCTGAGCATCACCTTCTCCTTCCATCTCTGAAACGCACGTGTCCAAGAAAACATTTTAACTGACTTGTCACAAATGTTGTCAAAACAAGCAGTCAGCTGTAGCGATCACACCGTGGTGGATGCTGAAATGGATTTCTAAAATTTTGCATGTACAGGGCAGCAAAAGTTGCTGTTCCCAAGATATTTGCTGTACTTCCTTTTGTATGTGGGAAAGAAAGCAGTAAATTTAATTATCTGGGTGCAATGGGTATTGAATAGCCAGTGTCATTTATATTTTATTGCATAGGAGACCCAATTTCCTGTGGTCTTTACCTAGACTGCAGCTGTAGACATGCATCACAGTAAACTAACTAATGGCATTAAGTTAACAAAAGAAAATCACAGAGAAAAATAGCCTTAACTGGGGTAGATTATAACAGACTGCAGCATGGCTGCCCTAGAGAAGTATTTGTAATTAGTTCCTCAACACTGTGGTTGACGCAGTGAGGAAAAGGAGAGGTTGTGTTTTTTTTTCTGTGCTTGTTAAATGGGACTTGAAGTTTTATTCTTGGGAGCTGGGAATCCCTGGAAGTTTTTTGCAGAGGAACAGGATTTCAGGATCTAGTCCTGTGCAATTAAAAAGCTGTTCTCACTCTTAATGGATTGAGATCTGAAGCAAGGGGTTTGTAGTCAACTGTGAAATGAAGTGATGAGTTTTGTCTGGTATCCAAGAGCAATGGGAAAAAGAGAGGACTAAATAACCCAGCATGGGAAACAGGGGCAACGCATAAGGGGTGCACGTGCACCCCTTGAGAGCACCAGTGCACCCCCTCAGGCTGCGCTCCTTGTTTAGCTGGCAGGCCAGGGGGCAGGTGGGAGCACTGATGCCCCCCACCTGCAAGCACCAGCCGGGGAGCGGGGCCGCCAGCAACAGTGTCTGCGCCGCTTCCGGTAGTGGCTGCGGGATTGGCCGCCGGGGGACCACCCGCCCGCAGTCACTGACTGGTGCCATGGGGGCATGTGTGCCCCCTGACTCAAGAGACACCAGACACCCAGGGTGGGAAACAAAATGTTCATAGAGTCTTATATTCATAGACTGTAAGGCTGGAAGGGACCTGGGAAGATCATCTGGCCCAGCAGGAAGACAACTGGGGGTCAGGGGACCCCAGGGAGGTGACCATCCCGTCTCCTCTTGAAGATCTCCAGGGTAGGCGATTGCACCACCTCTGGAGGGAGCTTCTTCACAGTCAGGGTGTCCGGACTGTGGAATAAGTTTTTCCTAATGTTGAGCCTGAATCGATCTTCCAGGAGTTTTTGGTCATTACTCCTGGTTTTCCCCTTGGGTGTCCTGGTGAACCATTGCTCACCAAGCCCTTGATGTCCTCCCCTAATGTAGCGGTAAGCTGCTAGCGGGTCCCCGCTCACGCGTCTTTTCCTCAGGCTGAAGAGTCCCAGATCCCTCAGCCTTTCCTTGGATGATTTGCCATGCAAGTCTCTGATCATACTGCTCTTCTTTGGACTCCCTCCAGTTTGTCCACATCCTTGTTAAAGTGCGGTGCCCACAACTGGACGCAGTCCTCCAGCTGCGGCCTCGCCAGTGCTGAGTAGAGCGGCAGAATCACCTCCTTGGTTTTGCTGGAGATGCATAGATTGATGCACGCCAGGGCATTAGTTGCTACAGCATCGCACGGCCGGCTCACATTCATACTCTGATCTATCATTACCCCCAGGCCCCTCTCACGCACGATGCGGGTCAGTTTGGCGTCGCCACGCCTGCCGGTGCGTTGGGGGCGGCTCGTCCCGAAGTGGAGCGCTTCGCACTTCTCAACGCTGAACTTCATCAGGTTCCCACTCGCTCACGGGGTCGCCGTTTGTCCGGTTTTATGGAGGTGTAACCCGGGCGGTACTCCCAGAGGTACCCCCTCTCCAGCTGAAGGGATCAAAGCAGGTGCACAAGCGCTGTGGGAGGTGTAGGGACTCTCCTCCCCCTGTAGAGCAGAGCCAGGCCCCCAACCATATACCTTTTAATACTGGGAACATAACAGGCGTAAATCAGAGGGTATAGTGGACACTACAACACCCCAAGGGGGCAGGACTCAAACAATCATTGCCAAAAAAACAGGGTTAAGAAAATATAAAACACAAACAGCAGAGCAAGCAATGCGGGTCGGTGAAATCTAAAAAAAAGGCACCCTCCAGGTGACCCGAGGGGCCAATCAGGGGACACAGGGGGTGAGTCTCTGGGGCCTGATTGGTGCGGGAAGGGAATCCCTCCAATCATCTTTTGCCCTTTCAAACCCCCTGGGCCAGGTCGCTGGGGGCCAGCCCCTCACAGAGGCCAGCCGGGTTTTCCACTACTCCGTCCTGTCAGCGCCAACCTGGACGCCTTTAGGTGACGCCGGTGGGACTCTGCAGAGGAAAGTAAGGGGCATAAAGGCGCCCGGTTTCAGAGGACAGAGTAGGGGGAACCCGGACCAACGGCCGCCCCGTGTCCTAGCCTGGGGGGTGGCAGCCGGGTCTCGCCGCGCGCCGTTGCTCTGCACTGGCACGGGGCGCCTCAGGAGCGGGGCTGC
>NW_017728991.1:10077084-10077930 GCF_001723915.1 Gavialis gangeticus | reverse complement strand
GCCGGGGCCGGGGCCGGGGCCGGGCAGAGCCGCGGGACCCGCCATGGCCTTCGGGAGGAGCGTCAGGGACCCCCTGCACAGCGCCGTGGGCAGCCTCATCGGTGAGTGCGGCGGGCGGGAAGGAGGGCGGGGGCGGGCGTGCCGGCGGGTGCGGTGCGGTGCCCCCGTCCCACTGCCGCTTCTTGCAGACGAGGCCACGTCGGGCGCGCTGCCGGGCGAGGAGTGGGGCCGCTTCGTGCACATCTGCGACCACATCAACGCCACGGCCGAGGGGTGAGTGCCGCTCTCGCTGGAACGGAGCGGGTTTCCGTCGGGGTTAGTCCCCCGTGGGTTGGCTAAGGGGGGGCGGGGGTAGGCCCCAATACTCCCTTCTTGTCTTTTTTGCTCCATGCTTTTTCAGGGGAAAGCAAAAGGGAGGTGCCGCGTAGCTCGGGCTGTCGCCAAGGTACCCGTTTGGGAGGGGCCTGCGGCCGTACGGCTGAGGGCAGGGGAAACTTGGCGGCATCCAAACCCCCGGTCCTCCTGTGGGGTTGATGGCTGCCAATGGGGCCGCCAGGCTTGGACCCGCTTGAGCCCCGAGCCTCCAGGCTTGGACCTGCAGGGGTGGCAGGGTTGGATGCCCACCAACATTGGTGACGTGTAAGGGATGCACACGGTTGCCCTGAGATTGGCAGTGCACCCCTTGTCATTGGGCACCACTGCTGGCAGTGCCTGCGGGGCAGTCCCCACTTGTCACACCCCCCTCCGACACCGCCATCAGCGTCTGCGGGTGGTCACCGGTCCCTCGCCCCCCGCCCCGGACACTGCCACAGCTGCCTGCATTAGCAGCACCATGCCCCCGCAGCC
>NW_017728991.1:10070145-10072084 GCF_001723915.1 Gavialis gangeticus | reverse complement strand
GCCCTGAGATTGGCAGTGCACCCCTTGTCATTGGGCACCACTGCTGGCAGTGCCTGCGGGGCAGTCCCCACTTGTCACACCCCCCTCCGACACCGCCATCAGCGTCTGCGGGTGGTCACCGGTCCCTCGCCCCCCGCCCCGGACACTGCCACAGCTGCCTGCATTAGCAGCACCATTCCCCCGCAGCCTCCAGGGTCACACCTCGTTCGTGCCCGCCAAAAGACATTGGAAACATCTGAAGCCCCTGGTGGAGGCTGGTAAGGGCGACTTATGGTTCTGGACTGGATTTGGCTTGGAACACACACAAAAACCCCAAAAACCACCCTCCCCCCCCCAAAAAAAACCCTCAGGTAATGCAGAGGCTTGTTTGAACCCAGGATCTGTAAAGATTCAGGATTGAACCATTTAGGCTGCTTCCCATGTGCAGAGCCTAGGGAAGCAAGGCAAAAAAGAGTTAAAAGTCTGTGAATTCTTTGAATCTCCTTTCCGTTAAAAAAAATCAATCCTGAAGCTGGTAGTGTAGAAGATCCTGATGCACAGTGGAGAGTAGGGATTTTTGACCGGGGTGCTGCAGTACCTTGGGGTGCCTTCAGATGCTTTGAAAGGCACCACAGGATGCCCCGCGTAGTTAGCACTTGTGAAACACGATTCACAAGATAAACTGAGAGGTTTCATATCCACAGTGTTAAAAATGTTCTGGTCTCTTGTGGTCTTTCTTAGTTCTTTGCAGCAAGAAGATTGCTGCTGTGTTTCTCTGTAGTCAGTAAACAAGGGAAACCGAGAAGCTGGTATTTTCTGAAGAGTGCCTCGTGTCTGAAAAGATGGAGAACTAGTGCTGTAGAGAGAGGGAATATCCTTGTACGTCCACTGTAGAGGAAAGTACGGTCCCTGTAAAACTTCTCCCTTTCCCCAAATGTGGAGATATCATCTCCTAACTGTGTCGTCTCCTAACAAGAAAAAATATGGTGCAGGCATCCCATCCTACCAGCAGTTTGAGATACCATCAGTGTCCAAGTAAATAGCATCCCTTATCATAGACATTGCCAGTTCCTGCCAGAGCAGAGACTCTCAAATGAGCCTGTGGTTACCTGCTGAGATGATCTTATAATGTTATGGTTGTAATTTGACCAAGTTTCCTTGTTAGACGTGTTGTGCCTGTTACTATTAAGTGTATTACCAGAAGAATGAAAAGGTATTACGGGTAGTATTCCAATGTGATCTGGGATGATCTAGATATAAATCTAGGCCAGTGATTCTAAAAAAGGGTGCTGCAGCTCCCTGGGGTGCCTTCAGGGGTGTCGCACACTGTTAGCATTGTTAGATGTGCAAACACGATTGACAAGTTAAATCCAGAGATTTCAAATAGGATCCATAGCATTAAAAGCATCCTGACTTGTGATCTGAGTTGTCAGCAACAGAAACATTGCTCTATTATTATTCTGTAGTCAGAAAACAGGTGAAGAGCTAGCACTTTCTGGATTCTGTTCCAGCGGTTTGCTGGCGATCTCGGGGCAAGCCATTTTACTTCTCCATCTCTACTTTTTAGTCGCTGTCTCTATTTTAAAAATGAGAACAATGCGCATTTGTACATACGTTTGTGCTACAGCGTCAGGCGCTTTTAAAAGTGGCTGATGCTGCGGCGCATGCAGTTGTATAAGCAGCGAAATGTGTGTCAAAATGGCGGCAGTGTGCTTTTGAACTAAAGTAGCTCGAAGGTGTTTGAGTTCAAAAGCACACCGCTGCCATTTTCTGTGCACTGATGTGCATTTCGCCGCTTAGAAGACTGCATGTGACAGCGCAGTGCGCGTTGGCTCATGTGCAACAGAGACTTGATTAATTGAGTCTGCTCCAATCCGCTGGATCTCTGGCACATCACGGGACAAAAAAGCGTGTGTATAAAGTGCGTGTGTGTGTGTAAAAAAAAAAAAAAAAAAAAAAA
>NW_017728991.1:10032625-10070080 GCF_001723915.1 Gavialis gangeticus | reverse complement strand
AAAAAAAAAAAAAAAAAAAAAAGTGTGTGCGCCCAGTGATATTAATCTTCTTTTTAAAGCACTGTTAGATCCTCTAATCAAGTGCTGGAATAGAATTGTCTGCTATTGATAGAGGTGGCATTTTGGAGAGGATTCATCCCTGCCATTGTGCTAACCTAAGTTATTTCCCCTGTAGTTTTTTCATTCTTTTTTTTTGTGTTTTTTCCAACCCTGCAATCTTGTTTATGGCTATACTAGTTGAGCCTCTTTGGCTCTTGCCATTGACAAGGGGATGGGTTAGCTGTCAGCATTAGTTTCACGGTGTCTTCTATGCATTGCACCTTTCAGTGCATTGCTCACCATGAAACTCCCTTGTTGAGCAGTTTATTCTATGACTGTCCATACTGGAACGCCTGGCAACTTCCTTTGAATTGTCTGCTGCTGGTCACAGTCTGACTTAGGATACTGGAAATGACAGAACTGCTGTGTCTGATTGGACAGCTGGTGGGACATAGTGCATTAATGCGCCATTGCGACGGCACATTAAGTTTAGTACCTGTAATGTGAGGTACTAACTAAATGCTCAGTAGCTCGCACTGCAGCTCAGTAGCAAAGATGCATGGTCTTTTTGTGACGCTTAATGCGCAGTAGACTAATTCTACTGTGTATTAGCATGGCTTGTGCTGTGACACACTAGTGTGCAGGAGAATTAGTCTACTGCACATTAAGTGTCTCGTGTAGACGTGCCCAGTGAGTCTGAAATCAAGTAGAAGGCAGAGTAGATTTGCACCTTATAGACTAGTCTAAGTAGATATATATATAATCCCAGCTTTCGAGAGCTGAAGCTTATATCATCAGATGCCGTGAAAGGACATGTAGAAAGCAGAATATAAGGAGAGCGAAATCAGAATTAGGTAACAGGTAGCAGTTGCTTCAGGGGAGGGTTTAAGAAACAAGTGTGAAATGATGGAATAACTCATCTACAGGGAAACTTTTCTTTCTCATCCATCCCCACTTACTGGATTAGATGCTCCACAAGTATGTTCAGGTATCTTCACCACTACTGTGGTACTCAAGAACAGTGATTTTAATGGAGTTTGAAAACTTCTTTGTATTTCAGATTAAACTAATGTGTTTTTTTAACAAGTTGTTGCTTAGTTACATTAAGGTCTCTTAAGAACCTTCTAGATGATGCATCAGTAATATTAAAAATATGTTGTTTTTGCTTATCACGTGGCTCCTTAATACCTAGGTGACCTATACACAGAAGCTAGACTATATGAGATTCTGATATTATCCTCCACCTCTGCACTCCCACGCAGTTCCGTAGAACTGTATATATGGAAATCACAAGGCCCAGGATGAAAGTGCCACCATCTCTGGGGTGGAGTGCAGTAGCTGTTTATCAGCACGCAGCAATTACCCAGGTTGGGGATAAGCATCCTGCAATTACAGAGGTGGAATTTAACCTAGACCCAGATGCTAACACAAACGTAAATGAAGACTGGGCACTAGTCGGCCCTCTCACCTTGCCAGTTTAAGCAGTTTGCTCCCTTTCCTCCTAACGAGCATTACAAAAAATTCATGCACAACTGCGAGAGAAAATAATTTTGGAGAGGAAAGTCTGAACAGGGGAATTTATTTTTCTTCTGCACAGGGCCCTTGGAGGAAAGTAGTGTCTGTAGTAATGAGCTGTTTCACCACTGCATTACTCCAGATTCAGGTCAATGTTGTGATTCTTTTGCTCAATGGCACAACATCCCTTGTTTCATGCCGGTGTAAGCATGGCCTCTCAGGCCTTAGGTCAGTATTTTCAGGTATTGGAGAAAACTGAAAAATAAACCATATATTACCTAACCACTTATTGTCTCTCTCTCCTTAATTTCTTGCCACAGGCCTAAAGATGCTATAAAAGCATTAAAGAAGAAGCTTTTCAAAAACTATAACCATAAGGAGATTAGATTTACCTTGTCTGTAAGTACAACTCTACTTGTATTTAATTAGAAACTGGGTGGAAAACACTAAAAGAAAATGCAATCGATGTTGGATGTTGACCTACAGATTGTAAATTCTCTAGTCATGACAGTCTTCGTAGTTATTGTTTGTCTCTACAGAACCCAATACAATACAGCCCTGTTCCTTCGCCATGTTGGAGCTCCATATAATGTAAATAATAATCTTTTGTAATCCTCAAATTTGTAAGTTGTGAGCCAAAAAAGCAGTCATGTGGTCCCCACGGACTCTAGTGACTGCCCCAGACAAATCCCTGCCAAGCTCTGAAAGCTGAAGAAGCTGGACTATTGTAGGAAGGTTTAACTGACTTGATAATTCCCTTAATCACACACGATAGTCAAACATTTGTAAGATACTACGCAGCATTGTGGAATGTGCAGTCATACTAAAATAATAAAGGTGAAGAGGAAGCTGACGTTGCACTGTTTAAGAGAGAAGCCGTATCGAATTCAGATCCGAATCTGAGCTTTCAGATCTTTCTCAGAGCTTTGAGAGGAAAGAAGGAGCTTCTCATATGGTGAGGTCTCAGTCATAATGTTCACACCTATTTATGAACCTTCCCAAAGTTTAGGGCATCATTTTATTTGGGGCCTCTCACATCTTCACAGTTCTCCCTTCTCCTGTCCACTGACATTATAGGTCAGATTCTGATTTCCTTTACGCTGATATAGATCCCTTCCCTCAGTGGAATTATTCTTGGTTTATGCCCAGGGAATAGGCTCTGTACCTTACATGCTATCATAGACTGGGGTTAAAATAACCTTTGAGGATTTCATTTCCTTTTACCATTTTTTATTATTGGGACATAAAAGCTTCCCTTTGTCACATATGTTTGAGCCCTGTTACTCATTGTGTGGGTATGTCCGGTACCGATTGTACCAAATTGTTCTCAGCAAGCACTGATAAATAATTCAAATATATCAGTGACTGACACTGTTAAATGCGGGACAGTCAGGATTGTCCACATGTCACCTGCTGATTCAGACAGACAGCTAAATATGCCAGGCTTCTTATCAAGTATAACTTAACTTCTCCCACTGCCCTGGTTCCCTCCTCCTTTCCTTCCTCACTATCTTCAGTGAGTCACCTTTGTGCTCTGCATGTTTGCCTAATGTAAATGCTTTGCTTCCGCTTTGAGTACAGCCTCCATCTTGGGCCTGTTTTCTCTTGCAGGTCTGTGTTTGTCTTAGTAGCTGAACATGGTACGGATTGGCTGGGATGATGATAACCTCTAGCTCTGAGCTTTACGAGCGTTCATCTGACAATAGGTCCGTTATTGTGCTGACTCTTCGGAACAAGAACATGGAGCGGGGGGTTGTACTGTATCATGGAAACACTGGGCTCTTGAAAAATATATTAGGTGGCAGCTAACAACTGGTAGACTTCAGGTGTATAGGCCATTGCAAAACAAATGGGCTGCAGCTATGCTGTACTCTCTCTCAGGCTCTCTCTGACTTCAGACTCTACCTTCTCCCACTCTTGCCCAATTTGCTTCTGCCAGGTCATTTCAAACTTTCCACCCCAGATGTTTTGCTCTGTTTCTAGTTCCTCTCCCCTTCAATAAATCAGCCTTCCTTCTTTTAAAAGTTCTGCTCAAAGTTCCTCTGCGCCCACCCCATCCTCCTCAATTCCTGCTTCCTTCCAGGGGCTTCAGGTGCTCCTGTACACTGCTAATGCCTTTTCTTCTCATTGCCATCTGTCTTCCGTTGCCGCCACCTTGTTTTTGCCACTGGTCACGGCATCAGTAAAACTTCCACTACGATGTCTTTAGTGCCAGCTGTGTTTGATTTTACTTCCCTTGGTCTCAGTGCCTTGCTTTCCTGGGGGCTAGAGCTAGTAGAATATTTTCTGCTATACATTTGTGAAGGGAAATAATAGTGTAAGAGTGATGCTGTATCTATGATGGTGCAGAAATTATACAGGAGGCAAGGATTTCTTAGGGTGGTGTCTTTTATGGGACCAACTGTTTAGTTGGGGTGCAGGCAAATGGGTATTTTCATGGAAAATAGTTTGGTTGTTGGCCAGTAAACAAAACACCTTTTTCCCCTCCAGTTCCCTCTCTTTTTCCTGTTCAGTCACTGGAAAATAGGTGGGGAGGGAAGAGACAAAAGAACCTCAATAATTTTCAGTTTTTAAAAACTGTTTTTTAAAATCAAGTCTTCAAAAAAACCAGAATCCTGCCAAAGCTAGTTGTTTTTTCCAACCTGCTCTGTTTGGTTTGTCCTCTCTGTGCCAGTAGCTCTTCTTCTTAAAGCCACCTATTGAAACCTGTCCCCTTGCCCAGTTACTTGGGATACAACATAGAGAAAGACAAAAGAAGTGAGCCACCTTCTTGGGGAAATATTCTGATCCACTTTTATTTACACAAGATCATGGCGTTAGAATTAGTCACCCTATACCCAGCGTGTTCTTTGCAAGATTACACCTGTGAAATGTTTAAACAACACTGGACAAAATTGTCCTGAAAGTTTGTTCTGGCTCATTGTAGCAGAGTCACACCTGTAGTTCCGGCTCCCGGACTTGAGAGACAAACACGGGTATGTACATGGAAAACCTCACATGCCTGAGGAGTCCCATGGAGCCCTGCGGCACTGGTGCTGTGAGCTTACGTTTTGTAGGTCCGGGGTCTTAACTCAGTTGAGAGCCTTTCATCAAAAGGGTTATTACATCCTAGCGCTGCTCCTACTATATGGATCTTTTTTCATTAGCCTTGCCTACATGACAGACTTACTGAGCCAGGCAGTGCCACCCTCAGACACCTGTTTGCTCCTCCCGAGCCAGAAGGAGCAGGGCACATTTGCATGGCGCCGGGAGTAGCACAGCCAAAAGTCGGTGCCAAGTCACTTCCCCCAAAAGTCGGTGCAACACAGGCCTGGCTCCCCTGCTTCTAGTTAAGGAAGACGTGTGCCCGTGACAGTGCTGTGTACATGAGGGCGGCACTGTCAGGACTGGTACGTTTGTGGTGATGACTTGGCCTGAGTGTCTCGTGTTTCTTTATGTGCTTTTTTATCTGGGAGGGAAGACGAGTGACAGCCAGCTGGATCAGACGTAGTGGGTATAGCTTAATTTTCAGCACTCGGGTCTGGGGAAGATACCTGCTGCTCGTGAAATCACATGGGTCCAGATTTATGCATGCCTGGCCTTGTTGCTTCACGTGGTATCTTTGATAAAGCCAAGAGATGGGACTCAGCAATGCAGATTGCACAATCAGATGTCAGGAAGGATTATGGCTTTCAGGCAGGTATCTAGGGGAAGGTGCATTTGGTTGTTTGATTTATATTTGTGTGTGTGTGTGTGTGTGTGTGTGTGTGTGTGTGTGTGTGTGTGTGTGTGTGTGTGTATGTATGTATACATGCGCATGTATATAATTATTCTTAATAGACACTGGGTGTGTGTGAAACCTGTTTGCGTGTCAGATAATTTTGTTTAAAAATAAGGCACCTCTACAGTTTATGAGAGTTGTTAACTCTTTCTTTGTTTTTATAAAGCACTTAGCACCATGCCCCAATTTCACTGGGGCCTTTGAACGTTACCAGAGTGGTGGAGCTGGCCCAAACGCAGAAAATGAATGTTACATGGACACAAAGCGAGAAATGTTAAAGGGTCACCTTTGTGCAGGGTTTAAGTGCCAGTACTTTGCGCTTTCAGAATATTGTTTCAAAGTACTTGAACGTATTGAATATTTTTCCTGCAAGGTTTATTTGCTTGTTTGTTTTTCTCTTCCATTTTTTTTTGCTTTTGATGCCTGTACGTTTTTCTGAATTCCTCCAGTTTTGGAAAGGTTTGAAGGAAATTTCAGTATTTCTTTTGTCAATAACTTTTTTTCTTGAAATTGAAGATTTGGGAAAAGACAGAACAATGAAAAATGAAAGATCCCCCCGCCACACACACAATTAAAATCAATTTTATTTTGCTCCATGGAAAGCATGAAGGAAGTGGAGAAGAAAAGATAAGGGTTGGAGAAGAAGGAAAATCCCAATTTCAACATTTGACGCTTTTTTTTAAACCAAAAAACCAGAACATTTAGAAAAGCCCTGAATTTGAAATGCAAAAGTAAGAATATTTATAAATAAGATCTACACTGAATCACGGATCTGCTTATGCACAGCTCTTCTTGGGAACTAGGAACTCTAGACGTGTTGCTTTGTCTGCATAGGCGAGGGGTAGGATCCCCATCATTGAGGACTTTCAGAACAAGACTGGGCAAAACACTAGTAAATGTGCAATGGATACAGTCCTGCGGATAGAATAATAACCTAAGACAATCTAGGCCATGACACTTTGAAGAGTGCTGATGCATTAAAACCTGGTGGTCTCCGGATTTATGAGGATATAAAGTATCCACCTGTAACCTTTAACCGCATCCTTTCGTTCTAGACATGTCTGCCATTAGCTGAACTAGTTCAGCCCAGTTTTGAGGACCAAATCTACCTCGCTCTACTCACTCACATCATCTGTCTCGCTGAACTCTGCGAGTAGGATCTGGCCTTACCTAGAATACAGAGATTTTCCTTCTTCCTTTCCCCATCTCCCTTTTTCTTCTTTCCCTTTGTGTTCTGTGACAGCTTGCCTTTATCTCTGCCTTTGAACATAGGGCCTAGACACATTTTTGCTAGTTGAGCTGGGTTTTGCATCATGGATCTGAGAGTGCATTGCACAATTGTACACTTAACTCCCTGTTTGTTGACAAGAAACTCCTCTCACCTGGATGTCCGGCCTTGGCTACCCTGAGGCATAGGAGCTGTGCCAGCTCTACAGTCATCAGATTCTGCCTCCTGGATATGGAAAGTCCAATTGGAGTGGCTAAAAATAAATTTGCAGGTGCTTTTATTGAAATCTATTTCATGCTGAGATTCTGGTGTACCTACTTATGTGGAGCAGCACCCTACTTCGATGCCAGGTCCTTCTGATTCCAATGCAAATATCTGGGGAGATAACATGCAGTTCTCGGCAACAAAAGAGGCTACGAGTATGAAAGTACAATGCACAATGCAGATAGTGGATTAATTAGGCCAAATTCTCCATTCAGCTACAGCAGGGCACCTCACTGAAGTCAGTTCGGCTACTCCAGCATAATTGAGTAGAGGATCTGTCCCATTTGCTGCAGCAGTTTAACTGAAAGGGTAACTATTTCATTCCATATGTAGGAAATTAGTAATAATGGGAGCTGCATACCTAATTCCCCATGTGCTGGTTGGAAAATGTTTTACACAAACCTGTCTTTGAAGTACTGAACAGGCAAATGACTTTGCTTATTAGCATTTCTTTCATGTACTCTTTCATATGAAAAATAATGATTCAAGCCAAGACTTTCTGGTAATTATCTCTTGGTTTTTCTCCCAGTGGTCTGCCAGCATCTTTGTGCTATGCTCTCTGTTTTTGCAATACATTTTGTGCTGCTCTTGTTCTTCCTTTTGTTTGAGGTCCTGATGATGCTGGAAGAAAAATCCTCAGGCCCTGAGGCAAGGAAATGAGTTCCTCAAGTGCTTTTACAATGCTCCAGTGTAGTCAGCGCTGAGGAGGAAAAGCTTATTTAATCCACATCAGCTCAACTACAGCTATTGTGTTGTAGCTTAATGTTTGCACCAGTTTTAGGAATATTTCCTATACCTAAATTGGTTAGAATTTGTGAAACACATTTTTCATAGATTTCATAGCTGTTAGGGCCAGAAGATCATCGAGTCCAGCCCCCTGTCCCAGGGGCAGGAAATCAGCTGGGGTCAAAGGATCCCAGCAAGATTTTCTTTGTGCGGATAGTAAAGAGAGAGTTGGGGTGCAAAACGAGAGGTTCTTTCTTTATGGTTGTGAACACTAGTACTGTGATTAATGGGGTTCCTACTCAGAGCTGGGTCTCCTGCTTTAATGTCCTGTGGGCCGGATCCAATGCCTGTCAAGTCAACAGAAGGATTGTATTGGCTTGATTTCAGTGGATGAGGCCCTCGGGGGGACCTCTTGGTGCTTCACAGTTTGCATCCGTAACATGCAGATGAGAACTGCCTTCCTTTGGAAGCTCTTTGAGGTTTAAGGTGGGAACGTTGTATGTGAGTATCAAATCTTGTTATGGGCAGTATGTTGGGGGCACAGCCCCTTCCTCGGAGCATCCAAGATCCTGCTCTGAAAGTAAATGTTTGGCAATCAAAATAATTTGGCTGCTCTTTTCTGGTCTCATTGACCCCTGAAATATCTGGAGAGGAAAAAAAGAATGAGAGCAAATTTAGCTCCTGGTTTTCTAATTTACCATTTAATTCTGGGAAACACTAGGGAAATAGGGGCAGCTACTTTTTGAAGCCCATCTTAGAGACCCAGTCTGTGTTCTGCTAGGCACCACATAACTACTATGGTGCTCAATGTTTTGGCTCTGTAGGCTAGAAGAATTGCACAGGGTTGGTCCATGAGCTGGATTGGATCTCGTGCCCCCAGATTAGTCGCATATGGGTTCAGCTTGTCCCCACACCAGGCTCTGGGGCCCCGCAGAACCTCCTCCCAGCCCCACACACCAGGATCAGGCCTCGTGCCACCCTGCATGCCCTACCAGGGGCCAGATCTGACCCAGAGGCCCAGTGGTTGAGCATCTCTGGTCTAATCTGTTCAAGGCTCTTCCAACTGGCAATCAATAGAAAGCCTAGGCATGAATTAAAATGAAAGTAAAAATATAATGGGAGTACTTGAGTCATTGTTACTAAGGATATGATAGAAATCCCTCCTCTCTGCAGCTTCTTGACATGTGTGTGCAGAACTGTGGCCCAAGCTTTCAGTCTTTGGTTGTGAAGAAAGACTTCTGCAAAGAGAGGCTTGTGAAGCTGCTGAATCCAAGATATGCTCTGCCAGCTGATACACAGGACAAAATCTTGACCTTTATCATGGTAAGCGTACTATACATAATGCTATACACACATAGTAAATGTTTAATGACACAACCCAGTGCTGCACTATGAAGCGGTTTATGGGGGGGTTATCTTGTTAAGATGCCCTTTGTCTTTATTCCTTTTGTGCTTATATAAGCAGCAAGATGCAGGAAACAAAGGGAAATGACTAGGAAGGAGTTGTGGAAAGTTGTCAACCTGCCCCAGGACATGCCTCCCTGACGGCAGTCCTCCTTTTCAGGACTGAAGGAGAAAAGTGAGCAGGAGCTTTGAAGCTTTCTCTTCCTTCTTGTTTCTGCTGCTTTCAGTGCAGCTAAAGCAGGGGTGGGCAAAATGCGGCCCAGGAGCCAGATGCAGCCCGCCAGGCCATTCTATCTGGCTCATGGGACCCCTAAAAATTTAGAAAATTAATATTACTTGGCCGTGGGATGCCTGTCATGCAGCCCTTGATGGCTTGCTGAAACTCAGTAAGCGGCCCTCTGCCCAAAATAATTGCCCACCCCGAGCTAAAGGGTCAGGTAGCTCATGCAGAAAGGGAATTGCCACCCTAGAGGAGACCTGCAAGAGCACATGGAGCAGAAGCACCTCTCTACGAAGAGGTTCTCCAATCCTTAGACAACATCTTCCATTTTTCTTGGCACAGAAGTAATCTTGTATTTCTCAATAATTCATGTTTAGAGAACAGCAAATCCTGCATGCAGTCAGGGGGTTGAACTAAAGTAGGTTCACCCTTCAGGTCTTCTCCATCCCTCTGTGTGGAGAGAGAGAGAAGAATTGACTTAGGGGAAGGATATTCAAACACAGCCTTAATTCAGTGAAGAATTCTGTTTTTTGTAACATACATTTTTTTTTTTTTTTACCCCAAACAGACTTGGGCGCGTGGGTTTCAAGGAACCGTGGATGTGAGCGAAGTAAAGGAAGTTTACCTGGAACTACTGAAGAAAGGAGTGCAGTTTCCGCGTCCTGACACCAACACAGAGACAAAAAAGGTAGGTGTGTGTTAGTAACTACTAATCAGAAACCAGATCTACTAATTGTCAGATCTCTGTGATTGAAGAAGGTGTGTTGATTTTTTTATTTTTTTTTAGGATTTGGAGCTAATTATTTGGCTTGCACACTCAGGAAGTCAGTCACCTGTTCTGCCCTGGAGCATATTTAAGAAAAACAACCAGCTTAAAAACAACTGCTTTCATTTTAAAAATGACAACTTCCTTGTTGCCTCCTAAAACAAACATAAATCCCTGCAACTTTTAAACCTGGTAAAGTTTTGGGCACTTGGTTTCCATTGCTATTAATGTAAGTGGGGTGTCCAAATCCCTTACGTCTCTGAAACTCTCAGCCAAAATAAGAAAAATTTGCATTAAAATGGTGGATGATTCAAGATGTGAACCTTACCTGTGCAGAATGAGATAAGGAGACGTAGGGATATTTAATTAAAGAACTTCCCTATATATCACTCTACCCATTGGTCTGTAATTTGCAACCTCATGGATAAAGCGTCTGTCTTTACTATTTAAGCAGCTGCTACAGTGCTGTAGCTAAGCAGTTGGTGCAAACGTAGCTTGAGCAGTCCCCACCAGCTGTCTGTGCAGGAAGCTGTTCAAATTAGGGTCTTCTGGCATTTGTTTTCCATCGGTTGGAGCAGCTTTTGTAAGACTTGTGAGAGGAGCGAACCTGTCAGGTGGATCCTTGCTATTATGGAATTAGAGTTCTCTAATAAGCCCAGATAAAAGTGATTTGAAATGATTCACAAATTGGCTTTGTGACTTGTATGGTAGTGTATAAGAAAGCCAGTGTATTAAAGTTAAGCCTATTTAAACTAGTCTGTTTGCTGGATGTGACTAGACAATCATTTCCTCCCCGCCACATGCTGTGGATATGAATCTCCCCCTCCCTCCTGAGACTAGGACTGTTGTTGAGGACTGGCCCACTCATCCTTGCACCACATGTACCACTGCCGAGCAGGTAGGCTGCATGGATTGCACAGTGCAGCCTTGGCATGCACCACAGTTCCGCTTTCAGGCTCTCTGTCCAGTTGCTGGGCTGAACATGTATAGAATAGAGATAATGTTTTGATGGTGGTCCTGTGCTTGGCAGGAGGGCAATAAAGATGTTGTCTTAATGCTTAGTCCTGTGCCCAATGGAATATGTGTCAAAGTGCCTATTGATTTCAGTAGTGCAGAATCATTATACAGTGTATGCAGTTGGGCTCAGCACATCTGGAAGAGGAAAGGGCTGAAGCACAGTTCCTTGTGCAGGCCTTCTGTGCTGCAGTGAACTTCACCTGGAGGGAAAACAAGGCTTCTGGCTGCCAGTGGTCTCTAGCTTTTTGATGCTTTCCTCTTTCCATTCATCTTCCAGTCAGAGACTCCTGCCTCTCTCTCTCTCTCTTTTCCTAATGTGATTCCATTATCAGCCATACTCTGGTCCCACAGCAAGGTTGTTCTTCCTCCAGAACTGCCACCTCCCCAGAGAAAATCGGAGGACTCTCATCACCAGACACGGGCTAAGAGCTATACATTGTACCATGGAGACATTACCTCTAGTTGCCCATTCAGAAACAAAACTGCACCCCCAGCCTGATTTTTTTACTACAAAAATAACTGGATTTACTTTAGTAAATGGAACATGTTCAGCAAACTCCCTCTACAGGTTCCTCCCTGATTAAGAGGAGGCTGATACCTGTTGTATAGTCTGATAAAGTTGCTGTGGAGCACTGCCATCTGGATGTCATTTTGAATTCTCAGATTAAATGGAAACTGCTTGTCTTGTGTCTTGGCAGGCTTTGTCTCAGTCCGTCACTAAGTCTTCACCACTTTCTTCTGCCTCAGTGAAATGTTCCCTAATGCCTCTTTCCACTGCCTCAACTATACAGCTGACTCCTGAACAGGTATGGAACAGCCTTTTACATGTGAAACAAGGTGGTTGTGTGTTGAGGATTGTGACCGCCCAGCTTGAATAGGCAGTCTCCTTTTGTTTGAGTGGTAGAGTCTTGTGCTGAGCATCCTCCATTCGAACACTGCTGAATCACTGTAGTGTTTGTAAGAAAAGCTTTCTACAATCATGTGCCAGGAAGGGGAATTGAACAAACACCGGGAACTGCTTGATTGGAAAGCAATCTCATACCTTTGCTTATGTCTAAAGCCCTTTTTAAGGGCACTGTTGTGCAAATCGATGTGAAGAAGCTTCTAAGAAAAGAAAACTTTTTTGTACAACAGCTGTGTAAAACTGTAAAAGGCAGAAAGAAAGGAACACACCATATACCTTCTCGCCTTTTGGATAAATGAAAATATTCAGTCTGCTTAATAGTAATAGGACTAAATAGTAAGAATGACAGTAGTGTAACACTACACAGAGTGCAGGCTGGAGAGCCCCTGCTTTAGGGTGGGGTAAAACTGAACTAGTCCTATTGACTTCCACTGAGTATTTAAAACTGGAGTAAACCAATGCTGATCAGGCTGGCAGTGTGTCTGATAATGAAAGAGAAAACATGCTTTAGATATGAAAAAGATTGTGGCTGCTGTACTTACCTGTATGCCATTCTGTCCCATTGTCCTGAACAGATTGGGAAGCTGAACAGCGAACTGGATATGACCAAAATGAATGTAAAAGTCATGTCATCGATATTAAAGGAAAATGTTCCTGGTTCAGAAAATCCTGAAGATATGAACCTTTTACAGGTGCAGTATAACATGTTGCTGGGGTTTTCTTAATGGCTTCTGTAAGGTTTATTCTAAAAATGTACATTGTGCCCAGTCACATAACATCAAGGTTCACATGGTAAAATGAAAACAGCCCAGCTGCTTTGGTGGTAATTTCATTTTCTTTTGCCATTATTATCTCCACCTGCCATGGAAGGCAGCAAACAGCATATGTATCTTCCCATGCAAGCTGTAGGGGGAAGGCAAGGCAGAGTGAACCCCAGGGTGGAAGGCCCTCTGGCTCTGCCATGGGTCTCTTCAGAGTGCATGAGGTTTCCAGCTGACTGCAGCTATCCCAGCTGGAAATAAATGGTGCTAAGGTCTCTCTCTCTCTCTCTCTCTCTCTCTCTCTCTCTCCCCCTGTTTCTCATCACTGTCTCAGGGCTGTCAGGGCTTTTTGCATCAATCCCACCATCTTGAATGTAGACTGTGCGCCAGAATAGGGAGGTCTGGTTTTCATTGTTCAGATTAAAAGACAGGCAGCTGTTATTCATTAGCAGAGGTTACACTTCAGGAGTAAATGGATAGTAAGATGCTAACTGAATCCAGCTGGGGATAAAGGAGTCAGTCTCTCCAGTTTCTTTTTTTTTTCCAATATCATTTTTTTACTTGTGTGTTTTAACTTGCCTACATTAAAAGCAAAATCCTCATGTTTCAGCCTTATGAGTGATCTGTGCCATATGGCAACTTTGGATTCAGGCACATGTTGTAGTGTATAAGGACCAGGTACAGCTGGTTCTTACATGAAATTTATCTCCATATACCAGGGTGAGGGAACTTTCTGCATCTTTTGCTTTGGCAAGCTGGTTGTCCTGGTGAATTCAGTAGACCTGCCTTAAGTCATTTGGCCAGTGGAGAATTGTCCCTGTGTGGGGAAATCCTGGTATATTTGCTATGTTCACCTTTAGTATGAGATTCCTGCCTAGGGATTAGGACTAGCTGGGGTGATCATAATCTGCACCTGATCCCACTGGGAGCCAGTCCCAGAACTGAGGAAGAGCCAAGTGGCTTGAAGCCACCAGTTTCCAGGATCTGGCTCTAAATGTATTTACAAGCATAGGAAGAAAGCCCAGTTGGAAAGTAAAACTGCTAACCACTAGGCCTGTGCGAAGCGGCTAGTATTCGCTTTGGATTTGGATTTGGCCAATTCAGGGGACAGTGATTCAGTTCGGTGATTAGAATAGCTGCCGAATCGATTCGGCTGAATCTGATTCAGAGATTCAGCCACTGTCGAATCAGCCTAACCTGAATTGGACAGGCCCCATCCCCTGCCCATTCTCCTAGACCCATCAATGGTGCCCTGCCTGGGCCCAGCTCCCGGCTCTTTAAAAAAACAACACAAAAAAACCGCGGCTTCACCAGCTGCTGCCAGGCCAAGGGCTGATCCCCGCTGCCCTCCACTGCCTCGCGCGGCATGGCAGGCTCTGTCACAAGCCCCCAGACCCTGCCTACTCTCCCAGCCCCAGCTCCTGGCTCTTTTAAAAAAAAATAAAATAAAAAGCCCCGGGTTCACCAACTGCTGCCAGGCCAGGGGGTGGTGATCCCCACTGCCCCGCACTGTATGGACGGCTCTGCCATGAGCCCCAAGAAGCCCCGACAGCTGGGAGAGCTAGCAGGGAATGGGGTCTGGCAGGGGTCCCCCCCATTGTCTCCTCCTCCAGCCCCCACCTCCCCTGCCCCCTACTTACCAGCACAGAGTCTGGGTCCCTGTGGCAGCGAGTGGGGACTGCCCAAATCTCCCAAGCTCTCCGAATCTTTTCCGAATTGATTTGGACCTTTTTATTGGTCTGCTGATTCGATTTGGAGATTCTGCTGCCAAATCGGGCCGAACCTCCTCTGAATCAGATCAGCACCCGAAGCTTCGCACAGCCCTACTGACTGCACAATTTCATTGCAGCACAGTGTGGTTCTCCACCTGCTAATTACTGCATGTTTTTAAAATGTTGCATGCCCTTCCACTGTAATCCTCTTGAGCTGCTATGTCCAAGCAGTTAAATAGTGCGATTATTAAGAACTCTGCAATCAAACATTGACTCAGTCTATCCCCAGCATAATGGTATGGATTTTTAAGGTTCATCTTAAAGAGAGGCTATTATAAAGCAATCCCATAAATAAGAGGCATTTTATAAAAGCTATCTGCATAAACATTTACTGTGCAAAACTGGCTCGCTGGCTTCTCAGGCATAGTTTAACAATTCTCTGCATGTCTGTTTAGAGGGATGCTGGTGCATAATGATTGGGTGCTACAATTATTCTGCCTCCAAAGCAGCAGCAATAATCTATGCAATAAATAAGTCTCATTTCCTTTCTACTCTCATATCACTCAAGATATATATATTTTTTCGTCCCGGCTAACATAGAAAACAAAATGTGTCTATATTAAAATAACCAAGGGTTTGGCTCAGCTTGAGGAGCCACAAGAACAACAAATAATGATGTAATTTAAGGCACAAAAAATACAAAGATTTATTGTTACAAGTTAAGTTTCCTTCAGTCTTATCCTGCGTTTTGTGTGAGAGCAGCAGTCTAGACCTGGGCAGTGAATTATAGTACTGGAGTTTTCTCCAGAGAGGAGTATAGGGGTAACAGCGGGGGAATGAGTCAGCTCTTCTTGATTTTCTTCCTGGGTCTGCTATCAAGTCATCTGTGACCATGAATGTCGACCTCTGCCTTTAACTCATTTATCCAGCTGTAGAATGGGTATAATGATGCTTATCAGCTAGACACAGCTAGCTGATGCATGTTACTGCAGTGGTGCAAAGGAGCCCTACTGCTGGCTTTAATACTTGGCTGGCATAGAACATATCCAGCTACCTCCTAGCCACTGGTGGTGGTAGGTGTTTCGGAGGGAAATGAAGATAGGAACAGCATATCCTTATGCCTTGTCTTTTGCTGGTAGCTAGAATGGGCATGCATTAGGCTGCCCAGCAGAAATAAGACGGCTTATAGTCACTTGTTCAAAGGAACCTCTGTCTGCATCTGTGCTAAGTCCAGTTTCGAGGTCACCTATTACTAGAGCCAGTTGAGAATTTTTTGACAAAATAGTTTGTCATCAGAAAATTTTGATTTGCCACATCTGGGGCTTTTTGTGGGGATGTGTAACTGCTCAGGAAAGGTTTTTCAGCTCTAGGATGAAATCTGTGTCCAAAGTGTATGTGTGTAAGAAGAGAAAGAGAATAACCTAGCAGTTAGGGCATTTGCATGGGTTGTGGGTGCAGTTCCTGCTCCAATATATATTTATTTATACCAAGTCAAGCAGTTAAAAGATTGTGGAGGGAAAAGGAGAGAGAACACCCCAGTGCCTTGAGATGTGGAGAGTGGTAGAGCAGAGACCTAATCCTGAGTGTGTAAGCCTGGTGGTTACAGCATTCACTTGGGATATTAGTTACTCTCTGTCAGCAACAAAACCCCCAAAAAACTTCAAAGATTTTGGCTTTGTCTTGATACAGGACAGGAACATTTTTGAAGGATGGGAACAAAACGTCCTGTCTAGTTCTGTGCATAGTAGGGGCCAGTACCATGCACTTAAGTTAGTGCTTTGAAAACCAGGGCAAGAGTTATACGATCTGCCATTTCTGGACAGAGTTTCTTGTATAAAAAGCAAAGTAATTCTTCCTGCCATCAGGAAGACTATAGAAGTGTAAGCAGACCTAACAGCTTATACTCCAAGAGTGAAATGATTGTTAATGTGGTGGAGGGTAGGGAATGAATTTCACAGTTTGTGCAAAAGTGTAAAAGGGACAAAGTTTTATTCCTGAGTTTAACCATGGTATTTTGTCTTCCTTCCTGAAGACCCTTTTCCAAGTACCAAGTATCTAGCATAACAAATGCATGTTGGTTTTTACAAGCTCAGCCTCGTCTTTTGATTGTGTCTCCACCCAGGTCACTTGGATCAAAGGATTATATCCTTCTACGATATTTGTTCAGTTTTCATTTCACAGCGTTCTTTGTGAAAGAGCGGCTTGCTTTAGGCTTAAGTGGACTAGAGAGGGGTGTTTTGTTTGTTTAGCCTTGCATCACCCAAGATCTAGGACATTCCCCTAGTAAAAGGGAAAACTGCATCAGGACAAGTTGTGATCCACATGGAGACAAGGGCTTTGAATTCGCAGTTATCTCAGTGGCTAAAAAGCCCCTTGTGGACTGTGTTCTAAAACACATGGGAACAGTAACCCCCCAAAATATTACATTGGCAGAAAAAAATTAAGTGCTTTGCCAGCCGGTAAAACTAGGGAACAAACTTGCTTTCTTGGGCCGTGTGTAGACGAAACGAGAAGCGTGTGTGCACAGCACTTTAAAGCAGGCTAAATGCTTTTGCACTGCTTTAATGGTGTTGGTGTTTGCACGCTTCAGTGGTGTATTGCGCATGAATTCTAGCTGCTGTAAGAAATTCGGTGGCATAATGCACCTTAAATGACTTGGACTCCTTCAAGGAGTTTTAGTTTGCTCCCCCTACAGCTGCAGAGCCAAGCACTGGGCTCTGAGCAGCTCCACGGCCCTGCAGGCAGCCTGGCAGCAGCCCAGGAAAGCAGCTCCACCCAAGAAGAGCAGCAAGCCTGATCTCCCCCCGAGCCTGCCTGCCTGATTTGCGGGGGAGCCTGGTGCTTCCATCTGCAGCTGTGGTGCCCCCCCCAGGACGGCCCGAGCCAGGTGCCTGCATGCAGGTGCTGCCTGGGAGGGGCAAAGGGGTGCAGCTGCCACAGACGGAAGCACCAGCCCCCACACAGCCCAGGGACCGCTCCGGCCGCCAGCAGTTCACCCTCCCCTCCCCGCTGGAGAGGCAGGTAACTCAGCAGGGTGTATGCACGATGCAGGGGTTTAATCAGCCCTAAATTAAAGCGGTGTTTTGTAGGGCCCCTGTTTTGTCTCCACACGCCCTTGGATACTGAGTAAAACCCATCCTAGGAACTGTGGCACCAACTCCTCTGCTAATATAACCTGGCATATTTTCTTCAAAGTCACTGACCTTTTCTGTCCCTGCCAGTGATCTGGCCCTGGGGAATGTAAACTCAGCTGTGGTATACCAAGTATCCCAAGTGCTTGCATCTTTCCTGAGCAGGGCCAGAAGTAAAGCTTAGGAAATATGTGATTGGGATTAGAAATAATTAGGGCTGTGACTGAACTCCTGTACCATCCCATGCATGACTCTCTATGTTGAAAGAGGATCATGAAAAAGGAGCCAGTCTGCTGGCAAGATGGGTTTACCTGGAATATGTATTTTTACTGAGTGTTAAATGCCAAGGGTGTGAAATTGAAATACTTTCAGATTGAATTACAAACTTGAAGAATGTACTCGGGTTTACTGAGAATAAAATTCAACCCTGGACTCGGAACAGCCGTGAGGCCTTTATGCTTTTGGGACTTAACTAGGAGCTACAGTGTTGCCTCATCCTTTTGCAGGACTCTGAACAGGGTTTGGTTTCGTCTTGGGAAAGTGACTTGGGTATGTATAGTTTGGGAGCAAAAATGGGGCTGCTTTAAAATAAAACCAGTCAATTTAGAATAAGAAATGTCAAAATAGTTCCCTTTCCTTTTTTTAAAGTCTAGATCTAACTGGTAGCAGGGCAAAATTTCATTCAGTGACACTGTGAACTTCATTCTGATTGCTTGATATGTAGGTTTGCATTACCTAAGGTTGTATTCAAGAGATACATGGATCAAGTCTCTGGATCAGACACCTCCATTTGGAGGGAATATTGGAGCTAGGTCTGGGTTTGTATCACGAGTCTGTCTGTACTCTAGATTATTTATTTCACGCTTCGAAATACATGAGTCTGATCCAAGATCACATCCAATGAAGCTGATAAAAATAATTGTGTTGATTTGTAATGGACTTTGAGTGAAGACCAGTATGAATTCACACCTCGCCCAAACAAAAATAACAATTTGCTCTTCTGAAAACATTTACTCCCTGGCTTTCTAAGGCAGACAAAGTTACCAAAAAAGCAAGACTGGGTCATCACTGAGGAGCTTGATTGATTGTGGCAGTGGGAGTCATCAGCCCCAGTGTGCAGGAAGATTGCCAGAAGAATCCTTGAGGATTAAAGAATGGGATATAGAGATTTTGTCATTAGTGTTCTTTAGCATGTACATAGTTATTTGAATTAGACAGCGCACTATCGATGCCTCCCTAGCGTTCACAAGCTGTTAATTATCCTCCAGAATTGTGTGGGAAACCATAATTATGACATCCCGCTTCTATATGCAGAAACTATACAAAACATGTCGGATGATGCAGGAGAGGATCATGGAGCTGCTGGCAATAGTTCAGAATGAAGATGTGATAATCGAATTAATTCACGTGAACGAAGACCTGAATAATGTCCTCCTGGGACATGAAAGGTAAGTGTCTTGAACACTTGCACATTTGGCCTTCACACTGCACCAACCAAGTCTGTTCAAGAAAACTTAACTCTTGAGGCTGATATTCTTTAGAGTGAAATCCCTCATTCGGCAAGAGGGCTAGCCTGAGGCATGTGAAGCATTTAAGTCCCACTCAAGCCTTAAAAGATTTAACTTAAAGGATATGATTAGTGCTGGCCCTTAACATAGAAATGAATTTATCCTTAGTCCCAAAGAAAAGAGGAGCACATTCCTCTTTGTTTTGTGATCATGTTTCATTATTCCTCTTGATACCTCACAAGCTGGGCACAGGAGATTGACACAGTTTGTGGAAGGCCTCTAGAAGACCTGTGTAGTGGTTAAATCAAATTACTTAGTGTAGATGGGAATAAAAAACTACATGGAAAGAAATGGTCATGGAGTTTGACATTTCCTTCTCTTTGAGCACCACTGGATTTGGCTCCAGTCCATTCCAAGTTCCAGTTGTTCCTGATCACAGTCTGGTTCAGTTTATCACATCCAGAGTACACGCATTCCCACAGAAGGGCATGTTTTCTCTCCCTCCTGAACAATCTTGCTGGACCGCTTTACTGTAGACGTCAGCCAAAGGGTAGAGTTCCTGCTTCCTAGTTACCTTAAAAGGATCACATGATCCTTTTACAGAACTGAAACCAGTTATTCTACCTAAGCTGCAGGAGAAATATTTGTTTCACTTATGAAATGCAGGCTATTTTGACCGCAGCATTTGGTTTCCTTATTATGCCATCTGTGGAGTAACCCAAGTTTTAGTTCACCTTTAATTAGAGGTGCACTGATAAAGATTTTCTTGGCGTATATCGATTGCCAATTATTAACCAGCCTTATTGGACAATACCAGTCAGAAAACTGATTTACAGGAGAGCAGCTCTCTGCAGGTGGGCATGGGGGCAGACAGATTGGCGAGAGAAAGAGTGGGGTAGGGGCTGGGGGCGCTGCCCAGCCAGGGCAGTGAGTGGGGTTCAGGGCTGGGGTGGGGAGTGGGATGGAGCTGCAGCTGGCTCGTCCAGGGGATATGGAGGGAGGGGGGGGTCAGCTCCCCACCACTGTGTGCACCCCCCAGGGGAAGCTTGGGGGGGGCATGTGCCCCCCCCCCCCCAGATTTGTCTGCAGGGCAGATATGGGCTGCTGGCTGTGGATTTGGGGTTCTCCGCTCTGCTGCCTTTCCTTCAGGGGCTGTGTGCGTCTCCTGCCCACCCCATAGCAGTGGGGTGGCGAGTTGTGCCTCTCTCTACTGGTCAGGCAGGGGGTGCATGGCCAGCATTGGGTCCCCAAGGGAAAGGCAGCAGAACAGATAGCCCCAAGCCCACAGTGAGTAGCCCACATTTGCCCTCGCCCCACTCAGCTGGGCGGTTAAAAGCATCCCTGTGTTTACAAATGGTGGCGGCAGCACTTGAACTAAAGCTCATTCAACGAGCTTTAGTTCAAGTACCCCTGCCGCCATTTTAAGCACTGGGCCACTGATCCCCTGGATGAGCCACCCATAGCTCTGTCCCGCTCCTCCAAGCCCCTGCCCCTCCACAGACTTACCTGCAGGGTGCTGCTCTCCACTGCCCGGCTACATTCCTGGCCACGTGCATGCGTGCGGCTGCGTACATGCATGCAGCATCTGGGCCTCAGCCAGAAGGCACATTATATTTATCAGTGAACGTTATCTACTACACTGGCCAAAAAAAGCCAATAGCCAATAATGTTAATTTTCCTTTTATCGGTGCTGATCCGATATGCAACCCATATATTGTTGCACCTCCTACCTTTAGTATAAATGCAGCTTGCCTCAAATTAATAGAAATTACCAGATATTAGTTTAGGTATAATACGATTAACCTTATGTATGAGAAGACCCTTGCCTAAGTACTCCAACCTACCTTGCTTCTTAGCGTGTGTTGCAGTTATATGTCACTAGGCTTTTGTTTTGTTTCCTTTTTCCCACTGAGTGAATTTCTGGTACGAGACCAATTTTTGTGGAAATTCTGAAGTAAAGAGTCACATGAAGTGGAGAGGCTCTTAGACGCTGCGGGAGTTGTGAAACTGTGCAGGTGCCTTGACTCTGTGACTTGGTTGTGGGTCTGGGGAAAAACAAATGAAATGTCTTCTCTGGAAAACCTCACTGTCTGCACAGTGATGTATCAGTCGTAGCATGGATGAAATCACAGGAGGCAGCATGAGTAGTAAGATAAATCTATTGGTGAAATAAGGAGAAGGCCTCTATTTAAGCCAATTTACAGCTTATGGTTTGGGAGTCTCTTTAAAGTGCCATCAATCTTTTAGGTTCTGTTTTGTACAGAGCCTAATGCAACTGGATTTGTTATCCAGGCCTTGAGGTGCTATGATAGGAGAAGTAAAATATCACACATGCATACACTCAGAATAATCACAAAAGTTAATAGAGATTGTGACACTATTTAAATTAAAGCTTTGAATTTTTTTAATTTGTAGTCATTGCTATCCTTGACAGTATTCAGAGGGAAGCCAAAGTGTTTTTCAAATTTTATTTCCATATGGTGTTTTTCAGTGGAGGATCTCAAAGTGCTCTACCGAGAGGGGGGTTAAGAAATGTCACTGACTTCAGTGACAGCAGGATTGGACGTTAATACAGGAAAAGAAGAAGATGCCCTATCCAATTATACAGGGGAACATTTCACTCAGTGGAATATAATTGATCATATTGGGCTTTGGCCACAGCACTGGGGTTAAGACTTCTGCTGTTGCAAGGACTTGGGTGGGATCTGTAATTGTCAGGAGGAGTCAGTACAATGGCTTTGCAGCATCGTCTATAACAGAAAACTTTAAACCTGTCATTCCCCATGGACTCAGCTCCATCATTGGTAGCACAAGTGAAAGCTGCAGCGAAGAAAAGGCAAAGAGAGAGAGGCTCAGGTGTTTTTAGCACCATGTAATTTAACTGAAGCCCAGAATACTCTGTTCCTGGTTTAATGCATCTGCCACTCAGGAACAGCTCTGCAGAACCACTTCTAAGGCCCAGGCAGGCTCAACTTTGCTTCAATATAAATGTCCTGGCTTGGGAAAAGATGGTAATTTCTCCACGTAGAAGTCACAGCTTCTCTTCAAGTCCAGCCTGAGATGTCTCAACTGAAATCAGTGCTCGGTGCATGACAATGTATCCTCAACCGTGGTTTTGTTTTTTTTTCTTTGGGACCTAATCTATGAGGTATTTGCTATGAACAGAAAACTGCAACTTTCTGAAATCAGGAAGGCTGCATTAGTTTCGCCCTAATAGGTTTTCTGAAGAAAGTAGTTGGAGCTGAATGCTGATTACATTAGTACATCATAGTTACTTTGGTATATAAATAGGGAGAATGGTTACACCAGAAGCAACAATTTAGGGATAACAATGCAAGTCCTGTGCCTCCTTCTCCATCACAAGATAACCCAGTCCTTCAGAAGACATTATCATATATGTGTCTGTTTTATAACTCCTGTTTATCTTGTTCGCACGTGCCTTATCTCTGTCTCCCAGATGCTGTAATGGATGAAACTAGTGGGTGTGCAGCAACCAAGAACAGTCTTGACTATTTTCCTTTTTTCCCTTTTCAACCTTTCGCAAATACAGCAGTCAGATTGCTGTAGACCCTCAATTTAAGAATAATTAAATATTTTGAAGAAAAACCTAGAAGTTTTGCTAGCAATAGTTGGAATAAATAATGGCAATGTGTCATGTTTTACAGTAGTCATCTATTTAAAGAGGATTTGTTTTTCCACTTCTTGCCTTAGGAGGATTTGTGTGTTGGCAAAACAGAAATGAATTTCTCTTTGATTTCTATAAATCCACTTTATCCAAATGTAGACCTAGAATCTTATTAGTCCTGATGATTGAGGTTTTTCTTGGGAAGCTGAGGTATGAACACTGACTTGTGGGTATAACTCAACAGATCCTGTGGGAAATAGGCCCTCCTATTGATAGAAAGAACAAATAATTGCAAATGGTAATGGAAAATTGGTCATTTTTAAAAACATATTTTGTTCAGTGATACTGGGCACATGTACACGAGACACTATGGCACCGTGGAGATGAGCTATGGCAACATAGCCCATTGCTACAGCCGTGTAGCATCTAAAAATAACCATGCGCCGCCGGGATTGTGCAGTACCGGTGGGTCAGGGGCTTGTGTAGATGCACCCACTGTGTATTTAATGAGCTGCCTTGGCTGCAGTTGCATTATACTTCATAGCAGTTTTGTAATAATGTAGACATCTTTGCTATTAGGCAAGTATTTGGTTTACCACGGTAAAATCTCAGTACATTGCTGAATAACTTGATGTCTGAAAGACTGTAATTTTATAGTTGTGATTAACTAGCTGGAGCTGTTTCATTATCACTCAAATGGATGCATGATTTTAAGGCAAGTCACACTACATTCTCTGTATCTGATTATTACTTGGGACTGTACAGAGTCCAGTGAATTTAAAAGCATTGGCTCAGTGCCTGTAACCATGACCCCCTCTAGTGGCTCCAGCAACTATGCATCTGTTGTTCAGTACAGTACAAATAAAGGTGTCCTTCCTCATGTCAACGACTTCTTACTGATGACTGGAGTTATAAATGTGCATGAGACTATGACACGTGATCTACATTGTCGATTTCCCTTTGTGGGATTGGGCTTTAGAAATTACAGCTGAATTCTTATGAATGACTTCCCATTTGAATGATGGTGCTGGAAATTTAAAGACCCAGCAGTTGACACTGAACTATTTCCAACAGGTTCTCTCGTAACCGAGTGCGCTTCTTGGAGAATCAAAGGATACAAAGAGAGCACACAGAGGTGAGTAATTGCAGACAAACTAAAAAAAATCAGAGTTGGAATCTGACCTAGATTTTATAAACATGAGATTTTCCTTTTTTTTTTTTTTTTTTGCGACAAATATGCTTTTGTGACACAAGGTATTAAATTTTCTAGTTGATGGATTTCAGTTCACTGTCTCTGGTAGGGATTATGTTCTATTAATTTTCAAAAGTCACACAAAAAGAAGGTCATACTGTAGCACAAGTATCAAATAACCCTTGAATTTAACACGGAAATGAGGAAAGGACAAGCAAAAAGAGAGGAACGCTATTCAACTGCAGTTTTATTGCTTCTGTACCCACGTATTAGATTGTGCTTTAATCTCTTGCATGATGCAAAAGACTGTTTCTTGTCTTCTACAGATTTGCCTTCATTTTAGCCCCATAAACATTTGTGGATCTGAAAAATGAATGATTATATGTTTGTTTTCCTCCATCGCTGCTCCTATTTATTAACCATGTTACTCAAAATAAGGATACGCAAGTCTCATCTGGTACAAAGCCACAGCACATTCTTGGTTATCTGAATCCCCCGCTATCCAAACAACAGCATCTTTTTTTAAAATTAACTGTGGCCCTTATGTAAAAACAAACAAACAAACAAACAAAAAAACAGCCCTTTTTAAAAATGTTATTTGCTACTGTGCTGCATTGCTATTCTTAACTTACCTTGTAACTATTACGCTTAGTTGAAGAAATTCAGCTAACTGAATGGCTTTTCAACAACCCTGGGGGTCTCTGGCTCCTACGCTGGGGGTCTTTAAGAGGAGGCTAGATGTACACCTTGCTGGGGTCGTTTGACCCCAGTACTCTTTCCTGCCATGGCAGGGGGTCGGACTAGATGATCTGTTCAGGTCCCTTCCGACCCTAGAAACCATGAAGTGCCTTCCAAAGGGGGTTGGAAAAACCGAGGATACTATAGAGTCACGCAGCCTCCTTTGAATACAGCATGAGGCTGGCTGTGTTATGGGGATTTGGATGTAGCCCATAATTATTAAAAGAAAGGTGAAGTTAATTTTGTTTTGTATGAGAAACTGCTACTGCTTCGGTTTCCTTTGTGGCCACTCGCATGTTTTTTGACTGCTGCTTACTTTGTTGGACTAGTTTATAATAATAAACCAAGTTGCCTCTTCTGTAGTCATTCACAAGTCCTTTAATTCAAAGTACATTTCTTCTATCTAGTTCTAAGAACTATATATAAAAAATGTGAGATTTGATTAAGTTCTCTTTTGGTTTCCTACTTAATTTCAGAAAGATGCATGCATTCCACAGAGCTGGAAACCAAACTGCTTTCCTAGCTGACAATTTTTGAGATTTTGCAAAGTTTTTTCCCATCCCCAGTTGAACCACACAAATCAAAGTTTGGATCAAATTAATCAATATACTTAGATTTCAACTTCTTAAAAATGCTTACTGTAAATTAACTGTAATTTTGAAATAAAAAGTCATTGCCACCCAAAAAATTGGAAAATTTGTTGCAAATATCTTGAGGCATCCTTTTTTGGAAGCCTTTTTTCCAAAATGTTTTGGAAATGGGAAATTTGTTGAAATGGATGTTTTTCTTGAAATAAGTTTTGGTTTCAGGGAATTGACATTCTCCAACCACAACATCAAAAGATGTTTGAAAAGAAAAAAAACCCCAACCATCTCATCTCTTCTTATTAATAGGGAGATTCTGATTTCAAAGGTTTCTAGTATATTTTCTTTCAAAACTAAAGGTTTTTAAACTCTCTCTTTTTAGCCATCTGCTCCTTCTTGTGATCTACTTGACCTTCATTCCGGTTCTGTGCTCCCTGTGTCAGCACTGATGCAAAATGGTGCTGTTACTTCTCAGTCTTCAGGATTGAGTGAGTGAAATATTTTATTTTCTCAAATAGGAAATCTACCATAAAGCAAGGTAGAAATCAAATCACATTGGGATCTTGTTTCATGGATGCAGGGCAAGATGCCTGGCTTAAGAAATGCAAAAATCTAGAACTCTTGGTTCAGAGCTGATACTTTTCATTAGACCAACTGAGCAACTGCAAAAAATATATATTTTTCTGCAAAATTTTAGGCTCTCACACCCTTCATCAGGCTCAGGGAAAGTTAAAGATGGGAAAAAAGTCCCCATATGTAGGAAATAAACTTCATTTTTGCACAGAGGAAGCTTAAGCTGAAAATCTGTCCCTTTGGGTTCTTGAGAGTGTCTTTGTGAGGTGCTCTGTTGTGCAGATCAAACAGGATTGCTTCCCTGGTGGTGTCAGGTGGCAAGCAGGGAGGTGTAGACATTTTTCTTGTTGTTCAGCAGTGAAGTTTATAATCCAAAACTGGCTGAAATTCGGCATCTTCTATGTTTCAGAGATCTATTTGGTAGCTGTGTTGGTCTGAGACAAAAAGAAATGCAAAAATCTAGAACTCTTGGTTCAGAGACGATACCCTTTTTTAGACCAACTTGAATTCCAGCATGTCAGAGCAGCCTCCACACTTGTGCATAGGTACCCTAAGGTTCTTGATAATGCACAAGGTGAAGCAGTTTATTTTTGCCATTCCCCTGTGCTGATATGATGGGTGGGCTTTCTCAGATGCATTTCAAATGCATGTGAGAGGGCACAAAATGTAGGTAGCGGTGGGAGGAACAGTGTGATGTAGAACACTGGCCCCTACAGGACACAGTACTACAAATGCATTCATCTGATGTTAAATGGGCTTGTACAAAAATAGAGCTTTGGCATATGTGTTAAAATAATGTGCTTCCCTCATTATTAGAAAGGGGACCTTGCACTGTTTAAAAGATAACTCCTTCTGTCTCCCATGCCCAGGAACATCCATATAACCATATGCCTTTAAAACTGTCTTCCTCGCATTGGTTATCTGTTCTTTAAGTTTACCAAGAGGAGGCTTACGTGCGTTTGTCAACATACTGCAGCTCCTAAGGTTTTTTCAAATGGCTCTGTCAGTTCAGCAACAATTTTGCTTAGATGAGGGAGAGAGAGAAATGTAATGCATTTGCTCTTACAGTCCCTGTTTTTTTCAACTAGAATAAGAAATAGTGTAGTCCTGTGGTTTAAAATATGTTTGCTACTATGCCTAGTGCCACTGATTTACTTGTTTTCTTCCCTTCTGGCATTTTAGTATGTCAGGCAGAAATACAGTAATCTGAATTCTACTCTGACTTGCTGTCTTAGCAGACTGTTTGAAGACCAGAATTTTTAGTGTGTATTTCAAACTTTACAGCTTCTCAGTGGCACCTTTACTCACCTCCTTGCCCCCACTCCACCCCACCCTCCCCACCCAAAGTAAAGTGCTCATAAAAGATGAAAGTGCAAACACTTAAGTATTGCTAAATAAACCCTGCAAGATTTTAATGCCAATCCAAATGTTAGATTGCAGGTCTGCAAGTGCTCCGGATCCGAACAACCCGCATCCTATGCTTTACCCTAAACTGGATTTAGGAACAGCAAATGCTCAACAGCTCTTGTAAGTAATATCTCAACAGGAAGCTACAGACAGCATCATGCTCTCAAAAATGTTTGCTCTTGGTCATTGCTCTGCTACATGCCTATGGCAGGCCCATGTACACTTGGAACTTCATGTTTTGTAAAGGTGTTCAGCTAAGCAGGGGCACCTACCTTTTGCTCTAGACCAGGGGTTTTCAGCCTTTTTAGATCATTGTACACCCAGTGGCCAGACACAGAACAGTGTACCCCCAGCCACTGGGCGGGGGTGGCTGGGTACAGAGTGGCAGCAGCCACCACATGTGAGCTTCTCCCACCCCTTCATGTCTGGCCGGGTGGGTGGCGCCTGTGCGGGATGTTGCGTGGTGCCCCTGCCTACCCACGCATACCCCCTAGGGCCGTCTCAAGTACCCCTGGGGGTACATGTACGCCTGGTTGACGACCCCTGCTCTACATTAACAACCTTTTTTCATTTGCGGACTCCTTTGGAAATTTCAAATGGAGGTGCAGACCCCTTTAAAATGTAAATGTGGGTATTCACATGCTTCTGATTGATCATAGTCATCTTTTGCGGACCCCCTTAGACCTAGTCTGTGGACCCCTAGAGGTCTGCAGACCACAGGCTGAAAAAAACTGCTCTAAACGACTCCCTGAAATGCTTTCAAATCAGTTGACTCCTGTAACACACACTGACCTGTTATTAACGTGTATAATAACCCAGCTGCCAAAAATATATTTAAGACCTTTTTGATTTCCTGCCCAAGCCCTCTCAGTACCAGGGAGAAGCAGATGAGCCTTGCGGCTTGCCCTGCAGGTCAGTAAACCAGGACAGCTTAAGATCTTTGGAGAGCTAGTTCCAAAGTGGGGAGGAGCGCTTGCAGAGTGCCTGGTTAGCTCCCCATCTGTTACAGAAGTGGGTCTCTGGCTTAGGTGACCCTGCTGATCCCAGGATAAAAGGCAAATGAGAGAAAAAATATAATGATAGGAATGTGTGGTTTTCTATCTGGCTTTCAACAGATTGATCTTCATTTTTTTTTTAATTTCCTCCTCTCCCTCCTGCCCCCCTGCAGGTTTGCAACAGACACACAAAGTATAAGCCAAAGCAGCCCTGCTGTCCATACGTATGACAACGTGAGTAACAGTGATGCTGAGAATATCATTCTTTTAATGGCAGTTTTAAACAGATCTCAAGTCTTATTCTGGTGGCTGTCCAAATGGAAGAGAGATCCATTCCACTCCCTTTTTCCACAGCCGCAGGGAGTACTTTGTACCAGGCCAACTTCCCTCTTGAAATACCACATCATAATTTGAAAGTTTGTGTGAGATACTTGCTTGTCCAGCACAATCTCTGCGGAGTCTGCCTCAGCAGTTCCAGTGTGATTAGTGCATATAACTAACATACTGAGGTCCCTACATGCCACAATTGATTGCTACGTAGTAAATCTCCTGCAGCAAACCATCTGAGTACTTCAAAGTTAAAGCAGTATAGAAACCTTGAGCAAAAAAACAAGTAGCCAAATATATATCACAGGCAAAGCACCATATCCACAAATGAAGCCATTCTCTGCTTATTGCAAGGAATGTATATAGAGGAAAGAAGATAAGATGTTAGAAAAGCAAAGGGTATGAAAACCCAGCTATGCAAAAAGAAATAAATGACTTGCAGCAAAACTTTTGAGGATAGCTGGGGAGTAAGTTGCTCAGATCTTCCTGATGGGAGCTCCTTGCCTAGGTAAGGTTTGCCCCCTCATTACTTGTAGCATAGCCTTGATCTCTTTGAGCTTTTCTATTGTACCAAGTCAAATCCAAGGGCTGAAACAAAAATCTGCCCTGACTAACCATAGCTGCCAGGCAGTCATATGTAGCAAGGAAATTACTCCAGTAATTATTAGTCCAATTTTAAAGGGTTTGTAGTCATAATAAGAACCTGCAGTTCAAATGACAAAAGGCTGTCATCACCCATCTTCCTTGCTTCATTTCTAAAAAGCAGGTGAACAGCCATGTACAGATCTTACAACTTCTGGATCAGGTTTAGAATCCAAAGAAGTAAATTATACAAATGCACATTAGGGTTTTTAAAAATTATCTGGAGAACAGGAATAAATTAAAGGGGTTTTGTTGTCAGACCTTGTGTTACAGGCTCCAAAAAGAAATAATAAAAACCCCAGTTGACCCAGCATCTGCTTATCTGCCTGTTAAATAATATGTTCTGCTCATCTTCCTCAGCTTTTACATCCAGTGCCCCTGCATCTGGTGAACCTCCAAAATGGCAATGCCTTATCACTAAATGAAGCCTTGCCAGGTGCAACACCAGCAGGTAAGTGAAGTAGCTTTACACTTCAACCCAAATCTTAATGTAGGGATCTGGTTTTCTCCTTGGCCTGGAGAATCTGGCATAATGACTGGCTCTGAAGAATCACAGCAGCAAAATACCACTGTCGTAAATGAAGATGGTACAAGGACCTGTGATAAATACATTGAAAACTGTGTTTTTATTTAATATGTAAAGCTGGAAAGCTCATTGGGGATAATTGGGGTGGTGTCTTGTTCCAAATTAAGATCCAAAGCATAAACTTATCAAGCCAATGACATGCTTGCTTTAAAATACAGGTTTGTGTGTTGTCTTCCCTCTTCTTTTCAGATGAATCAAAGAGCAAGTCACAGCCACAGTACTATGAGATAATGGAGTTTGATCCTTTAGCACCAAGTGATGCCACAGAGTGAGTAACTTCAAATATTACTCAAATAGCTTGTCTCCACTTTTTAACAGCATGTGACAGAAGTTTATTGTATGAAGCATTTCTGTCAGTTAAAGTATGCATCACATTAATCCAAGTAACTTGGGCATCCGGTGAGAGCTAGATGGGAGTAGCCAAATTCTGGGAAATTCTTGAATATGCCAGGTATGGCCAATAAAACTCATCTGTATGGTTTGGAGGCAGCTAGAAAATGCTGTATTGCTTAGGTACTAAAAGAAAATAAAGTAAACATCAATTTGAGCAGCACAAACCTGCCAAGAATTCAGCACTGATCCAGCTACATCCATGAACACAGATGATTGGCTAGAGCTGGGTAGAAAATAATGTCATCCTGTGGAGGATTCAGTTATTTCAATTGTTGGGTTTTTAAAAATTCTTCACAGATGGGAATGGAGTCTGGGATCAAGGACTCTCACACCCTCTTAGGAGGCTCGAGGATGAAGCAGTAGGAAACCAGATAGGCTGCAGAATTCAAGCCTGGTTTTCACTGGGACTTTGCCAGAATTTCTGCACATCTTGATTTTTGAGGAATCATCAGAGTCTGATGTGCAGTTGTTCTGAGCAGCTTTAGTAATGTCATGGTCCACAGCAAGAGCTACGTTCTTTTGTAATTTTATTATCGTCTGTTTGCAGGTTTAATCTTTTTTGCTCTCCAGGCATTTACTTCTGCAGACCTGAGATCAAATCCTGATTAGTTCAAAACAAGTGAAATATTTTGAACTAAACAGGAAAGAAGTTCAAATGTGTCTCCTATTCCTAGGTCGATATGTTGAGTAACATCAGAAATGTACACACTCGTGCAGTGATTGGCACTGTGCTGCTTTTGGACCCTAGTTGTCCTACTGCTGCTGTGTCAAATCATTCATTATAAATTCTTAGAGGAAACATTCCTACCAAGCAGGATTTCATTGGAATGCCTTACTGAATACAATGTAGCATAAACTAGTATTTACTCTGCTCATTTTCTTTCAGAGCTATTTACGAAGAAATTGATGCTTATTTGTCCAAACCAGAAGTTAAAGATTCCAAATGCTGAGACAGGAAATGAAGTTTTGTCCCAAACGTTTATCTCTGATGCCAGCTTCGGAGATCTGTTTTCTATCAGTGACAAGCGAATGCAAGATTGCATTCTGAACATAGCAACAAGTATTGGGATTTTAAGTGACAGATATGCTTTACTTGGATATACCATCAACTCTTATCTCTAACACTACACAAAGCCTTAAACCTTGAAGTGCTAATTTTTCAATGGGACTATTCTGTGTGCGTGTGTTGGCAGAATCAGGGTTTACACCTTTATTTAAAACATGCTTTCAAAACTTCCCTATTTAAAAATAATATACTCTGCCTCTGACTTTAGTAGAACACAAGCAGCCTTGTAACTGTAGACAGGAGTTCTGTGTCGCATTAACCGCTGTCATACTGCTTAGTTTTTATGCAGTAAACAAAAATGGAACTTTTATCCATTTACAGATGTATAATTTATCTTTATTTAATCTAACTTCTGACTTGTCATTGTGCAAGTACTTTGAGCGATACCAACCAGAAAAAGAAAACCCTGGAGATTCTTCTGTATTCAGAATTCTCCTACTTCAGGCCTCTTGACTGTTATGTGAATACGTTCACTATGCAATGTTCATTGCCTTTATATTTTAAATCTAAAATCGTAATGATGATGATTTGGTTTTTTAAACCAAATCAGGTGAAGTGCCTGTTCTCAAAACAAAGGGAAACAATAAACTTTCTTTCAACAAACAAATTGCTGCATGTTGTCTCAGTAGAGACTAAATTAAACACCAAATACTCTTTGCCAGGCTCGTCAAGATAGGAACAGATGCTTTAGGATTGTTTGCATCTTGGTCACCATATCCTCCCTTTGTAATTTAATGGGTCTTTTCAAAAACTGGATATAAACCAGCCCGTAGCATTGAGTGGTTTTTGCCAGTGTTATCCTGAAGAGAGGGGCGGGGAAGAGAGGAATAATCCATAGGGATGGAAAAGAACTACACAGATCACAAAAAGATGCTGTTTTCATTAGCAGGGCTTAAGTGCCTATATTTCCATGTTGAATGTAAAATTTGCACTTTGCTGAAAGATGCAGCATTTTTTTAATTTAAAATTATGATCTAAAATATGACAGCTTAGTTAATTTGGTTGTATGACTAGCAAGTGAAATGATAGCCTTATTTAAATGGTGTGTTTTACATTTTGAGTATTTTAATTTCATAAATGTAAGCAATATTAAATTACATTAAGTTCTCAAGCTGCTTCATTGTTGTTTTTGTTAGTACATTAACATGAGCATGAACAAAAAATTTATAGAAACTCACCACTCAAAATGGTGGTGATGTTTTGGCTAACATAGATTTATACCCTCATGCAGAAATCACTGAGGGCAATTAAGTGTAAATACAAGGCAAGACAAGTAGGCTAAGAAGCCTCTACAACAGTTAATATGACAAACTGCTCTACAAACGGCATGGGTAGCAGAAGCTCCAATCTACTTACTGACAGAGAAGCAGACAAAATCATTCTGGTATGCAGCATCAAAGTGGAAAGGAACAGATAAGGCAGGTCAATAAATTTTACTTGAGAAGTCGGAGAACATCAGATGGTAAATGTGATCATGACATGAAACTGAGAATAAGGATGGCAAAAGATGCATTTCTGAAAACGAAAAAAAGATATTGAAAACTAGTAAAATTTCTATGGGGATGAAGTTAAGTTTTGGATTGCTACGTTGTACCAGTCCTCATGTATGCACCAGCATGCCAGACAATGTCGCCAAATATGGAAAAGAGAACTGAAGCAATTGATACGTGGTTCTTAAGGCACATTTTGAAGGTATGTTGGACAAGTCACATTTCAAATGAAGATGCTTTAAGAGCAGGCTGCAGGAGGAAGCTGCTGATCAACATCAGAAAGAGATAGTTGGAGTTTCTCAGACACGTTATGAAGAAATTGAAAGTCTGGTCATAACTGGACAGACTGAAGGAAGGTGACACCATGGGAGACAGAGGTGGTTTTATGTCAAGTCTGTCTAAATGGATGAATGTATCAACACTGGAAATTCTGTATGCCCAGAAGAGATCTGTGGAAGATCATGGTCACCAACATCCTGTTTGGATATGGTACCTAGAGAGAGAGAGAGAGAAAACAATTCCCACCCCCACACACACACAAAACCCCTGCATTTTTTTTTAAACTGACACTTTACACCCTTTAATGAGTACAGTTAAAGATTCGACGTTCTGTCATTACAAAAGATATGCTGGATACCAGTAATTGTATTTACCGCAGTGATATTTGTTTTCAAAGCAACTGTACCTTTTAAAACAGCATGACTTGAACCTGCCTCTCCTCCTCCACCCTCACCCGCTCCCCCTAAAAACAGGGAAGGACAGCAACACTTTTTTTTTTTACAGCACAGTTTCTCAATCATTGTACATGGATTTAACTTACATAGTCTTAAATGGAAGAAGTTAACCATTTTCCCCACATGTCTGAATGTGCCTATTTGCTTCTAGTCTGAAAGATGCCACTGGTTGTGCTTTTGTCAGATTTTATGCATGGGAGGGAAAGGAATGATTGGACTAACAGGTTGGATACTGGATTATGAGACACTGAGAAGGTTTCAATCACTTCTTTGACAGAGTTTTCCATTAAACTAAGGAATGAAAAACTATGAAAACAGGCTCTGTATCATACAGGTGTTGGGAGAATAAAATTCATTCCTTCTTAAGAAGTATTTAGAAACTCTTGTGATAAAGATTATATAACCTCCTTAAAAGAAAAGGCAGATTTAAAAATATAGATCAAGCTGTTTTCATAAGTTTTGGTAGGTTTTGTGACTTTTGTGGACATTTTTGCTACTTTATATTGGGTTTTGAACAGAAACCTGAAAGGCAAAAGTCAGGATGTGGTTCAAAACTGCCATAGTAACATAGCAGAAAATTGCCAATTAACAGCTTTTCTATTTTCAAAGGTATCAGATTACTTTATTGCCCTTTTAAGGGATACACATAGACTTGTAGCTACTTAAGCTGTACTCTGATAATGGCTGTTCTTTTATTCTTAACTTCCCTGACCACAGGATATGGTACTGTTAGCAAAATGATTGCCTGAGTTGGAATTGACATACTATTTCTATAAATATTCCAAAGAGGTCAGAAATAACCACATGCAGTCAGAACATGTAGAATATAGCTCATCCAAAAAGCAGCACCTCTAGCAGCAGTGATCCAAATATGACATTGTGTTTTTTGATTCAGTAATAACTTAAAAAGGATGATTTCCAACCTTCCTTCTATAGCACACACAAACAGGATGGATCACTAAAAAATCCTTATTTAGTTCACGAGATTAGGCAGAGTATTTACAGGAATGAGTATTCATGTTCACTATTTAGGTGGAAGTGTTAATTTTCTGCATTGATTGTTAATCTACTATATATCCAAGAGTGTATAGTAAGGAATAGGAAATCTTTACATCTTGACAACATTTTTTGTATTTGATTACAAAGACTTCCCTTTAGCCACACGTTCTGTCAAAATATTGGAATAAAAAATAAACATCTGAAAGAACAACAATATATACCTGTAATGGTACAATAATTAATAGACATTCATATCGTGTGGTGCTTTGCTCCAATGTTTCGTCTCCTTGTGTCTCTAGAACATCCATATAAACTGGCATTGGCAGGTACCAGGGATTTTATTCACTGTGTCAATATTGTATATTATTGATAACCTGGAAGAGGCAACTTTTGTCCTTCCTTTGCTTGAAAAAAAGTGTAAGAAAGAGTGATCAGATCGACAGTGGCCAGTCTGGGGTCCTCTGCAAATTCAGGATCAATGTAGAAGAAGACAGGCATGTCCACTTCCTCATGGGGATTCAGCCGCTGTTCTTCAAAGCAAAAGCACTGCACACGGAAAGCAGGAACAGTTACAAAAATGTTATACTGCATGCTAGAGCAAAGATCTTCTGCATCTGTTTCACTGTGCTCATAGCTTGACAAGTTTTAAATGTGAAGCAGGACTGAGGTGGAGTTCCATCTCATTGGAAACTTGAGGGTACAGAGACCTCTGTATGATGATGTGGAGACAGTCTTCTACCCTTTGTTGCGTGGACCATTATTTTAATAGAGACTGTCCATGAAATGACCTTTCTCCCACATTTGTGATTGCAAGGATCATTTCTGTTTGGTAAATCCCCTTACTGTGACAATACTAAATACATTAATGGAAAACTACTGGTAGAAAAGTATTAAATAGCTTTTAGTGGATAGCCTGTACCATATGACCAGACAGTTCATCACTACGTGACAGAAAATGCATACATTGCTGTTTTCAAATCTCTCAAACAGAGCTTCAGTATTTGACTTCTATTATTAAAATGCCTAAGCTGAGAGAACAGATCAAGGCATGGCTATTTTAAAGTTCATGCATCTGAAAACCTACATTTTGCAGGTTGTCAGCAAATTAAAATATCACCCTAATATTTACAAAAGCAAAACTTTTGCTCATGGGAGAAGTATTAGGTTAGCATCAAGCTGTACTTTGTGCCTTGGAGTATCACATTTAACTTACCTGTATTTTATTGAAGTATTGCCCAGCTTCAAAAGGCACCACATTATAGGTAGAGATGCCAATTATAGGTTTGTCAGTTGAATTCTTTGCTTTGTAAAAGGCTAGTGCAGTCTCTCCTGGTACCACCTGTTGAATGAAGAATTGTATATTGTGATTTATAGTTCCAACAACCCACTACCCCTCGCACCGAGCACTTTGAGGCGTAACTGATTTATTTCAGAAATATTCATTTCAATCACCCCCCGCAAAAATGAAGGCAGAGTCACCACCTGTCTTTTGTGTTCGAAAAATGTTAGCAAAGCTGATGACACACATCCAGAGGGGAAGTGGACTGGAAATTAAAATAGTCACTGAAGGCCAGGACCAGGTCAGGAGCCTGCCTCCGTGGCATGCTGCTTTAGGGCACTTAGTACGTGGGGGGCATTGGGTTCTGTTGCCCGCCTGCAGGATTATGTCTGTTTTTAACTAGTGACTGTCTCATGTAAAATGTGTGCAGTTCAGGAAGCAGAGATCCAGCAGTCCCCACTCCTGGCTGTAAGCTCTGGCCACTGGGCAGTTATTATTTTTCATTGGCTTTTTCTGGCTCCATGAACCTCATGTTCCTCCAGTGGTCTTCAGCTGGGGGAGGAGGATACTCCCACTCGGCTTAGCCTATAGCCCACAAGGGGACAGAGGACAAAATGAACTGCTGAGAATTTGGTCTAACCATGAGACTAAAAAAGCTGGCACTGCTGCCACCAACTATATCTTTTAATTAAAGTGTCTATGGCTGCTGTATTTTGCACTGAACTCAAGGCTGAGGAGCTGAAGGGCTTGAGGAGCAAAGGATCCAAATGGTCTTAAGAACGTAGGAATTCTCAGATCAAAACAAGTCATTAGGTGCAGGTTAGATCATAATTTTGGACTTATGACTTCAGGTGCCTATGTCCTTCTTTCCAATCTGCACAGAGTCCCAATTCTGTACGCACTCGTGAACGGTATGGACGTGAATGGTCTCGCTGCTGGCCAAGATGCTGAGACTTTTACTGTCAAGTTCAGGTTCTTTCAGGACCAGATTCCTGTACATCCAAGCAACTTGCTCACAGGACCTGGACATAATACTGCAACAAGGCAAAGATTTAAAAAAGAATGATTGATCACCGTGTCACTTACATATATTTCATTTTGCTGAGGTCTGAAACTCCAGTGTAGGCTCGTGTGCACGTCGGCATTGAACGTGACCTTGATGATCCGATCTTTAACGGGTTCCATAGTCTCAATGTGGTCCGAGCCATGACCTGCCACTGCCGACCCTCCAAGTCCAGTGGTCTGTGGAACCAGGGAGAGTTTGTATTACTGCCGTGTTAAGTATAAAATTAAGGACGTTTTGAGGCACTGGGAATTTCACCCTCTGGAAAGAAGTCCCCTGGGTTGCAGATGTCTCTCTCAATGATTTTATTTCTCACTGATTTCATTTCTCAGTAAGCTTCCCTTAATAAATTAAAATGCATTATTTCTGTCAATCATTAGATTTATTTCTCACTGATTTGTCTCAGTAAACTTCCCTTATATTTTCCTATTTTTATTTCTCATTTTACTTATCCCTCACTGCTTTATTTCCCATTGGTTTCATGTCTCAGTAAACTTCCCTTAATACATAAAAATGTATTATTTTTTATTTATTTCTCAATCATTATGATTTGTCACTGATTTCACTTCTCAGTAAACTTCCCTTAACAGATTCAAACGTATTAGTTCCATCTATTTCTCAATCACTGTATTTCCTCGCTGCCCGATCCCTGTACCGCCCGTTTCGTTCTTCGCTCCTGCCGTCGCTCGGGTCTCGGTGACCGCTTCCTTCCCCCTCGGGGACCCGCGTCTCCCCATTTGCCGCCAGGAGCCGGGCCGGGGCTGGGATCGCACCTGGCAGTAGAGGCGGTAGAGCGGCACGGCGGCG
>NW_017728991.1:10011232-10032244 GCF_001723915.1 Gavialis gangeticus | reverse complement strand
GCCTCAGGGCTGCCCTGCGCCCGGGACGGCACCGGCTGAGCGTGGCTGGGGCAGCGGCGGGACAGACCAGAGCGCGCGCTACACACGTACGTGTGTGTGTGTGTGTAGACACGTGCACACTACAGAGATCTGCATGCACGTGTATGTGCCTGTCTGCATGCATGCATATATATACATATACTTATAGATATGTGTGTGTGTGTGTGTGTATGTATGTGTATGTGTGTATATGTGGATATTTATCTGTGTATGTAGATACGTATGTGTGTGTGTGTGTATGTGTGTGTGTATATATATATATATACACACATACACACACACACAGGTATCCAGGTTGGAGCCATATTACTTTAGAGGAAAAGGCAATCAGGACTCATCTTATTAGACAAACAAGATTTTTGCAAAAAAAAAAAAAAAAAAATTCTCTCATTGCCAGCCTTTGGGCACAAACCCCCTTCATCGGAAATCGGAGGAAAGAGCGTTGAAGTTCACCTGGGTAGAAATAAAAGTTCATATAGGATTTCATAGAGATGTTGAAATTTTGCACAGCCCTGATATGTGTGTGTGTGTGTGTGTGTAAGAAAGTTCATACGATTTCACAGGGGAGTCACTAGGTGGAAAACTGCTCTGGGCAGGCGGTTCATAGCTGGTGTGGAGCCTCTCATCTCCTGGGAGCATGTGTGATGATGCAAATTGCCTCGAAACAAAGGCAGGAGCACGATCTCGGGTTTCAGGTGGTCACCGTTGCTTCCTGCTTGAGAAAATATGAAGATTTCATTTGTTTAAAAATCGGCTAAAATTCGGTATCTTCTATGTGTCAGGTATCCAGGTTCATGAATGACGTGGGCCCCCAGCGGCTGGGGGGAGCACAGCAGCACTGGCAGCAGCGGGAATGTGGCAGCGCTGGTAGGTAATGTGGAGGCGGTAAGCAGGGAGCTCCTACAGATGGGTGGCAGGAGGGGGGTGGTGAGCACCGACCAGGGGTCACTGACCACGTGCAGATGCCATCGGTGGGGGCCAGCGGCAGTTGCTGGCTGCCCACAGATGCTGCCGGCGGTGTCGATGGTGGGGGTGGGGAGTGGCAACCGCCCACAGGTGCTGCCAACAATGTCGGTGGCGCCTTTTTGTAGGGAGTGTACGTGTACCCACATGTCCCCCTTATGCATCGCCACTGCCCAGGTTATATGCACACACACACATATAATACACACACACACACACACACACACACATATTAAGGTGGTGCAAAATTTCAGCAGCTGTTTTGTTTCAGAGGTGTTTTAGGCCATTTGAGCACCCAAAACACCAAATCCAAATCAAAATGGCTGTGAAACAAAACAAGGCATTAGAAACATTTTGGGAAATTTCAGAGTTTCACAGGGAAACAGCTGTACGCTGCTGCACTGCCATGTGATTCGGCTGCACAGGGTGCAGGGATCCGGGCCAAGGGTCTTCTCGCCACAGCTGCCCACCCTGCACTGCCCCTACTGATGCAGGGCTGCACGGGGCAAGCAGCAGCAACAACAACAAGGAGACCTCCAGCATAGATGTCTGCTTCCTGCGGAGCTAGGTCACATGGCAAGGCAATGCTGGTCTCTGCTGCACGACCTGGCTCCACAGGGAGCAGAAATCCGGGGCAGGCAGTGGCGGCGAGAAGACCCCAGCGTGGATCTCTGCTCTCCGTGGAGCCAGGTCACACAGCAGAGACCAGCATGTTTTCTCTCTGCTCTGTGCTGCTTCCCTGCCCCACGATCCAGCATGACAGGGATCAGAGATTTGTCCGGGGGTCTTCCCATTTACATGGAGGGCAGCGGACCTCCCCCTCTCCCAGATGAGCCACCCACGGCCCCACTGGGGCTCTGCATCCCCATGCCCTGCCCGCCTGGGCAGTAGGGCTGTACGAAACATCGCTTGCAGCCAGTCCGAAACAGATTCGGAGGAGAGAGAGATATCAGGAGGCACTACTTCACAGTTAGGGTGGCTAGGATCTGGAACCAACTTCCAAGGGAAGTGGTGCTTGCTCCTACCCTGAGGGTCTTCAAAAGGAGGCTAGATATAGACACTTTGCCAGGGTCGTTTGACCCCAGCACTCTTTCCTGCCCATGGCAGGGGTTTGGACTTGATGATCTGCTCAGGTCCCTTCTGACCCTATCAACTATGAAACTGAGATTTGACTGAAATGAAACAGGACAGTGATCTGAAACACCAAAACGAATCGCTGTCCTCCAAAACAGCTGAAACCGAATCGAAACACAGCCCTTTCTCACAGCCACACACACACGCGCACACACACACGTATATATGCCTGTTTATGTGCCTGTGTGCATACTTATATGTATACACACTTACACACATACCTACATGCATGTACATGTTTGCAGGCACACATACATATATGTCTGATGGGGTTAAACACGTGGAGGGAGAGGAGCAGTTGAGGCAAGGAGAGAGGGGCAAGAAAGGGGCCAGGAATTCATTTTGGATGGAAATGAGAAGGCTTCTGAGCAGCGTAGACTGAGGGTCTGACACCGTTTCCCAGTAGGAGCAGTGGGGGACAGCCAGGTGAGCTGAGCTCTAACACGGAGCTTGGTGTGTTTATGACCAATTGCAAGGGTCAGTTGCCAGCCTTTGTGAGCTCAGCAGGTCCCTTCCAGCAACCTGTGGTGAGCTCCTAATGTTTGCAGCTGGTGCTGTTGTGTGTCAGTTAGTGCTACCCTGTTGCATCACAGTATTTTGCTGCAGAGGTGACTTCTGGCTATGCTAACCTAGGATGTAATGCAGAGTAATGAGCAGTAGCCCGGCAGTTTTCAGATGGTGTTTTGGTACAGAAGAGCAAGAAGACACCCCTGTTATCCCTTGTCTAACTCCATTTATTTCCACAAATGCTTTGACCTTGGAGGCAAGCAGCAGTTATGGGTGGTGTCTCGCTGCATTGTGTGATGTGTTGGTTTTTTCAGTGGTTCGTGCTATAGTTATGTTGTGCTGGAGGATCACTCTAATTTGCATTGATTTGACTAGGTGTTTATGTAGAACATGAACATGTTGCCTAAGTTACCCTGGGTGTTGTAGAGCACAATGATTTCTTGACAAGTTCAGGCAAATTCACAAACATGGCAAACGCAAACAGCACCAGTTTCATGCGCTGAAACTGTATCTGAAAGTTTTACTTTGGTGTGTTGCTTTTCTTTTCTCCATGGTGTTGCCTTCACTAACATGGGATATTTAGCAGCTCCTGACACTGCTTCACTCCTTGTCTAGAGGGTCGAATAGTGTGGAATTATAAAGCCTTGAGTGAAGTCTGGGGAAATTTGCTCTGGTTTTATTTAATTTTTCCAAAACTGCCACAGTATTCATATAGAGAAAAAAGAAACAAGTTAAACTAAACTGTTACAAGGAAACAATATCTTGCAAATAGCAACGGATGGAAAATTTTAGAGGGAAAGATTTACATTTTCGCCATGGTTTAAAGGCTTTGCTATTATTTATAGAAATAGAGCTTAGGAAGCGACTACCCCCACACAGGAGATAGCTGTATGCTGAATGGGTTCATTATAATGCATTCATTATATTAGTTGATGGGTTAGGAAGAATAGTATTGCCATCTGCTTCTATATAGCACTTTTCATCCACTGAACTTACACACTTCGTTAAGTTAAACCTCAGAAGACTTATTGTGAAATAGGTACTTGTCTCTACAGACACAAGATGTGGAGAGATCATGTTGTTATGCATACATAATTTTCTTGATAAATGGTTTTAGCTTTAGATTTTGAGACTGCTCCAGAGTTGTAGAACAAGCTCTACTTGATTTGACTTTAATTCATTTGGATTCTTATTCTTTAGTGATGCGTGTGTTTCCTCTCTTAAAGACAAGAAACACATGGCTGAAACCTCACCCTTTAGATTCTGACTTATATTAATGTTGCATTTTCAGAACATCATGTTCTCAGGTGCCAATCTGAAGGGCAAGGGGGTAATGTGTATGTACTTCCTTATACAGTTACGTTGCCAGCTCATTCCAGAAACACACTATTTGTGATCAAGGCCCCTTGTTTCTCAGCACAAGGAAGGGACAGAAAACTCCTACAATTTAGTATTAAGACGAAAGGGAAGGAGAAAGCACAGGAAAATGAAGTAAAACACTTGGTTTAAAGTTGATGTGTTTGAGCTACTCTATAGATGAATCAGTCCAATATTTTTGACCTAGCCCTGTTCCAGTAGTTTATCAAATCGCTATAACCTAAATTTAAATGTATGCCATTTAAATGTTTAGCCTTGGGGCTGGAAAAAAGGTAGTTGCCTAAACTCAGTTGAGACAGTGTACCTTAAATACACAGCTCTGTCAGTGCCTTGGTATTAACAACCCTGAAACTTCTGTCATTTTCAAGGCTTTGAGGAGCAATCCTGAAAATAACTTAGAAGCCTTTAAAATGAGGAGAGCTAATCAGTTTTGTGAGCTGATCACACCAGGAGCAAAGATAGAGCTGGTTACTTAAGGAGCACTGTAACAATAGCATCTCCAAAGCTAACTAGCTCCTATCATTTTCAGTATCTCTAATGCAGCCTTTTCACAGCTGCTTCTCCTTTATTGTTTCTGGCTTAGTTGACAGGAGTACAGTCAAGTTCCAAAGTAGACAGTGGGGCTGAAATATGCAGTGACCCCAAGAAGAATATGTGCTTAACTGGTAGGCAGATATAAGAGACAAAGACCCTAGATGTTGAGGCATTGCTGTTTTGCTCCTCTGCAAAGTGTTCATGGCCAGCAATTATAAGAAAATTGGTTCTAAGCAGTTGGACATAAAGACACACTCTATGCAAGTTTCAAAAGGCAATTTCTCCTTCTTTGCAGCAATCATTAATCTTGGTCATGAGACAGAATCTTCCATTCTGAGCTCTTAATGAAACAGTTCATCTAGAAAGATGGCCACTGCAGAGCCCCTATCAAAAAAGTAAGTAATACATTTTTCATTCTTATTATTTTAAAAGGTCTAGTGATCTTTGGATCGCAGAATCAAATTCTCAGTGGTCTCATTGCTGGTGTGTTGTTCTTGTGATTCCCCTAAAGTAAACAGCTCGATAATGTGACAGGATAGTGCAATTTCTGAAGCATAGAAATATTTTTAATTGTTTGTTTTTTATTTTCTTGCTCGCTATGACTCTGGAGATCAAAGGTTTCTGTTTATCCACTGAACAAGCATCCTCATGTTGTTCTATCATTGTACCTTGTCTTTGCCCTGAAGCAAGCACTTCTAAATGCTGGGAGATAGTTTAGTCATCATGTGGATTTGCTATAAAGCTATGCTATTTTTTTTAATCTGTGGAAACTTGTGCACTAGATACTATGCTGACACCATGAAATTTAGGTACAAAGGCAGCAAAGGAGCTCTTAAACTCTTATGTCATTTAGCCTGCGCTGGTTATGCAGTACAGGTATTCCCTTAGAAACCTTGGGCTCCTATACATGTGCAGGGAGCCTGCTCTGATGCACTGGAAATCCAGCCTGTCAGAGCAGACTCAGTTAATCACGTCTGCTGGAGTGCGGAAATTAACGTGCTTCAGCAGACTTCAGTGTCATGGGACATGTGACACTTGGGCGCTCTTAATTAGCACAACTCACTAATTAAAGACCACCCCCCACGCCTCTCAGAGCATGTGTAAAAATGCCCCTTATCTTTTATATAGTAGTGCAAACTACTGAGTTATACCTGTAACTTAATATATAGTATGCTACTTTGTATAAGAATAATATCTCTAGAGCATTTAACTCCCAGTATGTCACTGTTGTAGACAAAATAACTACTTTGACATTCTAACAACTCCATGTGTTATGTAAGTATTATTATGCCAGTTTACAGGGCCTTTAACAATAACCACTTGTTAAAATTTGACTTCTAACATTAGGAGTTGGATCAGGTTCTATTAACTAGAACAAAATCAGTGGCAGTCAGAAATTCTAACTCACACACCCTTCTCAAACCAGTAGATAACCATGCCAAACATGTCAGCAAAAATCATAATTAAGTACATAGACAACCAGCTTATGCAGGATTGTATTATGTTTTCTGTGCATAAGCAGAAGAGCCCAACAAATTATGCTCACAGGAGTGGCAGACTAATTTGATTCAAAATCTGTGCTGACACAGTATGTTTTGGTAGGATAACAAAGTATAATGGCTCTTTTAATTATGGTTTACTAGGAAACTAAGGAAAGAAACCAGTATATCTTCCAAATGGAAATGTCCAAAATTTAAAAAAATGCCCTGTGTTTCTTACAAGTGACTTAAATGATGAAGTTGTACTTCTTTTGGTTGCATCCTTTTAGAGGCCAAGGCAAATTAGCTGTGTAGTCTTCATAGGTACTTACAGTGTTATGGGGCTGGAGTGCTGTGGTAGTTGTGATGGTCCATGAAATATACAAGAAGAAAGGGTTTTCTTCGGCTTCATCTTTTATTGGACAAACTGTATAGTTGTATAGCCCCAGATACGACGAAAGGCACTTCGTGCCCCAAAGCTTGCCTGGTGCGTCTTTCCAGTTGCACAGTTGGCCCAGTAAAAGATATCACCAAAAAAACCTTTCTTCTCTTATGTTGTCGCTGAGACTAGATCACTGTACTCCAGGAAGTTTTAATTTTTTTTTTAGTGATGGGTGTGTGGCTGAAAAAAGGGACAAATACACAATTGCACTCTTAATTTGTGTGTGTCCAGCTCATGACAGCTTGACTGGTCATTTGCATGTGAAATGTACCCAGTTTCTTCATGTAGACACGTCAGTTGTTCATGTAAATTAGGCATCATCTACATGTGCAGTTGCATTCCAGGCATATGTAAATAAAATTATCAGGTGTTAATAATACATTTGCTCAGAGACTAACTGAGATTTACCTAAACTTCAAAGTAGTGATGCTCAGCCTGGGTGCCTTGTTAGTCTGTGGTGCTATATGATCCTTTTAACCTTGCTGCACAATCTTAGCATTTTTAGCTGTGCAAACACCTTCATAGGATTCACAAAATAACCCCAGATATCAGAAAACTGAATCCATAGTGTCAAAAACATTCTGACCTGAGTTCTTTGCAACAGAAGAATTGCTCCATTGTTTTTCTAGGTTCAAAAAATGAGGGAAAACTAAGACCTGGCATTTTCCAAGGGGTACTTTCAGGCTAAGAAGGGGATTTGAGTTTAAATACTTCTTTATGTTTAAAATACTTGTCTACAAAGAATTAGCCAAAATTCATATTTTGCTCAATTATCTTGTTGTTTATGACTATTTTTTTTACATATTTAGAGATGACACTTAATAAATGTAGATATTCCGTTTTAATTTTTACAGTGACATGGTCTGCAAGATAGTTTTTGAATAAATAATAATTTAGGAAATACCAGCTGCAAGTTATTATATAACAAAACATCCTCGTGGTTTTGCGCTTTAATATACTCATGAATTTTCATTCTGTAACCTGATAGTTTGCTTTTATGTAATTGATTTTTGTAGGGGGCATTTTCCTGCCTTCGTTTATCATCAACATGTTTTTAAACCGCTCCATGATTCTTTCTACTAAGGATTACAGGTTTTATTTAGCAGATGATGAATTACTTGAATCTTGCCAGCCTCCGTTGCTAACTGGTAATGTTGTATCATGCTGTTTCTACCATTCGAGAATAAGCATATTATAAATTAGTGAGACCATCAGAAGCTTGTAACTCACTACTTGAAGGAGTATTTCTGAAGAAGTACCTTCAACTGTATGTCCTATCTGGATATACTAGCATAATAGGAAACATCTGTGGAACATTTTACTTTCCTCAGTACTATTTATTTGTCTGTTTGTGGTATTGCCTATTATGTGCTAGGCCTTTTTGCAGGGCTATATAAGGGGATGATGATTCATGCCCTGAGGAGTTTGTTAGACAGTGATTTTCTATATGAATCAATTTGTCACTGCTTTTAAGAGGGTTTTAAGAACTTCTTCAAAAGGGAGAATGCAGGGGTTTGTGGATGAGTTTAGGGAAATGGAACAATGCATCGAGGTTGTATGAAAGCAGGACTGAGAAATGAATGGACAGGGGTGAGAAGTCTTGTGAAGTGGAACTGGTAAGAGTAACGAAAGTGAGGAACCAGCAATAAATATAAATCCTTGAAGAAAGATTTGTGTCTGTTTAAAAAGATGATTATTTCTGATGGAAATTTTACACTTTATTTTTATTTATAAAGACCTCTTCTAAGTCTTTAAATTAAACTTTCTGCAGACAAAAGTGTACAATAAGAAAGTGAAACTCTTCCCATCTACTAATATTTCCTGGAACGTTTCTTGTCCCCAGATTACGAAAAGTGAACTTCTGTTTGTAACTTAAAAAAAATAATAACAATGTGAGTGCAGAAAGCCTTGAATAAAATTTCTACTGGTTATCGTCTTCCATTATGTAAAGCATGACCCCAAACCTTGTCTGCGCAAGTGATGTGTTTTGCAGTATTATCTGCTGTTGCTACTGCTGATCCAATGCTGGTAGTGACAGCAACATTGAGAGGATTGTTGTAGGTGCCAGTGGCGTGTTAAACACCCTGTCCTCTCCCCTTGCTCAGAGTCATTGACCTGCTGCGTAGTATCAACAGCCCATCTTCTCCCCCTCTTCCAGAATTGCTAACCCAGGTAGAACTGCATTGGTTGAATCCTGAATTTACGCAAGTAGTTCCAGTGAGTCTAGTGAAACTCTGCACGTGAACTTGATGGGAACTGGTACTTCTGATATACTGTGTAATCTTGGGCAGGTTAGTTTGCCCTGCTTTCCCTCTGTCTTACACATTTATATTGCAAGCTTTTCATTCTAGGGATCCTCTCTTTTCATAGGCTTGTGCATAGTTTAGCACAGTGTTTAAAAAAATAGAGCATCCTTTCGCAGAAAATAGGTAACTGTTAGCCAAGTGTATGGACTGTGACTTTAAGGAAGGAGATGTTGAAGCATGTGCTTCCATTTCTAGGATATCCAGGATGCCCTGCTGTGCAACTTCCAGACGCTGACAGATGCTGTCTCGTCACAAGCCTGTTCTCTGCTTTAGAAGAGATTCATTTTTGACTGGGACAAAGCTTTCAGTGGAGAGGGGAACACAGGCTGTGGGTTTCATTTTAAAGAGAAAACCCACAGCTCTAGGGAATTAAGATCCTTAGTTGAGAACTTTTAGGGAGAGGACGAGTGATGGAAGTGTGCACAGTCATTGCATAGTTCCAGAAGAGATACCTGTCAAGTGAGAAAGTACATGAGCAGAAGTAGAATGAAATATTAGAAGGTGAATAACTTGAACAGAAGACTTAGATCTTTCTGTAGAATCAGCCTGATTGACAGTGGATCTTTTGTTAGACTAATGAGAACAGCTCCACAATTTCACCCCAACCCTTCACCTTTAGCGTAATTCAGGTGAGATGGTAGAGTGCATCCCTCCATGTGTTTGCCATTAGTCCAGTGGCTATTTTCTGGAGTTGTCAGATATCAGAAACAGAGTTGGCTTTTGTAGGTATTCACTGTCTCTGGAATCTGGCGCTGAAATGTGTGGGATAGCTTCCAGTAACCCTTTGCATGCTTTTATTACAGTCCACCACCTTTTATTATAGTCTCCAGGAATCTGGCTCGTCTGATAGGATTTTAATGCAGTCACCTCTATTTCCAGTCACCTTGTCCGCATAAGGGAAAGAAGTAAAAGAAAGGATGACTAACATGGTTTGGAAAGAAATATAGGAATAATGGAAAAAGCGTTTCTGAGAAAATGTTAATATGAGAATTTCAGAGCAATTTTATGCTCTGCTCACTGACCTGCATGGAAAAGTAGCAACAGGGAAATCTTCTCTTCATCTTGCTATATATATTTTTCTAAATAAAAAGAACACATGTAAAGTATAATCTACAGTGTCAGTTTTGGTCTATACAAAAATGTTCAGGATAAGAATCTCACTTCAACGTTCATTCTTTTCTGATATGGATGGAAATACTAGAGTTATTTTTAATTTGACTGCCATGAACATATGCAAACTATGCAATAAAGATGTTTGGTCTTTGATATTTCCTTCACGATTGGTTTATCTGTCTGTTTAGCTAGCTTTCTTTTTGTGCGGGTGTTTATAATCCAGTCTATTAAGATTTCTTTAAAAAAATCAAAGAAAGGATGTTAGTGCTATATTGTTCTTGAACATGTCTGGAGGATCACAGCAGGTACATCTTGGGATGTATAAAAAAGTTGGTTTTTAGTTGTGGTTTGTCTGCTGGGGTATGGAAATACATCTCATTCTAGACTGACTTGAGGCAAGCAAAAGTGCTTTTTACAGTGCTCCTGGCTTAACAGACTCAAAAGTTGCTACAAACCCACATCTCCTACCCGGAAAAGAGTAAACATTGCTTTGATAGGTGAATTAGTCCATGTGACGAGCAGGGTTTCAGAGGAGATTAGAGAGGCACCCATCTCAATCTGTCTGCGGAGATTTTTTTTTTGTTTGTTTGTTTTTTTTAAACTAACAGGAGCTGTCCCACTCATAACCTTTGTCCTGTTGAATTGGAAACCCTCAGTGCCTTTTGGATGCTTTTATTGTTTTTACCGAGATCTAAAGAATGTCCCTGCTTTCTCCAATGGATGAAGATGAACCAGAACATTTTGATGGGCTCTCTCTTCTGTACTGGTATGCCACACCAATGGGGTTTAATAGCCGTCTTATAGTATTAACTAAGAGAAATGCAGTAAACTTGTTTTCAGACCTGCAACCCTTCTCCGCTTGATTTTGTAGTGTTCTGCTTTTCGTGTGATCCTTTCTGGAAAATTACTTTTTGGCCGATAAACTTTGTTGAATATAATGTGTGTATACAAAAAGTGACTTGAGTGATTTCTTAAGGCTGTATACTAGAAGACACACTTCCATGTACTTATTTTATTATCCTTTGTATTATGAGCGATTTCAGTATTCAAAATCTTCAATTATGATAAATATTTAGATAATCTATGTTGCCAATATTTTAAACTTTCATATATATTGAGGTTAATAAAGCAGTGGAAGAAAGTATTAACGATTTAGCTTTAATAGCCTTTATAACAAGCTGATCCCCAAGACTACAAATATTCAGAACCTTGTTTTACCTTAAATATTTAGCTTTTTTTGCGTGTTTATTGTCCTGTTTGTGCTGATAGGTTTCAATGTAACAAACCTATACTAATGGCGCACGTTCTGCATACTCACAGGTAGTATCTTCTGTTTCACCTTCTACTTTTTCTTAGTCTGTTATCACATTTTTTTAGTAGTATTCTTTACAAGGAAGTGTTTTATCAAACGTTGTTTGATTTATGTTGATAATTAAATGTCACTTTTCTTATTATTATACAAAGCATGCTACGATGCATTGTAATTATGATTTTTATTACTGTTTAGGTGTCAGTTTTTCTTATTTACATCATTTTGCTATTAGTGAGGAGTGTTATGTCCTCCTTGGGGTATTCAGTAATATGTGTTAATAGATTATGTTGGTGAAATTAGAACAATTTAGGGTGCGATTTTTCAAAAGCAGCCAAGTGCCTGATTCCCAAGTGATGAAAGTGGTTGCAGCACCTTTGCAATAGAGGTGTCATAATTTACACAATTTGAGGGTCTAGCCATAATGAGTATAGCATCATAACTCATTTTGAAGCCCACTAGGGCACTTCAGAAGATTTGAAAATCCCAGTCCTAGAATATTAGGGTTATAAAGTCATTTTACACCTTATGAATTGCACAGATCCTTTCACTTACAGTGTTTTTGCTAAGAACTGCCATTTAGGTCTGTATAATAGTATGATGTTACCCCTAAATAAAATATTTTATTTATAAGTAATTTATCCACCTGGTTTGCAATTCCTTTTTTTTTTTTTTTTTTTTTTTTTAAGGGGCCAAAATTTTTTTTTTTCCCCCAAAAAAAAATTTTTTTTTTAAATAATTTTTCCCCCTGGTTTAAAATCCTTTTTTTTTTTTTTTAGGGGCCCAAAATTTTTTTTTTTCCCCCAAAAAAAAATTTTTTTTTTAAATAATTTTTCCCCCTGGTTTGCAATTCTTTTTTTTTTTTTTTTTTTTTTTTAAGTGGCCAGAATATTTTCTTTTGAACTTTATGAGCAATCATTAATATGTGAACGTTCCCTGTGTTTTGTGTACCTCAGGGTTGATTTAGATCCATTGTTTTATCATGGTTTTAGGCCACATGCATACATTCTAAATTGGTAATTTAAATTTATTAATAAAGTAAAAACAATTTAGGTCTCTTGACAGTGTTAGTTCATAATCTCAGCTCTACCTAATATATCTGTACATGACATAAACTTAAGGTATCCTTAGAATTGGATGGTTATCATTAGAATCAGTGATGGTTTATTTCTCAGTCTTGTGTCGTCTTTTTTATATACCAAAATCTTCATGTACGATATGTAAAAAGATTTCCAGCATGCATTTTGCTATTAGACATTTAAAAGGTTCTTTTTTTATTACAAGTGTTTCATTCTTAAATTAAACTACTCTTTGTTACTGTTTGTAATACACTTGCATTTTGTATCATAGGTTCTGTCATTCTTGATGGTCTCTGTTTTTCTTTTAAATACTGAAAAGTTAGAATCTGATTATTGAAATCCTTAGTGGAATGAACCCCCCTGAATTGGATTTGTAGGACTGAGTGGCAAAATGTGTTTGATTTTTAATTTGCTACTTTAAAAAAAAGTCCTGGTAAAATTAACTTTAATAAGAATTTTCCAGATTCCTTCATGATTAATTAAGTTTTATAAACCAAAGACCTGTGTGTTGAAATGAATACATTTTCCACATTCAAGGTTGTACCAAGATTGGCTTCAAAAGATAAGGAGAAAATAAGAATTCTTGATGAAGTATTTTATTTTGATGAACACAAACATTTCAGGAAATATCTAGCTGAATTCTTCCCCCCCTCTTCATTTTTAATAAAGAAAAAAGTTATATAGTATTTTTTTATTTCTCTGCAGTATTTGAAGGAATGAGTACTGAACTGCAGTTAGAGATGTTTGAGAGACTAGAACAATATACTGTGTGTGTGCGCGCACATGTATATTTGTGTATATCTACTTTGGTTAGTCTATAAAGTGCAAATCTACCTTCTTCTACTTGACTACAGACTAAAACAGCGAATTATGTGTCTCTGCAGTACCAAAAGCTATAATTAGGGAGAAAACTTTTTGTGGACTTCAAAATGGTGTAATTCTTGTTTCTTGAGTGTTTCAGTGATATATACGTGCATCCATGGTGGCTGTTTGAAGAAGGTGATTAACACATTTCAGCTTCAAAGCATGTACTGTATTATTATGGAATAATACATAATATTATATTGTATTATATTAATTAATCTCTTCAACAAAAAGACTGGGTGTAGGAAATGAGGTTGTGAAGTCAGACAGATGGTTTCTTTATACATTTCTTTCTTTTCAAATGTTATGCAAATGTGCACTGCTAAAATGTCTTTTGGAAGGAATTTCCATTCTGCATCACACAGCAATAATAGAAATGATCCCAACAAGGAAATATGATCATTGGCAATGATAGCATATCCTAATTGGGATTCATCTTTTCTTGTTATCCTGTAGAATAAATGCTAGCTATGGTAAATTGAGTTCCTTTGGAACATTTGAAACATAAGCTTTTGAAACAATAATGTTCCCCAGTAGTCCTTTTTTCTGCTTATGATAAAGGGCGCGTTTTGAAAGTTAAAAGAACAAAACGGATTGAAGAAAAACTGGCTTGTGTCCTGTGCTGTCTCTTCTTTTTCTCTCACTTATTGCTTTGTTGATGCCTGTAAGTTATTTAAGTGCACGCTCCTCAGTAGTACAGACATCTTAATACCACTTATCTTGCATGTGACAGCATAATGGGGATTATTGGGCAAATAGTTTGTCTGCTTCGGCAGGTGCAAAGGCCCATGAAAACAGAGCTGATGTGGTTTACTACACAAGCAGGACAACATTTGGAAGCGTACGTTTCCACGGGTTGGAACCTGGTTTCCGGAGGTTACTTTGTACTTAGAACCTCTGGTTCTCACCCTTTCTTCCAGCTCTGCATCTTACCTCAATGTCCACTTGAGTCCTTGCAGAAACGGAGCATATGGTCTGGTATATGTGATGCATTGGGTTTTGTAGGAGGATTTGGGTCACATGTCTACCACTTTGAGTCTTTTTTTTCCCTTCCTTGTGAATGGATTATAGTTGTTCTGCTTCACTTTAGCATCAAGTTGTAGGAAATAGAAGTGACTACTGAGTTGAGCATCTGATCGAGGTCATGGCTGAAAAGCTGAGCAATGCTAATGCTTTCCTTTTTTCTTTCTTGCCTTTTTATGGGGCAGGTGGGTCCTCTCAAAAAAAAGAAGAAAGTAGATGACAAGTTATTTATGGTGTAATTTAGGTTTTGTTTCAAAAGCCTCCATGTGAGTGAAAATGGAACTGGGTAAATAATGCTTGGCCTGTTAATACCTTTTTGCACCCAGATTTTTTAACACTTTATATTACTTTTGCATAGTCTTGGGGGGATTTCTGATGTGTTTATAAATTCAGTTTCTGGGATTATCACTCCGTTGGGGGGAATTTCCTTAATTATTTGCCTCCCAAGTTTCAGGGTCATAAAGTAACGCCCTTGCCATTTGACAAATCAGTCTGCCCTCACCTATATTTCTTATCCTTGCATTCTGTGTTTGGGTAAGAGTGAAGCTTCTGTAAATTAAGGGGGAGCGAGAATGATGTTTGTTGAGAGAACGAGATATGGAAGGAAAGAGATCACCAGTAATTAGGTGCTAGAGAGTTGTGCTCTTCCATTGGCTTTGGAAATATTGCAGTGATGCCCATATTAGCAATAGATTTAAAAAAATCTTTACTTCCTTAATAAGAACTTCCTGTGGGTCATATGCTCTGTGCTAAATGAGACCAGGTTTGAGTTATTAAATAAGTTAACCTTCTTTTATTATCATGTAAGGATTTGAAAATTTGACCTGAAATATTTCTAGGAAAAGCCCAATGGGTACATGTATTATATTTTACTTCCCCATCTTTTTTCAGTATGAAAGTATCCTCTTATCTGTCACATTTTTCCTTCACAGTACAGATAACACTTAGTCAAAAACATCACTAAAGATGAACTATAACAAGAACCACTGTAGTTTTTATATATTTTTATTTCCCAAAATGAATTTTCATTATTAGAATTTTAACAGCTCTGATTTAAAAAAAATTTTTTTTTAGGACTATAATGGGTCCTTATGGAATCAATCGTGCTGTACATCGCATTACTCTTTCTGATTGTCAGAATGGATTAGGTAAGTAGATTGCACATTTAATTGTCTTTAAATGAACCAGATCTCATGAGGTAAAATCAACAGGAGAGAAAGTTTCTCATTTTCTTTTGGACTTGTCCAAACATAGTGCAATGGATGAAATAACTCATTTCTTGCTTATTTCTTTTGTTTTTTCAACAGGGGTTAAAATTATTGGAGGTTATCGGGAGCAGACTTCAGAAGACTATGGAATTTTCATAAAAAGAATTTTGCCTGGAGGAATGGCTGCATTAGATAGTAAATACTTGCTTTTGAATCTTTATTAGCATCCTGTGTTACATAGAAAACTGTTAAGAAAGCAAATGACCATAGTTATACTACTCTTGGTATTACAGTTAAGTCCATGATTAAGTGTTTGTGAGATCAGTTAATAAAAGCACAGGAACATCTTTCTTAACAGAGACCCACAAACCAGGATATTTCTCCATCAAGTTCCCTCTAACCTAATGTAAATGGTGGTATGTTATTCTATGTTACTTAATACAGGCTAGTAAATTACTTTCTGTTAATCTCTTTATAAGGTCGCTTGTTCACTGGAGACCTAATCTTGGATGTGAATGGAGAAAACTTAGTTGGTGTAACCAATGAAAGGTATGTTCATGAAGATGACTGCACACAAATTTAAAGTTTGGAACAATATTGTGAAAACTGGTGATATATCAAGACAACTATAGACCAAATGAACCACTGATTAAAAGGGCATAATTTCCCTGAAGTCAGTCTCACTATATACCATCGATCTGTGGAATTATATATACCATCAGTTGTTACTCAATAAAACTGTCTTTGAAGTTTAAGGAAATCTTGCCTGGTAGGATCAGAGTAAGGGGATTTCATATCGTACTGCATATTGCATAATATACATGTAAATTAATGTTAACATCGTTATAAAACCAGCGCGGTATTGATATTATTGTAATTATCATGTTGTTTGGCTGGATACCAGCAAAAGCAAATAGTTTGATTACATACAGTGAAGACATGGCATTTCTTTGTAACCGAGATGGGATAAGTATGTTTAGAGAAGTTGTCTGGAATATTTATGGAGGGTGCTACTTGCATTCTGTAGCAGGAACATCAGCACTCAACATGGAGCACCAAGTAGTCTTGGGTGGCTGTGGACTAAAAATAAAAACCAAACCAATAAAACTAGTATAGTACAAATTTAAAAAAGAATGATACAAAATGCGCCTTGTACTCATACAAATTTCTTCTGTCCCATAACAATCCAGGATCTATCTGGAATAGGTGTCAAAATAGTATTTTCAAAACAATTCTTCTGTTAAACTGAGAATTCACCCTCTTCTCTGCCATTTTAGTTCATCGTTCACTGTGGAATTGATGGCATATCTCAAAGTATGAAATGAGGTGTATGTGGTGGATTGGGTTTTGCGTGAGGATTTGGGTCAGCATGTCCACCACTTTGAGGCTTTTCTTCCCCTTCCTTGTGAATGGATGACAGTTGTTCTGCTTCAGTTGAGCATCATGCTGTAGGAAATGGAAGTGACTACTCGGTTGAGCACCTATTATAGGACATGACCGAAAACCGGAGCAGTGCTGATGCTTTCCTTTTTTCTTTTGTTTTTTGGGGCAGGTGGGTGATTTGTGGTTGATTTTCTTTGTCTCCCTTCCAGAGCTGTTGACATCTTGCGAACAGCATCTGCATCTAATCACATGTCTCTGCTGATTGCGAGAGATGAAGAAGCCAAGTAAGAAAAAGATAAAATGTTGTTGTGTTAGTTAATTTATGGTAATTGTTAAAATTTGGGGTTTTTCATAAAAATATCCATGGCATAAATGATATACCTTATTCATTTTTTTATAGTACAGTATATTTTTGTCACAGTATCATACGTATTTTTTATTATATTTTTCTCATGGGCAACTGTAGTTTGCTGAGTCCTGTTAGCAAGGATTTGATGAAGAATGATAGCAGAGATTACATCTGAAATACATCAGTATGTTTTCATGGCTACGCCGATCCCATTCTAGTAAAAAATAGCTGATATAGCATTCAGTAAAGGTAAATGCTGCACTGCTCTTTACTCAAATGAGCAGTCCCCTTCAGTACAGTGGTACTACTCACTTGAATAAAGTCTGCACATTTTGGCCCATATATGATTCATGATGTCAATATTATGTGGCATAGTCAATAACACAGTCAAGTATTTGATGTCATCCTAATACTGAATAACTGTCTATTATATTTTTACAGTATAAAGTTTATTGGAGAAGTGATAGCAAAAAAAAAAAGAAGCAAAAAAGACAATATATGAATAAAAAACTAGATTACATACCACCGGTGGCACCATGCTGTAGCCATCTGAAAATGGGGTCAGTCTAGTTTATTTGATTTTTTTTTTTTTTTTTTTTTTTTTTTTTTTTTTTTTTTTTCCTTCTTTCTAAAGCTGCCTTTTTGACCTTTTTAAAAAGCTGCCTTTTTGACCTCTTAAGAGCGCTTGAATTGGTTGGGATAAATTGGTTAAATGATTCAGTGCAGCAGGTAGCCCCAAATTCCTACACAGTAGGAACAGTTGTGCTAAAATATCCCTTTAATCTTGTTATCTACAGATAATCATATAAACCAACTTTGGCATAGAAGCATAGGAAATGTTGTGATGGAAAGATGCCAGGAAGCCCATCTAGGTCTGTTCCTCCCTCCCTTTGAGTTACCAGCTATGTCATCCAAATACTTAGATAACTATATATGAAAATCATTGTAAGAATTGCCGCTAGCACTGCCTTAACTTGGTAGTCCTGCATTATTAGCTAACCTCTACATAGAAATATGGTGGGAGTTTATTTTTTTAGTGCTACTACTTCTTAAGTCTACGTTTGTCCTGTAATTAACAGTAGCTGAAATGACTCTGCAGCTTCTGTCCTCTCTCTGTTCCTCAGACTCTGCAGGTAGCTGTGGGCACCATCCTTAATCTGATTTTATCTAAAGCATACTGACCTAGTTCCTCTAGCCTTCTTGAATAATTAAAATCCACGAGTTCTTTTACCATCCTCGTGGTTTGCCCAGTGACTAGAACTCTAAATGTATCCTCACTCCTCTAAAAATGTCTCTCAATTTATGTCCTACTGTTGCGCATATGTAATTTTTGTGTGTAGGCCTAGAATCTGGCACTATTTAATTCCTGAAGTAATAACTAATGTGTATGTGAACGGCTGATAAGTAATATGTCTGACTTTGATCTCAGTTGCTCCTCTGTGGCTAGCAGAGTTTTATTGGAGTTATGCTGGTATAACTGAGATCACAAACAGGCCATTAAATGTTCCTTTGTCTCTGACATGATATTGGAACCTGTGTATATTGATTGGGTTGATGACTATAACTCCTTGTTGCACAAATTTGCTTTGTCCCATTTGCTTCTCAATAGTAAGATCCCCATTTAGTATTTTAACCCTGTAGAGCAGGAAATAGGAAACAGGAAATTTACTGGGGTTTGTGCTTTACAGCCCTTCTAGATATATTCTCTTCCTTTCATTTTAACTTTTTTCTTTATCACGAAGATTAGTCTCACTAATTAATTTTAAAACCCAATTTTTCTTACAGGAGGCTCTGGTCAGTAAGGTTTTGGTTTTTTCCCTCTCAATTGAATGCATAATGTCTAACACTGGCTTTACATTTCTTTTTTACTCTGCCATTTTGCTCTAATGTGTCAGGTGTGTTGCCGAAGGGTTTCTCCCTCCTCTTTATTCCTTTTTTTAAAACAGGATATAGAACAGTGCTAACCCTCATATGTGAGCACAAACTCAAGCTGTAAGTGTTATTTCATAGTGGCTGTGTTTTCTTGGTTCATTTACGTTTTCAGGCCTGATTACTAGGATCATATTCAGAAATATTTTGTAAGCTTCACGGTTATCTTTTACCTTTGTAGCAGTACTCTACTTTGATTTGATTTATATAATGAAAGAAGAATTTTTTTCCCCTCCAGCAGTATTATAATTTAGAATGAAAAAAGAAAGTCTGGAATGAAGTCAAATAGAAACTCTTACACTAGATCTAATCTTTGTACATATGTATCATGAACCAGAATGAAACCCAGTGTCCCTAAATTTTTACAAGTCAAATGAATCACCTTATGATGTTCAAAATAATATAGAAAACATAAAAATGGCCCTATTTCATGTTCTGAAGTGTAGTACATTTGATCAGACAAAGAATAAGAGAAATAACTAGAAAAGCTAATTCGAGATCACTGGTTTTTCCAGCAGAGGAAGTGAGGAAAGGCTGTCTTTACTATGAAGACATTGTACACCAGAATAGACATAAGAGATTGCAGATATGGAAATCTCCCAAGTAAGGGCTCATTTATTATTTTTGCCTAGTAAAAGCAAAACTGGGTTCTAAGTGTTTTACTTAATTGGGAAGCTGAACCAAAACTTATATCAAAATTAGTAACAAATGTAGAATAAAAACTTTCTATACATGGGATTTTTTTCAGTAAATAATTTTGTACTTTGGAGTGAATTCAAGAGCTCTTGTTTTTGGCATATCAAATACTGCTACCACTTACCTGTGTACATTACTTTACTTTACATTTTCAAAGTACATACGAGCAACTAGTTGTTTACTAATGAGTGGCAGTAAATGGAGAGATGTGAGCACAAGTTGGAGCGCTGGCCTGTTTGATTGACAAGTAACCCTTTGTTGTATGAACAGACAAAGTGTGTGTGTGTGTGTGTGTGTCCAGCCTTTTTTGCTCATCAACAGTGAGTTCCCATCCAGTATTTAACCCGGGCAATTATTTGGGCTGGAGAACCACTTAATGAGTTTTGGTGAGCTCTGAGGGTCGCGCCCATGCCCTAGTCCTGGTCTGCCTGCCTGCCAACCCCTGCCTGGAGCCATCATCAGCCAGCCTCATCCACAGCTGGGTGCAGGGGATGGAGCCTGGATGTCCTGCCCTGCCATCAGGGCTCCTGGCATGCACACACACCCACTTTGCATCCTGCAGCTCACAGAAGCCCTGAAGGAGGGGCAAGGCAGGATAGGACAGCGCAGGGGCCTGGAGCCAGGCTTCATCCTGTGCAGGTGGGAGCTGGATGAGTTGGCTTGGGCCCCAGTGGCTGCTGGGCAGAAGCAGGTCCTCCTGCCTGCCCAACGCTGCACAACAACTGGAGCCAGAGCTGCTAGGGCTTGCTGCACAGTGCTGAGTGGAAGGGGCTGCTTCTGTCCAGTGTCCCCCGCAGCATCTGAGAGATGCAGTCCAGCCACACAGGCCCTGGGTGAGCTGTGCTCAGACCCTGGCCTCTGCTGGTGGGCAGCCCCCAGGACCTGTAGGGCCAGACTATCTCCCAGGTGCCGGAGGAAGGGCACTGGGCAGAAGCAGTCCTGCCCACCCACCTGGCATTGCATGGCAGGCCCTGGGCAAGCTGTGCTCAGGCGCCTCTTCTGCTGGCAGGTGGCAGCTCCGGCTCTGGCCTCTGCTGGCACTGCACAGCGCTGGACGAGCAAGAGGGGCTGCCTCTACCCTGGGAGATGGAGACACCTGGGTGGGCTGGGCTCTATCTCCCAGGCTGTCATACAGTGCCAGGTGAGTTGGTGGTGCTGCTTCTGCCCAGTGTCTCTTGTGGCACTAGAAGAAGCCAGAACTGCCTCCTATGCTGCCTGCCAGCAGAGGCAGCAGCCCAAGCGTGGCTCACCCAAGACATGCCATGTCATGCTGATGCTC
>NW_017728991.1:9990461-10006232 GCF_001723915.1 Gavialis gangeticus | reverse complement strand
AGTCCAACAATGGCTGCCCCAACTGCCTCAGCTCTAAGCATTTGGGGAATGCCCTCCCCCCCAGGCTCAGCAGGTGCTGCCAGGCGGGGGGCGATCCCAGCTGCCCCCACTGCCCCATGCTGCATGGGGGGCTCTGCATAAGCCCCTGAACTCCCCCCCCCCCCCTCCCCCAGCCTGTCTCTCACCCATTGACTCCTCAATCTACATTTTCACTGCCTGCCCATGGGCCAGATAAAATTAGTTGGCAGGCCGGATTCAGCCTATGGGCTATATTTTGCCCACCTTGTGGTGGTGATCATTGCATTCTGACAGAATCTCAGGAATCGCTCGTTTTCCAGTGCTTTTTTTTTTTAGAGGATTTCGTAATAATAATAAGAATAAAAAATATGGTATAAAATACTTAACATTTTTAAGGTACTTCAGATTACATGTACTTCTAATTTCAATGAGAATAAAAGCCCTACAATGGGTATCAAGGACTTACTTCTATTTTCTCCTCTTTTTCTTTGCATTAAATGCCAATAAATGTTTCTAGTGTATTTCTGTTTGATGTAGGGTAATGGTACAGAATCATTTGTAGCATTCTGTCCTGATTGGGCCATTGTTCCGTAGTAGTCAAATCAATCTATGTTTTATTTTTTTCACAAAGGATTATTAAAAGTATGTGAGAGAGAGAGAGAGAGAGAGAATGAGTGAGGGAGGGAGGAAAAGAATGTTTTAGTTATAACTTGTCTCCTGGTAATAAATCATTTCTTTTGCAAACTAACAACACCCTTCTCCTATTATCTGACATATCTCAAGAAGCACTTTCAATTTAGGAGGCTAAAACTAATAATTAAAATGCTCTACATTATAATAACCAGCCCATCTTGTTTAAAGACCATTGTCATCCTGTCTGTTTATCCTTTCATATTATATTATTCTTTCACTTAACTGTTCTCAGGCTTTTTATATGCAACAAGAAGGTCATTGGACCTTGAATTCACCTTTAATTTATTGCTGTCTCAGGAAATGACATACTCTTAACAAATGACACTGCTACATAGTTTCAAATGATGCATTTGAGAGATGTTTTTTATTATCGTAGGAAAGAATTTCTAAACCTGATGGACAAGTATGGATCTCACGCTAATACAGACTCTGCAAGAAGCTCTCCAACACAACTGCTAGCTGGTAAGACATGAATAGTTCTGTATTTTGTACTATCCTGAAATTAGTTGAGACTGCTTGTTAACCTGAAATAATGTTTCAGGGCTGTAGTCATTCTTTTATGAAACAGAAACTACTGTGGACTCCTGCATGAGTTCCTGATTCTATTGTTTACTCACTGTCACTACTCTAAGCAAGTCACTTAACCTTCATGTGTAAAATGAGGATAATGCCACCTTCCTCAAGGGGATTTTATTAATTATTTGTACAGTGTTTTGACATTTTCAGATAAAAGGTGGGTAAAACATGCAGAGAATGAATCTGTGCTTAAGGTACTATCACTTTGTGCACATACCTGATAGGGTGCTTGCACTGATAAGGATGCCCTATATACGGGATCAACCTGTCCCCTTAAGAAGGGTATATAACAGATGATTTTGACACATTTCATGTGAAGGGCTCTTGCTTTACAATCCAGCGGGTGATGTGTGTTTCTGAAAACCAAGTGCTTGGCTTAGCTCCAATTCTGAGGCTGGGTAGCCTTGCACTTTAAGTTTTCCTTGAGCCTTGTTTTATCAGTTTGACAAAAGCTTTTAATTTCCTTTCCAAGATTGGGAAGAAGGGGCTGGGAAATTGAGGCGATGGGACTGGAAAATTGTAGTTAAACACTTGAAGCTATTACTTTGAGAGGGTGATGTGCAGGGTAAATCCAGTGTTTCAAGAATGGATTATTTTCAGTAGCTAATCTAGTGTTCTTTCTGCTCTCACCCCTAGCATTTTACTGCTCTCTGATTTGTTAAATCAAGTTCAGGCTTTGTAAGATATGAGCAGCCCTGGGTGCTAACCGTCATCCCAGCAGCCAGAAAGGGGTGGGGGCTCCCATTTGTCCAAGGGGTGGGTAAGCACACTGTCCACCTACCTTGTGGCCTCCCACAGGTTGCTGTGATTGCAGGGCCTTCAGTGTGCTGCAGTCTTGGGGCAGATATTGGACAGAAAAACTGCAAAATGAATTCCAAATCTTAGCATTTAATCTTTGCTCTGATAATGCACAATGAAAGAATTGGTCATAATGATGCCATTAGGCAGAACTAGAGCTATGCCTTAAAGTTCCTAAGAATAAACCTCTTCCTGGCACGTAAGTAGTTCCACTGGACTATTTGCAGTGGCAAAGCTTGCAGCATTTGTTTCTGCAGGTCACTGAAATCCTGTGCTGTCCTCAACTGTGATTTTTATTTCTCTTTTCCCTCTGCCTTTCTTCTTTTCTTTTAAGTGAAACCTGTTGACAGCCTTTCTTCAGCATCATCTTCAAGGTCCCAGAGTCCTCAGCTGGCGCAAGCAAAGGATACTGCCACCAGCCACAATGGAAGTATCTCTGTCATAGCCACATCCCTTCAGCTCGCAAAGTAATTTCTAAAAGTGACTGTCACTCTCTTGTACAAGCTGCCTTTCTCTGAAGTATATAGATTTAGTCATATCTGAAGGTTTTGTGTACAGTGCCTTAAAAGGACGCAGACAGTTAAAGAGAATTTTCAAAACCATGCTGCTAGTAACTCTGCTGCCTGTTAAAATGGAAGGAAGTTTTATAACCAAGTCTTCTTTTTTGTAATTTGTTTACCTTTGGCCTTTAACTCAGCTTGAATGGTGAAATGAGGCTGATTTGGGGTTGTGTGTGTTTCTCCAACTGACTTGCTGGTTGGGAGTCACCTGTGCCAGCACGCTGCCCCAGTGAGTGGCTACAGACAGCACAGGAGGCACCTGAGGTTTCAGTCCAATACAAAATGATGTATTAAAACTTGAAAAAGCAGTAGGTCTAGAAAGAACAAACATAAAGATATTTTGATCCTTGTTCCCATGAAGTTACTAGAAGCTTGGTGTAGTAGCTGGCCCAGAATTTGAGAGACGGACATATTTAAAAGTCAGGATACATTTATTAGTTCATTCAGCTTTGAAAATTGTGGCCAATTTATCCTAGGTTGAACTATGAGTCATTGGCAAAACCAAGTATAGAAACAAGTAATCTTGGTTCCCCACCCTCCTCTAGCAAATAGACAGTTCTGTGCAATCTCCAATTTTTTCAACTAATTTAATCTTCCAGTTTTTATAAACAACTTCCCACATGCTTGTTTTGAACTAAGGTGGTTGAAATATAGGCTTGCTATGTTCCGGGAACAGTAAAAATACCACAGCAAATATTTGGAAAGAAAATGGAATGACTGCAAACCAAAGCAGCCCTGCAGTCAGATTTGTGCAAAATACATTTACTTAAAAAAGCACTTAAGAAAGTTGACACTTGAAACTTTCTTGCCATGCAGATTTTTATGATTATTTTCATATTTCCAGAGATATGGTTGTGTACAAAATGCTAGCTGAGTACTGCACACTGCTTGAGTTCTAGCAGCGTGTATATCACTGGCTCAATTCTTATATGTAATTTGCTTTTCTGTTTGTAATTGCTAAAGCAATAACAGAAAAAATAATTTGTATTGAATAGAATGTGGACTGTAGCAGTCTTCTGATTAAATATCCGCCATTTCTTTCTGACTAATTCTTTCTGACTATATGTACGTTGTGGATCTTCATTATTTTTTGGACTCTGGAGATTATGGAACTGACCTCTTAATGCTGATTTTCATTTTTCTTTTTCTTTGCCTTTTTTCTGCCCCATAGTGACAGTGCATTTCAGATTATCACTGTTTCCAAGGGAACAGGCCTAGGCTTGAACATTGTGGGAGGAATTAACAGAAATGAAGGGCCCTTGGTGTATATTCAAGAAGTTATTCCTGGAGGTGACTGCCATAAGGTAGGCATTCTAATGTCCTTTCCTATTCATATTTCCTCCCTTCATTTAGTACCAACTTCAGCACTGCAGATTTTCTACAACAACAATGTTAAGTTACTTTGACTTGGAAGAACCTAGGACATGATGTTTTCCTTGGCACCGCTAAACTCTTTCAATACAGGGACAGTGTCTCCAGTGGAAAATTGTCTCAAGGGTCAAACCTTTCCTGTATTAGACTATCCTGTAAGGAGCACGAGTCAAGTAAGCTCTTTACTCCTTTTCTTCTGTCATGTCCATGTAGGTGTCCAAAGCAACAGAAGCAAGCTAAGGAAAGATTTCAGTTATTCTGGCTGGTACACGCTACAGCTGGCCCAGGGTTAAGATTTGGACTTGTTGGTAAGGTAGCACCAGGCCTGGCTTAATGTTGAGGCCATTTCATGCTCAGGAGTCTAGCCAGGTAGCATGTGTCACACCAGCTGAGGGCAGATACTGACCTTTTCAAAAGAGCATCATGCAGCCTGATACAAGCTTCCAATTTTTGCTAGTCTTTTCCTGTGCCCCAAGTCATTTTGTAGCAACAGAGTGGTCCTCCTGAGAACTTTCTTATTGTGGCCATAGTATTTCAGTGCAGCCATTAACAAATTAAGATACGAGGTAGATAAGGATAGTATTATCCTAAGGTATGAGGTAGATAAAGGATAAGAATCATTATTCTTCTCTTACCCATGAAGAAAATAAGAGACAGTGGAGTCAAATTATACACTCCTGCACAGTCCCACAAGCCTGTGGCATAGCAGGGTATTGTATCCAGGTATCTTGAGCCCATGTCAGTTTTTCTGGCCCGCTGAAAGATCAGGCTTCCTCAGGCTGAGCTGAACTGGGACACATGCAGTCTGAAAGCAGGTGTTCAGAAAGGTAAGAAGAAAGACTTTTGCAATTTATCCTCTTTTGCGCCCCAAATTATCAATAAATATGATACTGGTGATTTCGGCTTCTACGTGCTTGCTTTAGCCTGCAAAGCAAGAACACTAATTGTGCTTACAGTGATTTTGCAATTTCTGCCTGTGGTTACATGTGACCACAATTTAGTATATGCAGAAAAGGAGGGTAAGTTAAATTCGAGGCGCAGAAAGAAAGAAGATTACAGAGCCACTGTAGGACTGCTTCTCTGTAGATAGTAGGAATTTTTTCTCTTATTTTGTTTGATTATATTCTGCCTTCCAAATACATTTTTTCTGACCCATTGTAATTTAGTGCGTGTTCTTTCTCTTTATCAGTGATCCAGGAATATTTCTAACAAGAACACTGTTATTAATATTATAGCATACATCTGTCACAAGCATATGTAAATCCTTATGGATTTGTAATCTCTGTATTTAAAGTATGCTGTTTGCCATGTCTGCCATTGGAGGGCAGCATTGTAGCTAATATTTCTGAGGAAGCTTTTTTTCCTCTGTGGGCAAAGACAAACAGTTAACAGCAAGAAAATGTGATAATTTTTTTATAAAAGTCTGAAGTCCAAGCAACTATTATGTAAACATGTGCATTTTATGATCACAAAGCTGCATCTTTATAGTCCTCCTAGGCCAAAAGATTTATATTTACTAATGACAGCACTTATAAATATATTTTAGGGACTTTTTGTGAAATATGCAAAGCTGATTACAGAGAGAATTTTAATTTTCATAGCTTCAAATTTTCCCTTCCAGTAACTGTTTTTATTCCAAATGTATCCAGGAATAAAAAAAATGTTTAATATGTGTGTGTGTTTATGCTCCGTTTACTGTTGGAATACAGTAATTTCAAAAGCAATAGCCTTTTAATAAATAAAACAATAATCTGGGTTTTCAGTTGCTTGTAACAGACTTCTTTTAAGGCCCATTTCATAGCCAGATGAGAGCCAACAGACCTTAGTCTTAATGAGAAATCAAGCCTAGGCTGTTTAAAGCCTCACCATATCACTATCTGAAGCAGAAATGTGATACAGACTTATTTTCGCAGAATGTTTCAGAGCAGGCTGCACTGAGTAATTCAACCAGAGCACAAACTAGTGTTTTCCTAAAATTCTTTTTGATGGATGATAAAAATGTGAAAAGTGATAAAAACTCTACTAGCCGCAGAGGATGTGAAGATCTGTCTCCCCTCATACGGATGAGTTTGTCTCAAGAGTGCCTGAAAAGTCCCTTTTGTAGCCATGGAGGTCAGTTTCTTCACATATAAATTAATCCAAGTCGGGGCTGAATTAATGGGTACAGAGGCTTGCCTTAGTCACATGGGTCAGTGTTCCTTGCTGGAAAAACGTCAATCTGCAATTTATTTTTATATTAAAAAAATAAGTATTTGGGTCCAAATTCATTCTGTTAACATCTGCCAGAGCTTTTCACCTCAATGAAGTGTCTTGAGCATATTCAACTGGGTTATACCAGAAATGAAAAGGCCCCTATTTTCCCTCCACAGTGTCTAAATGGTTTTTATTTAAAAAATGCTAAATGCTATCATCCGCTCCGGTGCACTTCATAGATTCTGTCACTCCACTGCCAAAATCCTTGTCCTGGTATTCAAGCCATTGTTTTCTGATTTATTGAAAGTCATCACTGTACTGTACCTTTCACTGGGTACCCACAACTTCTTCCACACAGCTGAAGGAGCCTGCCAGAGTGGAAGCCCCCTGAGATGTTACTGGAACTCTGTGGGGGAAAAGGATCTACCCAAATTGAAAAAAGTGACAGCAGTGCGGGCTAATCCTAGTATGTCATAAACAAAGTTGTAAGCAACCAAATGGACTACAGCAGGGGAGGGCAATGTGTGGCATACATGCCACAAGTGGCATGGGCAGCCTCTGCATCTGGCACATGGCAGATGGAGAAGGAACAAAGAACATAAGGCAGATAGGGCAGGGGGCAGAAAGTGGAGCAGCAGATCAAACAAGGGAAGGCAATTGAAGTGGCAGTCAGGGAGGACATGGAGCTCAATTTGTGGCACGCCAGCAAAAAGATTGGACACAGCTGGACTACAGTGTTGGACAATCACGTTGGTCCAGGCAGAAGCTCAAAAGCACATTAAACTGTTGAGGTTTGAAAATCCTTCCAGCTTTCTCTTCAGGAACATGTGTACATAAGATGCCATACTTGGTTGGGTTTTTTTTCCTTTAAATTTTGTTTATTAACTAATCCAAATTACAAAATAGCAAATTTAATATTTAAAAATAAATCTAGCCCCCCAAGGTAGACAAAAAGACAGATCTTTCTCTTCCATCAATAGTGCTTCCTTAACGCAAGTCAGTTTCCACAAAGGCAAGGCTTATGTTCTTTTCTCTCAGTTTCTGATAGCTCCTTTACATTTCATAGTTGATGTGTTTCTTCACCTGTATCTGTAATCTGCTTAATAATTCACCTGCTCTTGGTCGTGTAACTGCAGGGTGGTACTTAGGGCAGCAGCCACAGGTGTTGCCTCTGTAGAGAAATAGCCACAACCACAGCGGTGGCTGATTGCACTACTGTGATCAGTACCACAACAGCCAGCACTGTCCTGAGCATCACATGGCTGCCCAGGCCATAGAGCTGCCCAACTATGCCTTAGCCTCCTCTTTTTCATCAGAACTCCACATAATGCAAGGCATACCATCTTCTACCATCTATGCTTTCAGATTTTGAATTCATTTCACATATGCACTTTAATAGTTAGCTCATTGAATTTGCACTCTTCTTTAGTATTCAAAAAAGTTTATCAAAGTTTCTGGTTGGAATGCAAAAGAAAACTCTTTTTCAGTTATTCCAAGAATTTCCACCAGATGTCTGAGTAAGCGCCTTTTTGTACTTGCTTTTTTTTTATCAATATTGATTAGGATGGACGATTAAAACCTGGAGACCAGCTTGTATCAATAAACAAGGAGTCGATGATTGGTGTCTCCTATGAAGAGGCAAAAAGTATAATCAGCAGAACAAAGCCAAAGTAAGTATAGTGTTATAGCAAAATCTTGCAAGTGACATATTGGACAATATTTTCTTTCCACATAGGCATGAAGTTTTTTAACAAAAGTGTTTGTTGTAAGGAGAAGACACATTGTTGCCTCTGAAATATTAAATGCAAATTTTATACATTGTAAAAATGCTTAAACGTATGAACTTTAACCATTTTGGTTACAAAATATACTTGTCTGATGCCAGTCAAGTGAGGAGAAAAATGTATTTGTCCAAACTAAAATACTGACCCATGAAATGTGGGCCAGTAGCTTGTTCTAAGACTGACATTTCATGTTACTCAGTGTCTGTTGTCTAACAGATGTAATACATTTTTCAAATTTAGATCAGAATCTGCTTGGGAAATTGCTTTCATCAGACAAAAGATTGTTCCCAGTTACTTGGAACATACACAACGCCCTTCTAGTTTCTTGACATCTTCTGGTGCATATGGACAGCAGCAAAATCCAACATTTAATCTTCTTACACCTCCTAATGAGAACTTTGCTTCTAAGATGGCCCCTTCCAGTGCTGTGAGTATACTTTTAACTTCTATTAAGCCAAGCCAAGTAAATGAGTATTTTTCAGAGTTAAAAAAAGATCCTGAACCTTTGTTCCATACTTTAGTATCAGATTAGTTTCATTCAATTACCATTCTAGTAAGAAAATAATTGGACCTTTTCTAACAGCATGAACTTCCTCAGGATATTGCAGACTTTCTGGGGTGTGTACAAAATCTGGTTAATGGAATCTGGTACTAACTGAAGCATAGACTGATTGGGGATTGTACCATTCAGCTAAATCTTATCCAGTGGTTTGAGTTTTATACTTCAGGGATGGAGGAAGTTTTCAGTACTAAGCAAGGAATACAGGAGTAAATGTATTGCTCTGCCACCATTGTAATGACACCTTCCTTAAGAATGAGACTATTGTTTCTACCAACCCTTTCCCTTATTTCATAAAGGACACTGATTCTTGCTAAGTTATTTTTATAGGTGCACCAATACATTGGTCTATATCATATTGGCATCAATAAAAGGAAAACTGACGTTATCGGCAGTCGGCTTTTTTTGGCTGATGTGGCCGATAATGTCGCTGATAAATGTCATGTGTGCGCGCGCAGCCAAAGAAATCACACAGCCAGCTTGGCAATTTGGAGAACAGCATCCAGCTGGTAAGTCTGTTGGGGTGGAGGGGAAGGAAGGGAAGGGGTATGGGGGAGGCAGATCAAGGCCCACACGGTGAAGGAAGGAGTGGGGCAGGGGCAGACACTGCCCAGTGGGGGTGGGGCGCGGGACAGAGCTGCTATCGGCTCGTCCAGGGTGTATGGGGTTGGCCCAGGACAGGCATAGGGGCGGGGGCCCCCCAAATCTGTGCATAGGGTGAAGGCAGGCTGCTGCTGCAAGCTGAGCCCAGGAGCAGCACCAGGCTCTTCCCAGCAGAGGGGTTGGGTTGGGACTGGGGCTATGGGGTGGGCCCCCATAGTCCCGCCTTCCAGTGCTGCTGCTGCCTTCCTGAGTGCAGCTCAACCCCACACCACCAGGAAGAGCCCAGCCCCAGCCCACAGTGGCATCCCATCCTCACCCTGCACACAGATCCAGGAGTCACATACCCCCTATGCCTGCCCCGGGGGTGTGCACAGTGGCAAGATCAGGCCCCCACTCCCGTGCCCCCCAGACAGGTCGCTCACAGCTCTGCCCCGTGCACCGCCCTGGGTGGGCAGTGCCTGCCCCTGCCCCAGCCCTACTCCCTCCCTCACCATGGGGGCCTCAATCTGCCCCACCCCCCTTCCCTCCCCTCCTCCATTTCACCCCCAACAGCTGGATGCTGCTCTTCAAGCTGCCCGGCTGCATATCAGCAATCGGTTCGGTATCAGCCGATATCGCTTGTTAATAATCGGCTATCGGTATCAGCCCAAAAAATCTTTATCAGTGCACCCCTGGTTATTTTTACACCTTTGTATGATCTCATTGTATTTCATCTTTATATTATTGCTATAGCTGAACTTTTATATCTCAAACTGCTATCTAAAAAAAGAAAGGAAGGACTTTATTATAAAGCAGTGGCTCCTAGAAAAGGCACTTGTCTTTGGATTTTGGTTTGCCTTTATTTTGAGACTACAGGAATGGATATTTCAGTGCTCTCCTACATAAGAATATTATTATATACTATTGAATTGCCCATCAAGAATGACCGGGGGAGCGGTCATAAGCCTAACCCCCCCTCCCCCCGTGCCGCCACCACCTCCCAGAAGTGGAGGACGGGGGGCGGGAGCTTGCCCCTCTGTCCCTGTCCGCCAGCACCCCCTGCTGCTGCCATCGTCGCCTCCAAGGAGCAGGGCTAGGGGGGAAGGCACAAGGCTAGCAGCGCTGGCCTGGCCCCCCCGCTCTGTCCCCGCCATCATGACAGCACACTGCCACCTCCTGTCTGTAGTGCTGTTGGATCACTCCGATTGCTTGTTTCAGTAACCAATCAGAGTACTCCAGGAACATTATAGACAGATGGACTGAGCCCTTTGTTATATTAGAATTTTTCTACTACTTACTGCTGTAACATGAAGACCTACTTCCAGCTAAGAGTGAAAACTGGGAATTTAACAAAGACACCTACACTTGGTGAAATTAGAAAACACTCTTCTTTTTGTCAGGGCTAACATCAAAATGAGAAATAAGTTCCTTTTGTCCCAGCCATACAAGTCAGATAAAAACTCAACCTAATGAAGCTGTCTTAAACCTAGTACATGTCTCATTAGGCTCACGCTCAGGGGGCTTTTATGGAAGAGACTTCTGCCACTCGTCATCAAGTATTTAACTCTGGTAGTTTGGAGAGCAGTAGAGTCTTCGCTGACCATAGCCTTCTGCACCAGGGTCTGGGTTTGAACCTGAAGACACAAGGACATTTGTCAGCCTTTTTCCCTCTGTATTTCAAGTCTTGTCATCCCTGGGGCATCAGCTTCCTGAGACTATTTACTTTAGCTGCACAGGATGTTGTGGTACATGACACATCTGTATAGCGGACTAGGCTGCGGTTACAAGCTAACTTCTGTTACTGGATGCTTCTTTTCCATGTGAAATTTGTTTCTCCCCCTTGTTTTTCAAGACTGTTGATGAGTTTTTTCAATTAAAATCTTTTAAAAACTTTAAAAAACTGTAATGTCTTTAGATAATAAAAGAGTTTCGTTAGAGCGGAAGTAGTACCAAATTCAAAATTATAGATTTATATCCCCCCTTACACTTGAGCAAACTAGCAAACATTGTTTTAATTAATGTTACAGATTTTTAGTGCAAAGGAACAATTTTGGAATATGATGTTGTGAAAGCTTCATAGACTAAAAGAAACTTGAGTATTTTAGAATTTCCACGTTTTCAATCTTTTAAAAATATATTTGATTTATGGCCCATTATACAGCTGAAGAAAATAATCTCTTTGAACAAGTATGAGGGATAAAGTTCCCTTTGGAACTAAGTCAACAGAAGTTCTTATTTGTTCATATTCAAAATCCACCTAGATATCCCTTCTCAGAGAGAACCACTAGGACTTGCACTTTTTTGGTGTTTATTTGGATAGCAGTTCTGCATGTAATACACCTAAAAGAATAGCAGATATTAACATTTTTATTACATAGCTTAACTATAATGCTAAGTTAGCATATGATGAAGGCACTGCCAGAGTGACTGTGCGATACAGAGCCTTTTAACTGTTGATTAGCAAACCAAGTCCAGCCAAGTGCTGTTTAATGGATGTTCAGCAGTTATACCTAAGTGACTTTGGTGGCTTCATTCAAGTTCCCAGTTCCATATAACATAGGCCATTATATTTGGCAATAACTGGTGACCATCCTGGCAAAGGGGCAAAAGAATGGATGTAGAGCATGAAGAACAAACACTAGGAGTATTGGTGTATAGGCAGGTTTATCACAAGGTAAATTGTGATGTGAACCTAGTTAACTGCCTGTGTGTACACACTCCTACCCCCATGGTAAACATGAGATAACTCCCCCCATTTTTACCAAAGGACAAGCAATCTTGCATTTATCTTGGATAAGAATGCGCATGTGAGTTACTAGGAAGTAGCTAAATTCACGCGGTAGCTAATTTTGCAGTAAGTTGTCCATATAGCTATACCTTGAGGATGTTCTTTCCATAACAGGGTTGGAAAACATTGTGTTGAGGAAGCTTGTAGCGTCACTGACAGCCCTGAAGAACATATGAAGTTGGTTTTACACCCTTCCCCAGCACTGAAATTCAGATGCAGTAAACATGATGAGACAAGCCCTGTGAAATGAAAAGAGCCTGTGACTCAATGGAAGCAGAAGTTTTCTAGTATGCTACGTGGTGTACAGTATTCAACACCCTCTTAAATATGCTAACAGCTGGGCCTCTCTGGCTTTAACAAAATGCTGTGTTCAAACCTCTGTTTCAGTCCTCATCAGTAATCATCTCTAATAAGCTTTGTAATAAAATGGCTCAGTTAAAGTTTCCCTATTAAAATGTCTGCACTGTACGATTCACATGCATTTTCTGAAATGAGAAGTGACGCTTTCAAGTGATAAAGCAATCTTTAGCAGGTGCTTCTCAAACAGGGCATGCTTATACTGACACTTTTTAAAAAATAATTCCAGAGAACAGTTGCTTTCTAGTACCTGGGCACAGTGGGTCTAATGCATATATTTGTGAATTTTGAATGTCATTTTTTTTGATTCAACATTTCCTCAATATTGATTTAACCCAGCCATCTCTCTTTTTTTTTTTTTTTTAATTAAGATTAACATGTGTTTCTAGTCTGGTGTTTGACCTACTTTAGAAAATGACATTTCATGACTTGTGATTTCTTTCTTAGACAAAAACTGGATTCAAGAAGAGAGAGCAATCTCCAATTATTTCTGAAGACAGCAGCCCTACTGATGTGTCTGCTACTGGTAAATGCTTATTTTAATTCATTTTTCCTCTTTTTTTACAATTACTCTTCCACAGAAAGAAGTACATAATGTGGCTTAATAGGCTTTAAAGAAAGATATCTAGGGCATTTACCACTACTGAGTAAAGCTAGGATGAATGCATTGTCCAATAACCCCTGTCAAATATAAGTTATGTTGGACTTTTTTTGGACAAATAGTTTAAACTAAACAAAGATGAATTATTATAACATTTGCTGTAGGGCTATAGTAATCAACAGACTCCATTGAAACCAGTTAATGAAAACTCAGATGTAAATCAAGATTAGGTTGCCATAGAAACAGTGCTTTCTCAGTCTGTGGAAATACCATAGAGGTATTCTGCATGTACCTTTTTTAAAGCAGGGCAACATATCATAGGGACAAAAGTGAATGTTAACAGAGCGTTCATGTTGTTCAATTATACACAAGGGCTACATTAAAGTAAAAAATGATAGTGAAATTTTCTGTATGTCTTTGGTAGCTATAATGTTAAAACAAAAATGATATTGTTCATATCCCTAGAGATTTTGGAACGATGACACTTTTAATTCACAAGAAGCAAAAGAGTAAATGTGTACTAAAATATTTCATTACAGCTGAACATTTATTCTCTGTACTGCTGTGCAGAATATCTTTTTGACCATTATTAAGTAGGGACCAGGAAAGATCTGCCTTTTCAGTGGATCAGTCCACATTCACAAGTTCCAGTTTTGATTTATTGAAGGAAAGATAAACATAGGACCAGAATCATCTACTGACATTATTTAAGTTGTATCAGCGATTAATTACCCTAATTCCTGTACTTCCACTGCTAAGGAAAACAAGGTCATCCTCGTGGGTGACTTCAGCACAAGAGTTAGGTGAGACTCTGAACTCTGGAGTGGCACCATTGGGAAAGAGGGGTTGTGGAAAGTCAACTCCAGTGGTATCCTCCTTAATAAATGTGCAGAGGATGACTTGCTCATCATGAATACTGTTAGACCCCAACTCCATGCAGCGCCCAACGACTAAGGAGGCGATGGTTCAATCGCGTATGGATCCTGTTACTCATTAGCCAGAGCAAGCAGGGAGCGAACACCAGCACACATTGCTCGCAACAGCTTTATTTAGAATGGAGACAGCTTCAGACAAGGGTCCCGCACAGCCCGTGAACCAGGACACATAGCCCGTTAACCAGGGGACCTGCACTAAACATTAGTTCTTTCCACATTTTATACACCTTGATTCATGCTTATTAACATTCACTCCACCTCGTCCCTCTTTATGTTCCACCCATTTCACCTCCCATTTGAAGGTCCGCCTCTGTTTACTGTTAGCTTCATTAGCATGGTATTGTCTATGCATTTCATTCATTTACATGCCTCTGCTAAGAGTGCATGCATAAGACTTTGACCCCGCCTTCTCCCAGTCAGTTGTGGTTTCTTGCTCGTTCTTTCTGGTTTCTTGCTGACTTCAGCATCATCTCCAAAGCCGTACTTCTGCTTTGTCCCCTAATGATAGCCGTTGGTCTGTATCCTATTTTTACACAACACATCATGCACTTTGCACCCTATCCTTTTGTTAGGAATCCATGTACGTAAGCATTAGCAAAGTTAGTTTTAATATGTCATCCTGCCTTGTGACCAGCAGCTTTTGCTGAGACACAGATGAAAGCCTTTATTCAGCTCAAATCCAGTGCTTCCCAAGATCCAAATTCTGTTATCCTAGCAAATACCATCTTCAGACAGAGTGACAAATATAAAACCACTTGGAAACATCCATTTTCCAATCACTGGCACCTTCTTGACTATGTTATTGTCAGAGCCCTTAATCCAACCGATGTCCATATCACCCAAGTCCTGAGAAGTGCAGATGACTGCTGGATGGACTGCAGTTTGGTCAGTTTAATCATGGCCATGCAGCTTGCACCACAACACTGTAAACAACAGAAAGGAATGCAGAAGAGATTTAACATCAAGGCACTCCAAGACCAAGCTAGATGCGAGGCTTTTCAGCAACACCTTACTGAGAGGCTCTCTGACCTACCTGATGACATCAGGGATATCCAGGCACACCGGGAGGAGCTTAATCATTTGGATGCTCTATTTACCCTCACCAAGATTGGTTTGAGGAGAACAAGGAGGAGATCCTAGCACTTATCCATCAGAAGAGAGCTACGTTCTGCATTTGGCAAAATGAACCAGCAAAAATGAGAGGCTTACCACCATCTCAGAGCTGTAGTTCAGAGGAGGCTACGGGACATCAAGAACCAGTGGTGGCAAGTGAAGGCCACGGAGATGTAGGGTTTCACTGACCAGCATTACATGAGAAGCTTCTTTCAAGCAATAAAAGCCATCCACGGACCACGTTCCAATGGCCCAACCCACTTCCAATCCCAAGACAGCTCCACCCTTGTCACAGACAATGTATCCATCAAGCAACGCTGGAAGGAGCACTTCAAGACCTTACTCAACCATGAATCTGAGGTCTCAGCTGCCGCCAATTGAGTCCATCCCTTAACATCCAGGTCACTCATCTGTGACCTCCTTCGTCCTGGAATTGGGGTTGAGTGTCAAATGGATGGTCAGACTTTCAACCTGCAGCACCCTTACAGCAAAATGAGTTACTAAGATTGGCATCGCCAGGCTTCAGTGTGCTGATGGCTGTTATCCTTGCGCACACTGAGACTGATCTGCAGTCCACCCTTAACCTTTTCTTAGGTGCCTATCACAGCCTGGGACTTTCCCTTAACATTGGGAAGACCAAGATGCTCCATCAGCCTGCCCCAGCACAAACTATCCTCTTACCCCTGCAAATTACCGTTAGTGAAGAACCCCTGGAAAGCATTTCCTGTACCTTGGCAGTCACCTCTCCCAGCTAGCCAGTCTTGATGTGGTAATCAAACAGGATTCTCTGTGCCAGTGTAAACTTTGGAAAGCTGCTTCACCGTGTCTTTGCTGACCGAGTTC
>NW_017728991.1:9977999-9985461 GCF_001723915.1 Gavialis gangeticus | reverse complement strand
AAAGCATTTCCTGTACCTTGGCAGTCACCTCTCCCAGCTAGCCAGTCTTGATGTGGTAATCAAACAGGATTCTCTGTGCCAGTGTAAACTTTGGAAAGCTGCTTCACTGTGTCTTTGCTGACCGAGTTCTGCAGATGGAAACTAAGATCCTGGTCTACAATGCAGTGGTTATCCCCACGCTACAGTCCACTTCAAAGAGAACCGTCTTGCTTAGGAAGCCAAGAAATGGCAGAGGAGAAAGGAAGGCACCACTTGTCATATCTATGGAAAAACTTGTTAGAGCACAGATTGGGCTCCTCAGCCACATTAAAACAGACCAGAAATCCCCCCTCGGCAGACATCATCCTCATATCAAGGGACAGCTGATGATGACCCTAATTCCAAATGAAAAGTCTTGTAACTGAGAACTTGATCAATTTTGCATAAGTTGAAACATTCACTCAAGAATTAGCTGGCAGATTATGAGCTTCTTAAAGCAGAGAGGTTATAGTATTTCATGTAGCTTGAATTAAGTCGTCAGACACTTTTCACACTGACTGCAAAAAAAAACATAACCAAATTAGGCATTACAAGACAAAGGCTACTCTGACCTATAGTACAAAACACTTCATTTGATTAAAAGGATAGAGGACTTGGAAGATGAATGTCTGTTGTTTCCTTCTTCAACACAAGGTGTTTTTAAATAAATGTTCTATATAAATGGAGGACAGTAGCATAACACTTCATGAGAAAGAAAATACCACCCTTCCCTCTCTGGTCAAACATGTTGTGTTTTTTATCTCTTTAGACTGCAGTTAAAGATTTAGGTTGCTGTTGGTGTAAGAACCCTGGGGATCATCCTACGTAAATCCAAGTACTATGATAAAAATGCAGTTGTGCTACAGTTGGACTTGGGTTATAAGAAATAATTATGGGCCTTGACGGTCTATGCTGAACACTAGCACATCCTAGACTCTCAGCTGGTGAAGATTGAATGAATTTATTACATTTAATCAGTTAAGTTACTAAATCTCTGTTGTTTTTCAGCAGCTGAGTTTTGGGTCTTGGCTCTGAAAGTTTGTTCCTACGATGTTGCCACAAAACATCAGTTTGTCAAGAACAGTGTTAGTGGAAAATTTCCATGGGTGGTTTTTAAAGACCACAGTTTATCATCAGAAATAAACTAGATAAGAATAAAGGCTGTACAAACTGTTGATCGTCTGGGGGAGGAGAAAGATTTGTAATCCCTGTACTGTCTCCAGACTTTCCCTCTTTCTATTCTAAGAACAAGCCTTGGATCAAAACCACTTCTTTCACACACCTTATCTTCATCTATTATGTGAGACGATTAAAATTGTTTTTTGATCAAGAGTAATTGTGATTTACGACAAAAGCAACATCATTTTGAACAGCGCTTATAAGATACGGGCACAAAGCCAAAAGACCGAGTAGTTCTGTCAACTCAGTAGCCTCACGCAGACCTCAGTGCAGTCACGCCGTTGTAATCAGCTGAGGTTCTAGCCCCTGTACTTCAGAACGTAATATAGCCTGCAAAAGGTGTTAGAGGTAAAGGTTTCCAAGAAGATGTTTTGTTTTATGTTGGCACATACTGAGAACATGAACTAGTTTGAGCTCAGAAACAGATGCTTTGTAAAGGAAAAATTTGTGTTTTGAATACCTTTCCTGATTTACATGATGTGTACCTTCTTGTCAATAGCTCTGTCCACCCCACCTTCCTTCTGCAAAACTCAGCAGAAGGGTTTTTTTATTCTATTTTTTAAATGAGGTGTTAATGCCTCTAAAGTCTTAGAGAAGCTGTAAAGTCACTACCATGCTTATAGTCCATGTTCAGAGTCTTCTAAAGGTCTCTTTCTCTTCTCCAACAGAAGTGTTTCTCCAGTAGGAAAAGCTACTGCTGATTTCCACCCCCTTCTCTCTAAGTATACTCCCAGCAAAAAAAAATAGTTGGTGGCTGTGGTAGATATGTTATGTTTTCTTGGGAATGCTTAAAATTTTTAACATAATTTCCTCCCGGTATTTATAATTCATAAATATTGGAAAGCAAATGGGTGCATCCAGTGCCATACCTAGACTCCTGATGCCTCCAGGCAAACTTTTAGTATTGGGACTACCTTCACCAGAGATAATGACAATAATAATCAGACTTGTTGCAAAAGTCTGCATCACATCTGTGGTATCGATGTCTTTAAATAGTTCATTCTCAATTGACAACATATGCGTAATACTAAAACTTTTTTTTCCAATTGTAATTTTTTTTTTTTTCATTTTTGGGCCCCCTTTTTGCCCAGGCCCCAGATGGCATCGCCCATGCCTGTGTCCAGGTCTGGGTGCATCACTGTGTACTGACACACCTTTTTAAAATTATGCAAACCAGTTAATGCACCTGGTGGAAACGAGGGTCGGGGGGCATGTAGTTGTGCCTGTAGACCGCAGTAGTTTGGTATTTCCCATTCTTTGGAGCCATATGGGATTCTAAATCTAAAAATCCTTAATTCAGCTCTGCCTCTCAGTGGCAAGAAAACATTCCTTGTGGTGACAGTGCTTCCTAATTGAACATTAGGACCAAATAGTTCCTTACATTTCACGCTTCAAGATTACTGATTATACAAAAGTTTAAAAAATGAGTCTCAGCTTTGAGGGTATTTATCTGAATATATGTGTGTGTTCCCCTCCTCCCTCCAGAATCACTCTCTCTTCTTTCATGGAAACGTAGACCAAGTCTTGCATGTATAAGCTGTGTAATTCTGTCATGTCTTATTCTGTCTTCTCAGTTTAAATAATGCCTGTTTTCTCTCCTTTAATTATGCCCCATGTTTATAATAATCTTCTCTTACATTTTGATGCATAATTGTAAAATGGTTAAACGAGGTCCATATTTACTGTTTTGGGCATGAACAGCTTACCAATCTACTTCTCACATTTAAAAAAGTCATACTCAGCATTGGAGTTTATTCTGGTGATCAGGTGATTAGTTGGAATTATTTTGAACAGCAGGACTTCAAAACACATCCTTCAGAAGGAAGAGTTGCAATTAAATTGCCAATTAAAATACAACCTGTTGTCTCCTAGCTGTTACCCCCAACCAGGCAGATGATTACAGACTGCAAGGAAAGAAGATTTCTGTAAACCCTACTGTTCGTCTCAAAGCAGAAAAGCTGGAGACGGTAAATATCTTGTCTTTTGCCTTTTACCCAATAAGTAGAGCATATGAAATACAAAAAGAAAATTTCAAGCTTGAGTACAGCCTGAGTAGGTAGACAAGAAATTATTATTTTCCATTTGGGTAGTATGTTTATTCTTTATAGCCGTATCTGACTTGACATACTGGGCAAATGGCTTTTTGGGTGGGTCCACTTAACCATTAACTACATTCTTTGCTGGATGTTGGAAAAGCACACAGTGTTGTTTAAGAATATGATATTCAGGAAAAGGGATTCCATTCATTCTTACCTTGTGACAGGTAGGTCACAAGTGGACTCGGGAACAAAATTTTGACCAACAAAAATTAATACAGACGAGCATTTTAAATGTGACATAAAACTAGGTACTGCGGTTAAGTAAAGTGTCAGGGGATCATAAATGGAAAAAATAATGTAAACAAAGCCACCCTACAGAAAAATCTTCAACAAAAGAAAAAAATGGAAGAAGAGAGAGAACAGAAAATAGGGAGCTAAGATGTACCACAGAAATACTGAAATAGCCACAAGGGTGTGGCTATAGCAAGAGTGAGAGAGAATGAAAGAAAATAAAAATACAAGCCTAGAAAGAAGTAATGTTCTAGCAAAGGGTTATTTGGGAATAAGAAGAAATGCAAATCGAGAGCAATGCAGAAGGAAATGAGATTTGCAGAAGTACTGTGGAAGGACAGATCATGTCTATAACTTTTTTGGAAACATGCAGTATACATTTAAATGGGTTTATTTGCCATAACACACAGTTTAGTCTGGTTTTTCTTTTTCTTCATTCCTGCACTTCAATTTGGAAAAGGGATATAACAAATAGGCATCTTTCTGCTAACATTTCAGCTGGTCTTTTGGTGTTGCTAACAAGGAAAAAAATATAAACGAGAGAGTAAAGGATAAAAGGAGAGCTTCCAAAATAACAGAAAGATCTTCTAAATACACTTTGCAATATAGGAAGGTTCGATATAGCCATTCCACCTTGTAGGAAACTGCAGTACGGGAATCTGGTAGGATTATTTACCAGCTGGAAGTGACTTAGAGGAAATGTGACTATACAATAAACCTGGTTTTATGTGATCACCCAGGACATCAGCAGAAATCCATAGCAAAGTTACCAAAGTGAAATATGGGAAGAATCTGTTGCATGTCTTTTCTAGAACAAAATTTTTCCTAATTTTACACTTACTTTCATCTAATTTAAATGGCCCAAGTAATGGAGCTTCATGGAGGTTATGAGTAATTTAAGCTAGGGAGGTCATAGGTAATTTAAGCCTCAGACTGGCAAAGCATCAATACACATTCTTAACTTTGAATACAAAAGTTGTCTTGTAGATGTACTTATAGTTAAGTGCCTTCATAGATGCCTTAAGCTGTGGTCTTTGAACTGCAGAAACACTAACAACAAGTTTTAACTTAGCCGAAAAAAAGGAAGTGAAAGCAAACACTAATACTTGGCTTGAAATAATTATTTGGGCCAAATGTAGAAGTTCAGAATTGGGATTTTATATAGAAACATCTCACTATATTGACTATCACTTTAGTGACATCTCACTATCACTTTAATAATCCATTGGTGTAGACTTTTAAAGTGGGATATCAGGAACACTGTAGTTTTTGTACAACATTACAAATTATAAGGAACTACTTAGAACAAATAATTTGAGCAAGGATGAGAGACTTATTCCATACCTATAAGCAGGAACATTACTGGGGAACTGATGCTTCTTTTCCTTTATTAGTCTAATGTCATTACACTTGCTTCAGATTTTTAATATTTCTCAGACCTTACTATTTCTCAGGCCTTGTACCTGACAGTTTATCTAAATCTCTCCCAACCATGCAGTTAGTCCAGTAAAAGATGTGAGTCATTGCCCTTCAGATTCAAGTCACTTTATAAATTTGAGGTTAAGCATTCAGATAAGCTGATGATGAGCGCAGTTTAAATACATTGGTAGATTTGGTCTTGGTGTTAGGTCTGGCCTAAATATTGTCAGAACAAAATATGCCAGCCATAGGAATATTATGCCACGCCACAAACAGTATGTATTAATAAAGACAGTTTTCAGTGGGGAATAACTTTTCATCCGTCTCATTTATCTTGTATGTAATAATTATTAAAAAACAGTGCCCCTCCCAAACTAGAAATTCTGTTTCTAAGTGGTAATGAAAAGGCTTTCTTGTCTATTTAAAGTAAAGTCTTATATTCCATTTTTCTTCCTCCTCCATATACCTCTTTTTCTTCTAGGCACTGAATTACCTTGGGATTCAGCCCACAGCTGAACAACAGCAAGCCCTAAGGAACCAACTACAAAAAGATTCTAATGGGACAGTATCTTTTGGAGGTAATCATTTGCAGAGTACCCTGAAAACAAGTGTAGCAGAGAAACACACAGCGGATAATACCCATTTGTATATTTTTCATTATATATCCTTCCCATCAGTATGCATTACTATGGTAATGAAAAGCAATTCTCTGAAGCCAGCCAGATGCTGATTCCACTATTTAATAATAAACTTGCAATTTTGGACTAGTGCACTGTAGTGGAAATCACATTTCTCCTAAGCAGCCTTGGCTCAGTAGACATTAAGTGCACTTTCCACTCATTCCTACAAATACATTTTCAACTGTGCCCTGAAAATAGTGTCATTTTACTTAAAGTGTGAGTTTTTTACTTGAAGTCTGAGGTGTTTTCCCAAATGGAAATGGTTTGTCTTTAAGAAATCACGACTTTCTTTTAAGCAGAAAAACGCAAAGCATCTGCTTTATAATGGATTGATTTGTGTAAGTATGTAATAAAATTGACTAATTCTAAACAATATTTCATGCATTATGGTCTTCTGAAAAATAACTGTAAGATTAAATGTTGTGCTGGTGGCATTTGCTATCAGCCAAGGTATAACAAACCTCTGGAGTTAGCGACTTTTCTTGTCTAAATTTCTCTTTAATATTCAAGTGTGTTCCAAGTGCATATTTAAATAAAAATATGAGTATTCACACCTGCATAAAGGGCAACAGGCTTCAGCATTAAGTACAGAATAGCTATGTTAGTGTTCATTAAGCCTGTCAGCCCTGCACCTTCCACAAATAGCACACTCATTTTTTTTAAGTCATTGCAAGCATTTGCAAAGTAAAGAGAAAAACTGACTTCAGTGAAATAGGTGCTGCAGATTACAGTAACTATACTGTGTTTTAGATTTTGTTCAGGTTGTGAGAAATCTGTTCTGTGTGCAACCGGAGGAAGCAGGTGGTGGCCAAAAACCCCTTGCATTGGGGGCCAGCGAAGTCAACAGTTTATTAGACTCGCAGGTAAAGTATATGTTGGCACATGCTAGCATTTAACTCTCAAGAAGAGTATGTTAACAAAGCTGAATTTACTCAAGCCTGTTGCAGTTCTTGAAATACACTGTGTCATCATTTTCTTTTAAAATAACTTTTGTTCCTAAGAATCCATTTTAATTTGCAGGAAGCAATTCACAAAAAATGCATTGTGAATTGGTATGTGTGTGGATAACAACGTTTTACTGAGGTTCCTTAAAGGAGCAACTGAATACTACCAGCTGTGTTAGTAGTATAAAATTATGTGGCAGAATGATTTGAAATAGCTTTTTTTTTTCCAAAAGACACTATTTAAGGATGGCAGCCAAAGTAGGAAATTGGTTACCAAGTAATATGGAAGATAGTTTAATTCTTTAACCTAGGTAAAATGAGAAGCAGGATATGTCTGCTGGTACTGTTTTCTCAGCCATTTTTGTTGTGTAATTTTTCTTAATAATCTGCTATAACGAACAAAGTTATTCTGTTGTAAGAAAATCTTGTGATTTTTTTTTTTTTCTTTTAAAACATATATGGCTTACCTCAGTACTTTTAAGACCTTTTGTATAGTTTAACGTTAAACGTTTTGGCTTTGGTTTTCTGAAAATATTGACGTATTCTGAAAACCTAGATGTTGTTTTTATCAAATTTTGTGCATCTCGAAAAAGTTGCCTATCAGTTTTGCGGGTGACTCTCTCTTAACCAGGAGTCTTGTTTAAGAGATTAAACATTTTGAGAAATGCAGTTCATCTAGTATCATCTTCTAACTTGCCAACTTCTTTCACATTTTAATACAGTTTGTATCCTGTGATTCTGTGGAAATGGATGATATGGAAAGACTTAAAAATGAAAGAAATGACACTTTAAAAGAAATAACTAAACTGAAGGTAATATTGAATTTGGATTATTCTAAACAGAAAACAAATAATTCGTTTAAGGAAATGTGGTATATCATCTGATTTCCCCC
>NW_017728991.1:9976552-9977904 GCF_001723915.1 Gavialis gangeticus | reverse complement strand
TTATTTCCCCCCCCCCCCCTTTTTGAACATTCATGGAGCTTAAAAAGAAACAGTATCAGTACAAATGAAGACAGTATTCAACGACATCTGAAAAGCACTTGTTTACAATACGTTTCTGCAAAAATTGACCTTTGCTCACTGTGCTGTTTGCCATTCACTTTCTAGCCTGATTATCAAGGGAAACGAGACTATAAACATTTAATGGAGGTATACTGTGTATGCGTAATTTGATCTATCTAGGAATTTGTATAGCCCCAATAACCACAATATCTGAGCGCCTTTTAGTATTTTTGTACAGAACTAGAGACTGAAGTAATCTGTCGTCAAAATAAATTCACGTTTACTGTAGATATTACAGAATACACAGTATGTCACCTAAAGCAACTGGCATATCTAATTGCTATCTAACAGGAACGTCTGCAATGTCCTCCTAACCACCTCATTTTGTCACTTCTTTTTGATTAGTTTAAGTAAGCCTCTGCTTATGGAAAGTGCTTGATTGATGGTCCAAAATGTCCTGGTGCTATATGTAATGTAGCCCTCCAGTGCACCTCAACCTTGTTTATCAGAATCCTTTGCTAGGCTTGAAAAAAATGGATCAGTCTCTTTGCTGAGCCTCCTAATTTCAAAGATTATTTTGATAAAGACAACAAAAGGTAGGAACAAAGTGAACCACTAATCCATTTCACATAGCCACAGAAATTAATTTGAAAAATTAAATATTTTTTTTTTAAATCCACAGTTCCCAGCCAATACAGCAAATTAGATTGTGCTTTCTGACATGTATATAACATCATGCAGAGCTATCAAAATGTCTTTCTGCTTACTCTGCTACATACAAAAAAGTAAAACAGTAAAGTTGCATGAAATTGCAATGGAATATATATTAAATAAGCATACGTAGGCATAATTTAAAAGAACCACTCAAGGAAAATAAAAAGCTAAATGAAGGAGAAAATCATTAAACTTTCTTTAGAAATTTAAGATTTAGTCTCATCCCTGGCTTTGTAAAGTTTGGCAAAAATGAGCATTGTTCCTAGTACATAGGACATGTCTATTCCATGGGTTGCAGTTTTCGGGGATCTACTGATAGACACGTTTTGTTGCTAAAAAGCATAGCAGTAGTGGAAGAGTAAGTCAGGGCAGTAAGTGAAAAAGAGCTGTGAGCTGATACAGGCTTAGGTCCTCACAATTCTGATGGAGTTAAGATTTTCAACACATTACTATGGGCTTGGAATCGGACATTAAAAGAAGCATTGCACACTAAGTAATTGTCTATTTATTGTCTGTTAACAGGAACAATTGTCTGAATCTTTAAGTGTACAGAAACAGTTAACGGAGGAGCTACAGAC
>NW_017728991.1:9969804-9971552 GCF_001723915.1 Gavialis gangeticus | reverse complement strand
TGTCTATTTATTGTCTGTTAACAGGAACAATTGTCTGAATCTTTAAGTGTACAGAAACAGTTAATGGAGGAGCTACAGACTGTCAGACAGGTTCGTAGTTGCTGTTTTAAAATATAATTCTGTCGGTTTTTTCTTGTAAACTTGGGTGGGGGGGAGGGAAGAGAAAGGAAGGAGGGCAGGGAATGAAGGGCTGCCTTGGTGTACTTTATGGGGCTGTTTCCCTACTGTGTTACTACGATTTGTCTTACCTTCACATAAAACTACTGCAGTGAAGTAGAAGATGAGGCTTTGCAGATGCAACTCTTTTTGCCTTGGCAAAAGAGAAATGTTGGTGTAGCACGTCATCCATTATCGCTCATAACTATTGAGCAGCTCGTTCCTGGAACATCATGCTAATTAGTAACCCTCTCCATTTCCTGGCTGCTGACTTTTTTTTTTTTTTTAAATACCCTAATGAAGATTAAAATGTAACTTAAAGTACTGTTAGAGTCAGAAAAGTGTCTTTAATAATTTCATTGATGAATTCCAGATTTATGTCCTTTCTGTAACTTATCTCTGAAGAAGGTCCTTTTATGTCCATGAGCTTATTTAACATCTCCCACAGTTATAAAGTGGGTCCAATAAAAAATGTCATTGCAGAAATATTGTTTCTCACCCAAGATATGGTCAGTTTACAAGCCATTTGAAATGTCTCTAACTGTATAAATATCCAAACCGGAGTCTGACATCTAGCTATATTCTGATGCTGACTGTCCATCACTAGCAGAAATAAAAATTTTGCTATGGAAACTTAGCTAGCAGTCTTGCCCTTGATGACGAGCAAAGCAGAAAAGAGCCCTCCTTGATAATTATATTGATTCTTCTATCCTGAGTAATGGCAGGGTTTTCTTTTTCCATAAAATAAGATATTCCTCAAAGCACAGTTGGAGCAGATAAGTTGAATAAAGAGGTTCTGTGCTTCATTTTTTTCTGGGTGTAACTGTTTTTCAAGTGATCTTACTATTTCTGGCTAATTCTATACAAATAAAAATGTAAACAAGTATTTGTATTGTAGTAGAAAAACATGTCTAAACTTGCTTTTGATAAAGATTTATTTGACATGTCTCAAAAAAAAGAAGTATGCTTATGTATATTTGGGTTTGTGTAAGAATAAAATAAAGTGAATTTAAGTATTTCTCACTGCCATCATGTCACTGCTTCTGATTTCCTGGGATGAGAATGGGACTTCCAGTAAACTTTTTCATGTCTCCTAAAATAAGATTTCATATCTATACAGGTTTCCCTCACTTTATGCGGGTTTTTTATGTGCAAATTCGCTCTTACACGATTAAGCTTTTTATACCAAAAATTTGTTATATGCGAGATAAATTCACTTTTATGCGATCGGTGTGGTGGAAACCCACAGTCAGCTGCTTTTTGCAGTGCATTGTGGGAGTGACGCCATAGGCAAAGGAAGCAAAAATTATTTGGGGGGAAGGCTGAACTGGGTGGTGGTGCCCAGGCCAGGCTGCAGCACCAGCCTGTGCAGCCTGGCCCGGTCCGGCTCCGTCAGTGCGGCACCCCAGGAGCTGAGCATCATGAAGCCCCCCAGGAGCAGTGCCCATGACCGCTGCTCAGGGCAGCTGGTGTCTATGCTTCTGGAGCTACAGCTGCCCCGGGAGCGGCACGGTGCCGTGTCAGTACAGTCAAGGGGGTCAGTACAGTTTCCTAGTTTCTAGGATCGGCAGGGACCTGAGCAGATCATTGAG
>NW_017728991.1:9958865-9964804 GCF_001723915.1 Gavialis gangeticus | reverse complement strand
ATCATCGAGTCCGACCCCCTGCCATGGCAGGAAAGAGTACTGGGGTCAAACGACTCCAGCAAGGTGTACATCTAGCCTCCTCTTAAAGACCCCCAGGGTAGGAGCTAGCACCACTTCTCTTGGAAGTTGGTTCCAGCTCCTAGCCTCCCTGACCGTGAAGTAGCACCTCCTGATATCCAGCCTAAATCTCCCCTCTACCAGCTTGTGACCGTTATTCCTGGTCACTCCCGGTGGTGCTTGGGGGAACAGCGACTCCCCCAATGCCTGCTGATCCCCCGACTAGTTTGTAACAGGCCACAAGATCCCCCTCAGCCTTCTCTTGTGGAGGCTGAACAGGTTCAGGTCCCGTAGTCTCTCCTCATAGGGCCTGCCCTGCTGCCCCCTGAACATGCGAGTGGCCTCCTCGGGACCCTCTCCATGCTGGCCACATTCCTCTTGAAGTGCGGCGCCCAGAACTGGACGCAGTACTCCGGCTGCGGCCTGACCAGTGCCGCATAGAGGGGGAGGATCACCTCCCTGGACCTGCTCAAGATGCATCTGTGGATGCATGACAAGGTGCGGTTGGCCTTCCTGACTGCATCCCCACACTGCCGGCCCATGTTCATCTTGGCATCAATGATGACTCCAAGATCCTTTTCTGCCTCTACTGACGAGAAGGGAGTTCCCCAACCTGTAGGTATGGTGCCGGTTGTTCCTCCCCAGGTGCAGCACCTTGCACTTGTCGGTGTTGAATCCCATCCTATTCTCATCCGCCCACCCCTGTAACCTGTCTAGGTCTGATTGCAGCCTATTCCTCCCTTCTAGCATGCGCACATCCCCCCACATCTTAATGTCATCAGCAGATTTGAACAGGGTGCTTTTTACCCCCTCATCCAAGTCACTGAGGTCTTGGAATATACCCCTATTTGTTACATGGTAAAGTGGGTTCCCTTTATGCAAATTTGAGTTATGCACAGTTTTCCAGGAACGCATGTGCCGCATAAATCGAGGGAAACCTGTACATTTATACATACTGTTCCCATGGAGAATTTTCTTTATACAAGTTCTCTTATTAAAATAAATTATATACAATCACATCATGAACGTATATAGATTTTTCCAGCCATAGGACCAAATTCTATAGTGTTTCTCTTAGGAGACCCAGGAGAGTTTCCAGCAGGCAGAGGACATAGATAGTTTTTTAGTAACTTTGTGCCTCCCACATTCTGAGTTGATCTCAAGATCACAAAGAAACCAAAGTATATTAGAACAGCCTTCCATGGCTGACAGGGAGCTTTCCCAGAGGGTGGAATTGCTGGAATGAAGAGTGCTCTAACCACTGTCATTCCCAGCCTGCTACTGCAGCAGCAGCTGTAAGGTAGGGAATAACTCAGAGCCAGGTTGAGGCCAGAATCTTGCCTGAACTATAAGACAGGTTTTCAAGCCTAAGAACAGCCTAAGATAAGACATAATACAAAGGTCAGGTATGAGGGAGCAAAGAGCTTAACCAAGAGGAATAAAATAAAGCAGGAAGAATTCCTGGAAAGAACTAAGATGAAGGAAGAGAGATGGGTGAGGAGGAATAGAGGAGATGCTGACAGCCAAACGAAAGATAAAATGGCCAAAAAGGGAAAGAAAGAAATGAAGGCAGCTGATCACTGCTGAAAAGTGTGTTGTGAGCCAAGGTGCTGGGGCACTCATTGCCAAAGAAACGTACATCCTCTTAGGCACTTAGTGTCTCTGCCCAACAGCTCGCATGGCCAGCATCGCATCCAGACGTCTTTGGTCCCAGCTTAACAACCAGAGGTTGACTGGGAGTAGCTTTGGTACAAGACTAGAGGTTGGTTAAACATAATGCCTCTGGAGCATAGCAAACATCCTAACTGCTCTATGTTCTGACATCTCTAACTACAAAATATAGACAGAATATTGAACTGTACAGTACTAAAGGACATACATTTTTAGAAGCAAGTTTTTTTAAAAAAAGCAAAACCCAGTAACTTTACTTTGCCTTCTCCTTTTTCTCACTATCCTCACTGAAGTATTTCTCCTTTCAAACTGCTTTTGCTTCTCTCCTCTCCTGCTCTTTTCAGGCTTCTACCAGCTGCTGCAATTTTTCTGCTAAAAAGCCAAATGTGCAGCTTAAAAATTCTTCCTTGTTCTTATTTGCAGATTAGATTTACACTTTTTTAACTTTTCCATGTATTTTTGTTAGATTTTTTTATTAATAATCTTCAGCACCCAACTCCACTTGAATTGATGAATGCTTTCTTTAATAGCTTGGGGTCACTGTACATAACAAAGGTTATTAAAGTGAGCCTAATATTAGCTGAAGACATGTCTTTTTTGGTATCTTTATTGATAGCAATATTCATTTCTACCACATGAGGTCCTCATATATTTATTTCTTTTTCAAATCGTGTCATCATGTAATTTTGAAGCTCAGTTTTGCAGCAAACAGATCAGAGCTCTAGAGACTAAACATAAGGGTTTTCTCAGGAGGACTTTAGGTAACGGCTGTTGAAATGAACCCAGATATTCAAATCTAAGAGCAATATTAAGTCATAGCATGTTCCAGCATACTTTATTTTGAGCTACTTTTAGCTTCTTTTTTTTTTTAAATAAATACTTAATCCTTTGTACAGTTTGAATGCATTTTTCAGTCCTATATTTTTTTCATGATGTGCATTGTAAACAATCGTGTCTGAACAATTCAGTTAAAATAGAGATGACTTGTGAACAAACTGCAAAGTGAGGCTGCTCACAGTTCCAGGTGAACATTTTTGTTCAGTGCACATTTGAGCTTCTTATTTAAGCACCAATTTGATACTTAGGTGCCCAGATACTTGTTTTTCATGCTGACTTGTTGGATCATGCAGGATGTCTTTTGCTTCCTGACCTTCAGTCAACCAAGTACTGAAGCACATACTTAACACTAAGCACGTGCTTAAGTGCTTTGCTGAATAAAGAATGGAGTTTACTGCATGCTTTTTCCTGAATCTTGGCCTCTATGAGGTATTGAGCTTTAAAATGCCCAGAATGTCAGAGTAGATTCCCAGTATTGTTTTAGGACAGGGGCCTGTACTGAAATGTGAAATTTGGAAAAGCTCAGCAGACTGAAAACTAAGCTCACAGTGAATAACTCTGTAAGTCTGTCTGCATGGTGAGAAGGGCTGTGTTTTCTTACATTACTAGAGCTACCTTGCGACAGCTGTTAAAGAGTAAAATCCTACTGGTACTAACACACATTGGTAATGTTGTATGTGGATGTTGTTAGCTGAGCCTATAAGCCCTTCTCCACCTTTCGTTTGCTATATTGAGGCCATGCCTCCACTAGGATTTGACGTTCAGAAACTTACCTGTTTGAAGTGAAATGGCCAGTTGGTACATGGTTTAGGCATATGTATTGGGTGATCTCACCTCATCATAAGATTCCAGCAATATTTAGTTGCAATGAGTTTAATACGGGAAGGCATCTGAACACTGTAATTAGACCTTCTTATTTTAAAAAAAAATAGATTTTCAAATTTACTGTTGATAATTTTTTGGTGTGCATCCATTTCCTGATATCAACTAAAAAATAATCCTTGACTCCTCGACTTTTGGCAGATAAGTGATGTAAGTATATATTTAGGGATTTTTGAAAACAGAGCCCTGTACCACATAGTGAATCTATGCGACTTGGGAAATTTTTCCCTTGACCTTTTGTTCTAATATGGTCTCCAGGACCTTTTCAGTCAGTAGAGTCGAGCAATAGTAATTAAACCAATGGAAAACCCGAAGTTCAGAGAAATGCTCTTGTCTAGAATAATTGATTTGATCGGAGTCTGGTTGTACTTGTCATTTATCATAAAAACATACACCTCTCCCTTTATGAGGACTCTAATCTCCACTCACCCTAAATTTTAACTGACACTCTCAAGTATTTTTACTTGGAGTATTTATATACGTTATCCTTCTGTTGTTAATAATCGGCCCTCATGGTTTTTATATAAATTATATATGCGATAGCTTGAGGTTAAATAATTCCATCATGAATAGATATAACCCAGAAATAATTCTTCATCTTTGTTAATTGATGGAGGCAACCATCTGCACAGTTGAAATCATTGTTTTCAAGTGTAATCAGCTGGTTATCAGGCAGATCACTATACTATTGCAGCCTCTCTTAGACTGAGTTTTTAAACATTCTTCAGCCTCGTTTAAAGCTCAGCATTATCACGCCAAGCCGTAATAAACTGGTGATCAGTCCAAAATCTAAACTTTAGACTTTGTTTTGATCAGTCACTTCTGGAGGTAGGGAAATAATTCCCGTAGTAAATTCTAGGCTGTCATAATACTTGGTTGCCAGCACTGATACCTATAGTAATATGTTACTATTAGAAACAGAAGTAAATTACTGACCCATTAGAAACACAGAAAATGATATTTTGATTTTTTTTTTTAATTTCTGGGCAGTTAATTATTTTTTGAACCATTAAACCTTCCCCTTTGTCAGCTTTTGTTCCTTGTTACTAACCAGACTGTTTGAAACCCCTGCCATCTCAAGTTGTTAATCAGAAGCTTCAGGGCAGAAAAGGAGCTTTTGAGGGTGCTTTTTGAGCTGTATAAGGGAAGAAGACGAGGGAAATTTTTTAGTTCTTCAAGAATCGCCCTCCTTGGAGAATGCCATCATTGTCTTTTTGGCATGGTCTGTTACTATCATTGTGAAGATGACAAACCAAACCAAGAAAAAGGAGGTTTCCTTCCATTTATCATTTAGAGTTCTTGAAAATGTATTCCCTGAGGAGAACTTGGGGGATGGAGGGGATTAACATTTTTTAAATATCTTTTCCCAGGCTTTTAATGTTTTGGATGTATTGCCAAGTACTGTAGTTCCTGGCTCAAAAATGCATGTCTCCATTTAAAAGATGGCCTCTGTATTTATTATGCTAATAATGCAATTCCTGTGTATCAAGGGCCAAGCCTGAGACTCCATGCTGCAGCTCTAAAAGGAAGAGCAAAGAGCAGGCAGGACAGAGGGAGGAATACCTAATGTTCTTTTAAGTCACCTTTGTGCCCTTTTGATCCTGATTTGCTCCAAGGACTGTAGAGGCCCCAGCGTAACTTGAACAGCCCTAGAGGCTTCAGTTATGACAGCCTGTCCCAGCCTGATGGCAGTGCTTTAAGCATTGCTTGCCATCTCTGCAGGACTGCATGCTGAACCCTCTTCTGGCCATTCCCCTTCTGTATGTATGTATGAGTGTGTGTTTATATGAGTACCGGCACAGTTTGGGAACTTAAATGAGAAGTGTCCTGATGTCAGCTGTAATACTGATTATTGGAGGAAGCATCATAGATTTCATAGATATTAAGGCTGGAAGGGACCTCGGAAGATCAAGTCCAGCCCCCTGCCCCAGGGGCAGGAAGTCAGATGGGGTCACAGGATCCCAGCAAAATAAGTGTCCAAATTTTTAGGTGGCCATCAGATCACCCCTGAGCCTGCACTTTTCCAGGCTAAAGAGCCCCATGGCTCTCAGCCTCTCATCATAAGGTCTGTTTTCATGACCTCTGATCATGCGCGTGGCTCTTCTCTGGACTCTCTCAAGCTTCTCCACATGCTTTTTGAATTGTGGAGCCCAAAACTGGATGCAGTACTCCAGCTGCGGCCTCCCCAAGGCCAAGTACAACGGGAGAATGACGTCCCGGGATTTGCTCAAGAAGCATCTATGGATGCAGGCCAGCATTTTGCTCGCTTTACTAGCCACAGCATCACATTGAAGGCTCATATTCTTCTTGTGGTCAGTCATCAGCTGCTTAACTTCCCAATCCCCATATCTGTTACTCAAACAATTAGCTTTTTAAATTACAGTAAGGTTTGCTTAGACCAAGGTAGCCCAATGCACCACACACCTGCACCCCCACCCACATGTCCTATACCTTTTCCAGGAAAGGCAGACTTTTAAATTTAATGTTTCCCT
>NW_017728991.1:9950152-9953865 GCF_001723915.1 Gavialis gangeticus | reverse complement strand
CAACCCATACTAGAAAGAGACCCTATTCTTAAAGAGATCTTCCCAGAACCACCCACATGTCCTATACCTTTTCCAGGAAAGGCAGACTTTTAAATTTAATGTTTCCCTTTTTTTTCCCCTTCTCTCCTAAAAAATAAATAAATAAATAAATAAATAAAATGTAATTTAAATATCTACTCTAGATCATGTAACAGCAATGCCCAGGATGGCATTTTCTCTTCTGTTTTGATCATGAAGTTCTGAGAATTTCGGTAGACCTTACTCAAGTAATCTCATTATAATGTTTTTATCTACGACGTGCACTGTATGGAGTACTATCTTAAACCAATATAGAAGTTGCAGCGTGCAGTTTAAGTAGATCTAGTTATGCCTTCACAAGAGTGGGATCACTGGGTTGTCTTCTGGCTTCTGGGTGGAGCTCAAGGAACTGATTCTGTAAAGTCTGAAGCGATTGGGATCTGCCTACCTATGAGACTAGGTTTTACCTGTGCTGTATTGCTGCAGTTGAGATCAGCTGAGCTGTACAAGTTAGAGCAACCTTGGTATAGGAGAAAAGCACCAAATGACAAGGTATTTCTGTGACAGCCCTCATTACTAGGACTGTGTTTCCTGTGGACCAGATCTAGCATGCTGCACAGCAGTTCTCTTTTCCCAGGAAGGAGGGAATATGTTTTGAATGCTAAGACATGTTGGCTGATATTGTAGATTCAGGTTGCAGTTTATTTTTCTTTTGTCTTTAAGGAAGCTGCTGGGTTTTTTTTTATTTTCATTAATATTTGTGTGTTTAGTATGTGGAAAAGATGCCTAAACTCCTGTATGGATTATTTCTGTGATAAGTAAAAAGTTAAATAAAAATAATCGCAGTGAAATATAATCTACCAGTTTCTTTTGGATCGTGCTTGTGGTGAGAGTAGAAGAACATCTCTGTTTTTAAAAGGCAAAGCATTCCATGCTGCACTATTTTTGATAGCTGGAGTATTGTACAGATTATTTCAGCTGTCAGTTAGACGATTTTATCCAAGGAAGAAATGGAACATGGTGCACGATGTTGTAAGGCCACTTCACCTTGGCAACCAACTATAGCAGAACAATAGTTGCTCTTGCTTGAATGTGTATATCATTACTTGAAATAGCTCATTACCAGAAACTTGTATTTGCAGGCTTAAAATATAGGTCTATTTCCAAGCCTAAAATACACACACACATGCGTGCGCGCGCACACACGTATGAAAAAATGCCATGTACCAGATACAGCATATACCAAATCAATCCAAAAACACTGGGCAGAGTTCCCATCCTGTTCCATCTACTTTGGATTGTTCTAATGGTACAAGGGTTGGGTAAAGGCCTGATCTCCCCAGTAAAAATTCCCTTTGCGTAGGGGAGATCTCACAGGTATGGGTTCAGTATTTAATATGCCAGCTGAGCAGCCAGGAGGACAAATCGTGCTGTACTTCAGCTGCCCCTCGCTGGCAGATGGTTCCTGGGGATCCGCTGTAAAAAACATAGGCTAGAGCAGCCCCCAACCTGTGCTAGCTCTAGAATTGGGATCCATCAAGCTCACCTGTTTCTGCCACAAAGCAGAGGACCTGGACAATTGTATTCCCAATTTGAATGACTTCTTCATTCCAATATCCAAACCAGTGTATTTGATTGCCTGTTGTTCTATAGCTACTTCTTCCAGTCCATTCACAGACTGAATCCATGAATCTTAATTGAAATCCAAGCTCTTCTCAAATTTTCACTTAATGTGAATGATTTTATCAGCCCCTCCAAGTTAAACATACCAGAAATACTTTTTTTTTTCAAAAGAGTGTAGTTCTATTTATTCCTGTTTTGAAATGTATGCTTGGTTGTTTGTCTGAAAAGAGAGTTGCTAAGCTATTTCATTTTTATTTATATAATTTTAATTTGCTTAGTATTATTTTGTATTGAAGCCACATTTGGTTTTGATGTGTTGCCGGAGTTAACAACTTGGTCAGAACTAAGTTCATTAGATGAAATAGCCAGTGAGATAAAAACAGCCAAGTTCATTTTTCTCTCAGCCTCAGTGGAAGATATCAGTGAAATAACCCAAAACCAAATTCCTCACTTAGAGCTGACGGAGAAAAATGTGGTCCTCACAAATATCCTATACAAGCTTTAAATGCAATCAACACCCAGTGAACTGAACATGGAGCTTTTTAGGTCTTTTCCCCAAACATTAATATTGCTTCTGTGCATTATCTTGGGGAAAACAATGTGTTCTAGGTCAGTGATTCTCAACCTTGTTGGACTTGAGGCCCCCCTCACTCCTGACCCACAGCCCCCCAGCCCTACCGGTGCCCCTCACTCCAGATGTGCAGCCCTCTGGCCCTGCTGATGCCTCTCACTCCCAACCCACAGCAGGTGGGGTGGGGGGCATGTCCCAGCTGCTGCCACTTCCTTCAGGCCACCCACATTGCCCCTCACCCCACCTGCCCTCCAGGAGCAGGGGTGAAAGCAGTGTGCCCCCCCCCTTGACAGCACATAGGGGGTGCACATGCACCCCCCGAGGGTGGTGGTACACCCCCTGTGAAAAGGCGCCACCAACACTGCCGGCAGTGCTTGCGGGCAGTTGCTGCTCACCACCCCCCCCCCCTTGTACCACCAGTGCTGTGGCTGCTTGCAGGAGCTCCATGCTTGCTGCTGCCATGCTGCTGCCTGCGGGAACTCACTATGCACTCCCAGCCTCTGGGGGCATGTGGAGTTCATCCCCCCCTGCCCCAGCCATTACTCCTCCCACTACTAGCAGCACCACTGGTGTGGGGGCCCACCCTCCCATGCTGGGTACCCCTGGCCAGGCTGCAGCCCCGTGCCCGCTGTGGGCACAGAAAAGGCAGGGACACCTGCCCCCCCTCCCCCAGTGCATCACTTATGTCTCCCCACCCCCAGCTTACCTGCAGGGACCTGCTCTCCACTGCTGATTGGCTGCCATGTGCACATGTGCCAGATCGGCCTCCTCCCACTCCCCCCAACACCAAACCATCCTTTGCAGATTGGAATGCTGCCAGTCTGTAAGGAGAGACCCACAGTTTCTCATGTTTTTCTTCTTTGAAGGAGAAAATCCACATTTAATCCATGACTTTCTCCTTTTAAGGAGAAAATCTACCTTTTTTCATGAACCTGGTGACGGGAGTGGTGGCAGCAGGCTCAGCCAAGGAGTGGGCTGCCCCCGCTGACCTTAGAGATCATATTTATGCCAGACCCGCAGTTGGGGCCACAGACCCCCAGTTGAAAACTGCTGTTATTGAAAATGTAATTTTTTTTAAATCGGCTTTTTGCTTTTTTTCTCATTATTTTTCTCCATTCAAAAAAAACCTGTAAATGTTCATTCCCTAGGCTCTGGCACTAGAGAAGAATTCATTTTCAACAATTGGTCTTCCCAAAGCACACTGGATCATTTAAAATTAATCCTGGATTATAGGAGATTAAACAAGTACCCCAAGGAGGTCTTATTTCAGTCTAAAAACCCTTTCTTTGTTTATTTTAGTAAGTTTCTTCCAAGGCTTTTCTCTTTTCAGTGTGTTTAACAAATTCCTACATTTATACTTATCTTTTTTTCAGAACCTGCACCCATTGCTAAGGTTTCTGGGTTCATTTATGTCAGTAAATCTTAATATCATAATATACTTCCAATGCTGGCAAATTCAAAAGGCGACCTCCAGAATATTATGCAGGAATGAGCTCCAGCA
>NW_017728991.1:9936111-9940020 GCF_001723915.1 Gavialis gangeticus | reverse complement strand
AAGCACACTGGATCATTTAAAATTAATCCTGGATTATAGGAGATTAAACAAGTACCCCAAGGAGGTCTTATTTCAGTCTAAAAACCCTTTCTTTGTTTATTTTAGTAAGTTTCTTCCAAGGCTTTTCTCTTTTCAGTGTGTTTAACAAATTCCTACATTTATACTTATCTTTTTTTCAGAACCTGCACCCATTGCTAAGGTTTCTGGGTTCATTTATGTCAGTAAATCTTAATATCATAATATACTTCCAATGCTGGCAAATTCAAAAGGCGACCTCCAGAATATTATGCAGGAATGAGCTCCAGCAAGTGTCCCCATTTTCTCATCTCGCTCTTTAGACAAAAGGCATCCCTTAGATAATATCATCCATTCTCAGCAACCCACTCCTAGCAGCTGCATCTAGCATTATACTCTGTTCTGCAGGGATACAGCCAGATATTTCTAATGGAAAGAGAAAGCCAGCAGTGAGCGTGGGAGAGAACCATGGAGTGTTCTGCACATGTTAAGTGAGCAAAAAGGATCCATCCTAGGAAGAGATGGTGGGATGTCATGTCACATCTCTAGGACTATGTGCTGAAGAAACCATTCTGTTGCCATTATTTTTGTTCTCATGCTAACTTCCAAATACTGAGTAGCTAGACTCAGATGTTATTTAATGAATACACCTGTTATCATTTATAGCACTTATAAGCTTAAAACCCTAAAAAACTAAAGTAGCAGCTCTCAACCTTTTTAGACTCAAGTCCCCCGTTGGAAAATGCTGGTTCTTAGTTCTCACTTGTTTTTTGATGACAAAAAAGTAAAAGAGCGATTCTTCTGTTGCAAAGAGCCCAGGAAAACCACAACAGGTCAGAATGTTTTTTCACACTATGGATTCCTGTTTGAAATCTCTGGGTTTATCTTGTAAATCATGTTTGCATTCCTAGCCGTGGTAACATTGCATGGCACCCCACCAGCACCCTTGAAAGTATCTCGAGGCTCCCCAAGACGCCACATTATGTTTGAGAATTCCTGAACTAAATTACCCTTAGCTACTAATAATATTAGTGTGTCCTATCTTGACAGTTGCTTTTATTTATTTGTAATGTTTTATTTATTTCCTAGGAGAGCTGAACCTCCCTGGTAATTATCCATATTCATATTCTATTAACTCAGTGTAACTATGAGGATGATGATACCCTCCATATGTCATTTGGATCCATTTACCTTCAGTCTGGAACAAGGATGCTGCTTTCTGTTAAGTTCAGTGCTTCTTTACAGGACATGCCTAACTGAAATGGAGGCTTGAGGAACTAGTGATCAGTTCACAGAAGAAACTGAGTGTCAACGTGTGATAATTGAGATAACAAAAAGACAACATAAACATAATGTTATTGTTGCAAACCAGCTCTCAAAAGTTAGGAAATACTAACCTGAATTCCATCCCTCTTGCGTGGGTATTTTGATAGTCTGTTATTACATGATAATTTACTACTTTTTCCATGCTATCCCTGCCTCATTCAGTCACTGATAGAGCCTTAGGGGCAATATATTCAACTTCAGAATCTGAAGAGAATATTTCTTATCACAGACCTCTCTCTTTGTGCCCCTTGTACTCCTGCCCACATTTCCACCCCTCTTTTCCTGTCCTTTGCTTTCCTGGGTTCCTCTCTCTTCATGGTCTTCCCTGGTACCACGTGTGTCTTTCTGTCTATTGGTATCTTCCTCCTCTGTCTTCTGCATCCCTCTGTACCTGCTTTTGCCCCCTTTCTCAGTCCCCCCCTTCTTTGCCTTTGAATTGGATTGCTTCCTCGTTTTCCATGCTGCCTTGACTTCAGAAAGCAACAGAGAGAGAATCATCTTTTTCGATTCCTTTGCCTTCTGAGAGCTGGAAGGAGCAACTGCAGGGGAAATAACATTCAGACCCCTTGCAGCCATAGGATGGAAGCGTACTTTGTGAAGATGACACCTGTGCAGTTTGGTAGATGCATAGACACTGTGAGGAGATGGGATAGTACAGGGTAGACAGAATGTTCTCAAAATGTAGTTATTAAGCTCGAAGTCTCTGCTAAGCACGGAGGTACCAGAACAGCTCATTGAAACCATTATAAGACTAAAAAAAAAAAGGCAGTATCTTTGCACTAGTAAATGTAGAAGTTAATGTGGCTAAAACTTTCCCAACTAAAGACAGCAAGTATGGGGGAATTTCACATAGTCTGTTTGGCAAAGTTGTAAATAGTGGAAAATAGGGTGTTCGTAATATAAGTTCTCAAATAACCTTAACTGTAGGTGTTACCAGCTGTGTCTTATATATGCATGCAATGAAATGACCATTTTAAATTTATTTCTGTGTGCAACAACTTTCTAGTAGTTTATGCTACATGATTACGGGTGAAGTTTTTCCTCACTGAACTCAGCAGGGGCTTTGGCATCATTTTCAGTGGGGCCAGGATTTCTCTCTCAGCTTTCCAAAAAAATTCTACTATTTCTTCTCTTCTTTCATGCTTACTTATGTCCATTTTCTTTCCTTCTTTCATTGCTTCTTGCTGGTACCACAGTGTTGCACGATTGTAAAGAGAAAACGCTCTTGTTTCCACAGTGTAAGAAAATACTCCGTTTTTGCCTACACCAGGGATAGGCAAAATATGGCCAGCAGGCCACATGTGGCCCACAGAGGGCCTTTGTCCAGCCGGGGCCAGGTCCCTTGGTCCTGCCTGGCCCAGGCATCGCCCAGCCATGGCACGTCCTGCTGCCCACCTTGGGGATGCAGCAGAGCTAAGGTGGGCTCTGTGCCTGGACTGCTTTTCTAGGCAGCAGCGACTCTTTCCAGCTGCTGTCACCACTGGCCCCAGCCCCACAGTACCAGCACGGACCTGCGTGTGCAGCCCTGACCTGGCACGCCCTGCACCTGCTCTGGACTTGCCTGTCCAGGCTCAACAGCAGCAGTGGCAGCAATGCCAGGCAGAAACTGTTGCTTGACATGGCCCATCCCCTTCGCCACTGCCAGGCAGTTCTTGGTGCAGTCGCCGGGAGGCCTCTCTGTGCTGTGCTGCCTTGCAGCTCCACTGCCATCATCACTGCTTCTGGTCTGCCCAGCACGTCATCAGTGACAGTGCAAAGCAGCCGCAGGGCTGCCCAGGCAGCAGTGATGCAGGGCAGCCTGGCACAGTGTGGCCTCCGGGTAGCTGCACCAAGAACTGCCTGGCAGCAGTGAGGGGGAGGAGCCACTTTTCCCCTGCACCAAGTTTCTGCCTGGCAGCTGCTGCTGAGCCTGGACAAGCGAATCCTTAGCAGGTGCGGGGCACACTGGGTCAGGGCTGTGCATGCATGTCCCTGCTGGTACCGCGAGGCTGAGGCCAGCAGCAGCCAGAAGGAACCACCCCAGCCTTGCTGCATGGCCAGAGGATGGCAGGACATGCCACAGCCAGGCAGTGCAGAGCAGGCACAGGGTATACTGGGGCTGCACACTGTTGGCGGTGGTGGGGAGGTGCCGCAGGGCACTTGGACTCCGGGATGTTGTGGGGTGTGGGTGGGTGCTGACTGGCTCTGGCAGGCGCACAAGAGGGGCTCCCATGAACACCCTATGATACCCCTGCACCCTCCCCCACACACAATCACACATCCCACAAACACTGCACCCACCCACACCCTCACACTCCCCCACAAACTCCACACTCCCCCCACACACATACACACACCTCTGGAGGGAGCCCTGCTCACTGCTACTCGCACACACCCCACCTCGTACACACTCCCACACAAACACCCCCAGCTACCTTCCGCCTCCACACACGCCACAGTTCCCCAAAAACCCCATACCCACCCACACACATCCTCGTAAATCTCCTATGCCCACCCACCAACATCCACACATACCCCACACCCTCCCCTACACCCCACATACAAACACATCCACATACACACACCGAT
>NW_017728991.1:9918604-9925935 GCF_001723915.1 Gavialis gangeticus | reverse complement strand
CCACCCACCAACATCCACACATACCCCACACCCTCCCCTACACCCCACATACAAACACATCCACATACACACACCGATAGGCCCCCACAAACCCCATACCCACCCCACATCCCTCCACACCCCCGCAATATACAAGAGTAAGACTTCATTTTCAGCTCTCATGCAATCACCTCTATATACACAATGCAAACACGCACAAATCAGGACAAAAATATATTTTTTAATAAAATTAAAAATATATTTTTAATGAAATATGTTATTATGGATTGTAACCTTCCATGCCTCGTTCCCAAGTGCTGCGCATCTAAGCTTTTCTTGAACTTCGCCCAGGCTTGTTGAGCTACACGGCCAGGCTATTGGGTGTGACCTTGGGTCAGTTCCCTTGGGGGTCTTTCCTGCCACGTCTTCGATGGTAAATAGGCTTTGATCAGGAGGATGATGTCTGGTCCTGCCTCCTGAGGTACCTTCCCTCGGTCATCCTGACGATATGTCTTCTTGGGGCTCCACCTTCCCTACACCTTACCTAATGCCAACTGTGCTGTTGTCCGTTTGTGTCGATGTTCTGACCCTCCCTGGCGCTCAGTCCCTTAGGGGCTGCGGTAGTTGGTCACTGGTGATATTTATACCGAGCATCTCCTGCGGCCCCATTTTCTTCCTGGCTTATGCAGCATCTGACTCTGCCCGGGCTTTGGTCCCCCTTGCCACGTTGTTTCCTCCCTGGGTCCAGTACCTGTTGTCTGCCACCCCTGTCGCTCCTGCCAGTGTCCCAGTTGCTGCTGCCGTCCTCCGTCCACACCGGTTCTTCCAGCAACCCCTGGGAGATTTGTTGGCCTGACGTCTCCATTGCGCTCCCCTTCCACAGGAGCCACCATGTTCTCACGTTAGGAGCCTCTAAGCATCCAGGCTTCTCTGAGCAGGCCGAGGACGCTGCTGCTGCCGCCTCTGCCTCCATTTCCGCTCCTGCTGCCCCTGGCTTCTTTTCTGCCAGGTCTTTTATCCTAGTGCCGGGCGTCCACCCGGCTAATCGTTCCTGGCACACTTTTATAAAGCACACCCAGGCAGACGCGGGAGCCGGTTCCGGCTCCTGGCTCCACCATGGGTTTTCACTTTGATCTTTACCCATGGCGGCTCTGGCCGCTGCAGCTTTGCTCCTGCCATACTCCTCTGCTGGCCCGGCATCCCGCTGGCTCTCTGCCAACTCAGGTAAGTTTTCTCCACATGGATGTTTGATTTTTGGTATATAATTTGTTTTGTTTATTTTCTGGTTTCAAGACAGCAAGCCCCTTTCCCAAAAGGAGTACTTCTGGGGGCAAGGGGAGGGACTTCCAGTGGCAAATGTCAGGAGTTAGGAGATAGGACTTCCAGTCCCATGATGGTGACCAGGGGCGGAGTGCTTTTCAAGGGGCGGAGCCACACTTGTGGCTCTCAACAGCGCACCAAAACTCGTTAAGTGGCCCTCTAGTTGGAATAATTGCCTGCCCCTGGCCTACACATTCCTTTGGCAGAGCCAGCTTAAGATTGGTTACAAGGCAAAGTTACTGTCAGAGCAAAGAGGAGAATAAAGGGAAAGAGTAGTTATTACAAAAAATCCAATCACTGAATAAATAGTAGTGTAACACTATAATTTGCAGCTTGTTTTATTTTTGTTTATCATTGTTTAATATTTAACATGATCAAATCTTACTTTCCAAATGACAATTTCCCCCATGGCCTTAGTCATCTTCCATCTTTTATACACTTTAGGAGATTTTTTGGTCATAAGGATGAGCCTTTGAATTATTTATTTGATGTTTACAAAGGCAGGAATCAATATGACACCCTGGAAACAGCCATGCAGTTGCAGGTAAAGAACTGAAAAACCTGTAGGGAGACTAATTAGAGCCGATTATACATTGATTGACCTGCTTCAGCAGTTAAAGGGCCTGCAGAATCCCCTTCTACAAACTGGAAACACATTGGATCTACAGAATTAGACCACCCCAAACAGACAAGAGACATTAAGCAGGAGACTTGCTCAGTACCTTTGGGAGTAAATCCTAAGGTACCAATACCATATGCCAGGGGTTCTCAACCTTTTTGGATAAGTGTACCCCCAGCAGCCAGACACAGAGCAGCATACCCCCAGGGCACGATGGTGCCTGGTGGTGCTCCATCCCTGCCTACCCACGTATACCCCCATATGGCCTTCTCAAGTACCCCTGGGGGTATGCGTACCACCGGTTGACCATGCTTGCTATATGCTATAAATCAAGCATTCCTCAACCGATTCAGGGGAAGAGACTGCTTTCTATTCTAAGTTGTGGCAATTGATTGATAGCGAATGTATGAAAAATGAAAGTAAGATAAATAGTTGCTTTGATGCTGAGGCTTCTTGATGCTTTTTGTACAAAGCTTATTCTACCTTGTGAGTTTTGCAAGAAATTAATTAATCCCTGATGCCACAAAGTGACTCTGAGCAAAGGGGATTCGTTGTGGGCAAGGGCTCATCTGTATGTGCAACGTTGGGCGAGACCTGAGATTCCAAATGCAGTCGAGTTTCCACGACCATGTGGCAGCCCCTTTAGAAGACTGAGGAAAGGGATTCTCTGGGAGGAAAAAAGATAGTTTATCATAAAAAAAATAGGGTTGTGTTGGTTATGACTTAATAAGGGACAAAGGCCTTTAAAATACCTTTAAAATGTTTCCATGTTTGCAAGAAGCTATCTGTGTAGATCTGCAGTTTGCTATTATAGGTTCCAGTGAACCTCGGTGCATGCTGCTGATCTGTTTGGGGGTGGGGTTGATCAGTAGTGAGCCAGCGTTTCTGAAGGATTTGCTGATTAACCTCAGAACTCTAAAACATAAGAGAGCAGGCTTCCTGGTACAGATAGCTTTATGTACTAAACTAATGAAAAGCTTGTGGCTCTCAAGATGCACATGTATCTTCCTTCTGGAAGTGCTCCTTTGTTTAAAACAATCTCCAAGGGAAAGGTAAATCATCTTGGTTTCAATTTGCCAGCACGGCATGGTACATGGCAGATTTTTAATGTAACTCACTGTATGAAGACTTGATGGTACAGAAGGTGATAGGGATAGCAGTAGTATTTTCAGTATATTTCTGGACACAGTGTAGTCCTCTTTAGTAATGTTGCTGTGCATGTGTATATGGTGCAGGGAATTTTCAGAGATACAACCAAGAGGTGCCCAGCTCTTGTTGACTTTCAGCAGATGCTCACCTGCATTTTGTATTTTGGAAAATCTGTCACAGTAATGTATGGAATTTTCAACGAAGCCTAGAGAAGTCGAAGTCCCAAACCCAGCTGAAAATTAGTGTTCATATACTGCTGGCATATTCTGTGATGGAAAGGGAGAGGACTACGTTCGTTGTAGAAATGTTCTGTAATCCAGACTTTACCATTTGGTCAAGCAAGCTCAAATGCTGTTGGTTAGATGTCCAGTTTTTCTATTTACTGAATGCCTAGATGAAGTTTCTCAGCTGGCATAGCTTGATACAGCACACTCAGATCAATGGACCTGTGCTGATTTACACAAGCTAAGGAACTGGATCTCAAGATGTTAATTTTCTTGGGACCTCTTTTGTGTGAGATGAGTTCAAACAGTTACTTTCCCCCCATTTCCTTCTCCTAGTAGGATAATAACCAGTGTCTTGGTTGTCCTAGTTGGGTTAAGAAAGAAGTAAAATAAATTGGTATGTAAGATACTCCCCCTAATAACAGTCTTCCACCCCAGGGCCTTTACAGGCTGATCCAGAGATTATGGGTTGAACCCTTTTCGTATGAAAACCAGTGCCAAAACTCTCACAGTAGGAATGGAGATCAAGCCCTTTATGAATCTCTTTTCCCAATATTGTGGCAGGAAGCCACAGTGTATAAAAATACTGCAGAACAGTTTAGTATGGGAAAGATAGTAGAGTTAAAAATCAGAGAGACTTTTTGATAGAATAATTTGGGTGTGAAACATGCCCTTATTTTTACAGTATGTACTGTGGGACCTTTAAAGAAATGCAAGTAGTAGCACCTCAAACGTCATGTCTTACCTGAAACATTCCTGTTTTTCCATTAGTAGTAACAGGCCTTAAGCATGTAGATGAAAAAGAGAATAGTAAGTGCTAAGCAACTCTCTGTTTAACATTCCTGTATGATTTCATTGAATCATTGATTCCTCTCCCAGATTTACTGCGCTGTTCATTGAATAGATCTGTGTTTTTAAAAGATCTTCTTCTTCATAAACTTTATTTCCTTATCAGCTGAGCTGGCAAGGCCTTACCTCCAGCTTGATGGCATTCATCTTTTTAGAGGTTTTTCTGGTAGGATGTAAGGAAATCTCTTTTGAATGCCACATCCAGACAATTCCAGAATGGCAGACAGTGTTTTAGATATCAGCAAGCCAAACCCTGTGCATCTTAGAGAAAATCAGAAAAAACAGGGAGGAAGGTGAGGGACATGTTGCATCCCTGTTACCTTCAGCAGAGCCACGACATGAAGCACTCCTGCACTTCCCTGTAGACTAAAGAACTGGTTGGTGGCCCCAATTAATACCTTTCTACAGACCAGCATTCCCATCTCTGTTCTACTTTCCTCCCTGGATCATTTGAGGTGTTGATATCCTAGAATGAATTCTCTTTCATACAGAACAAAAATAAATAATAATGGACCCCCTTTCTTTCTGTGGAGACGGTATGGGGCACACACACACAGAGCCCCTGGACTGGAGGAAATAGGGGCTTTGGGGATGATGGGGGGTTTCAAGGTATCCCTGAAATAGTGGGAGGGCAGTACACAGGGAGCTTGTTGGAGAGAATGTAAGGATGAAAACACATCCCGGTGCGTGCGTTGAGCTGGGCCACAAGAAGCAAAACTGCCGTCCCCAATATAATTTCATTTACTTTGCCCTACTTTTTCCTCTTTGCACATTAGGAAAAAGGAGATAAAATCTATTACAGAGCATCTGACTGCAAAGTGAGGAGTGAATTGACTTCAGCATGTGATAAGTAATGATGTGAGGGACTCAGATGTGCATTTAGACTCCAGTAAAATTTCTGAATCAATTGGCTGAGGTGTGGGCAGTATTGAAATTGCTTGTCTATTTGGAAGATATTCCTGATGGGGAAAGTGGATTTCAGCTATCCTGCGTGATTTAGTGTGTTGTGGGCTGCTTGCATTTCTTTTCCTTTCTGTTAGGAATTGCCTTTTTAAATGTAGTAATTATTTTAAAAGTCCTACAGTAAGCTATAACTTTTTAATGGTAAATGCAGCCTTTCCTAGACAGACTGTCCTAAAGTTGTGCACTCTTCTGATGTTCTTTTGGAGGCAGAACATCAGGAGTCCTAGCTTCTACCTCTGACCGCACCGTATGTGACCTTGGACAACTCATTTACGTTTCTGTTACCCAGCTTCATCTGTCAAACAGATACACTCCATCAGATCCTCTAGTAATAAAACATCACTGTGAGGTTTAAATGCTGCTTCGGTAGCCACTTTGAGATAAAAAGGAACTGCAGAAATGCAAAATAGTACTACTGGATAGGAAAAAAGAGAATATATCAGTTTAAATGTCAAGAGAATGGCTTGTTTTGATCTGTTTTGCTCCAGTCTTGGGCACAAAGCTAGAGAGAGATTTAAAATCTCTTATCTCCCCAGCTTTTTTATTCCATCTAATTTTTTTAGAAAACTGGTTTGCTTTCAGATGAAGTGCTAATGTATACTGCTGAGTAAACGTAGTACTTTGGAATGTGATTCACTGGACTGCCTATTCCATTCATGTATTTTGATACACAACTTGCACAGTGTAATTAGGAGAAACCTACAACCACGTGAACATTTTATCCAAGAATCACCATTGCATTTTTAAGGCTTAATTCAGGCTTAATTCTGTGCCTGCTGACCTGTGAAGTGAAGGCCAGACAACCACACAATTAATACTAATACCTTCTTTCCCTCACTGGGAGCTTCAGAATCCCACATTAGATAGTTCCTCTCCTTAAGCACAACAAGAAGTGGGTTTCTGCCAGCTTGTTCGTGAAAGGCAAATGAAGGGTTCAGCTAGGAATTCCTTTGAAGTCCATGGGAATTGGATCAGACTGTAGCAGGGTGTCTTGAAAAGGACTCTTCAGTCGTTTGTTAGTGTGATACAAGCACATAATCTGATTCTTTTTTTGCTCACCTGGATTTTGTGCTGTGTAACTCCACTCCCTTCGAACTTCTGGTTGTCAGTGAAGTAAGAGGAGAAGCAGGCTCATAGTTCTGTGGGCTTGTGGTCAGCTATACCAGAAAATCCTTCCATGCTTTTATGGGCCGCTGTAAGGTACCACTTGTGAGTTAGGACGTAACCCTGAAAACCGTTTCTACACTGCACGTCTCGGTCCGCTCCATGGCTTTACTCACATGAGTAAAGATTTGCAATCTTCCACTTTTACTTTAATATTATTCCATTTACAGATTGAAGAAAGTTAGTGAGAATTAAAATTCAGTGATAAACTTAACTGAGATTTCCTCACTTCCGTGTTTAAAATTTATAGCGGTCATGTTCTTTCACAGCTGTATTTGCAAGAAGGAATAATTTATCTACTTTTTAACGTAAAGTTTGCAGAGATTTTTATTAGGTATACCATAATTTTCCCACTGTCCTCTCCTGTACTTACTGTACTCTATGGCTCCTGTCTGAAATTTTCCCAGGATAACATAGGGATAAAGATTTGAACGTAAGAATCCAAAGAACATAAGAAGTAGCTTGTCTTCAGAGAAAAGTAATTTGGACAGGACATTTGGTTTTACAATGCATACAGAGTACGGGTGGGCAAAGCAGGCAGTATTTGGGTTTGGCCCAATTCAGGGGACAGTGATTCGATTAGCTGATTTGGATCACTGTTCCGATTCGATTCGGCTGAATCTGAAGATTCGATTCTGATTCGGAGAATCAGCAATTCAGCCATAGACACAGCTTTATATGTTTTTTCTACATACCTCAAGGTACCAGGCCTGGCTCGTTAATGCTGAGATGATGGGGTGGATGGAGCATCCCATGGAAGTGCAGGGGGGTCTCCTGCGTGCTCGGCAGTGGACCACCCCACGTTCCTCCAGCTCGGCAATCGGCCGTGGGGGGACCCTGGGTGCCGCCTCCAAACTGAGGAGGCAGCAGTCGCCGAGGCGGGGGGGATCCCCCGCACGCTCCAAAGCAGACTCAGAAGTGGACCAGAAATACTTCTGGTCCGCTTCTGGGTCCGCCACTGAGCACGCCGGGGACCTCACTCACATTCCTGTGGGACTCTCTGTCTGCCCCACCATCTCAGCATTCACGAGCTGCCTGGTACCTTGAGGTATGTAAAAAAAAAA
>NW_017728991.1:9904552-9918573 GCF_001723915.1 Gavialis gangeticus | reverse complement strand
TAAAAAAAAAAAAAAAAAAAAAAAAAAAACCATATAAAGCCGAAACATATGGCCGAATCGTCGAATCTTTCCAAATTGAATTGGAGGCTTCCAATTTGATTCGTAGCGATTAATGGGTCTCCTGATTCAATTCGGAGTCGGAGATTCAGCCACCAAATTGGGCCGAATCTGCTCCCAATCAAATCAGCAACTGAAGCTAAGCACAGCCCTAATACAGAAATGTTCTGTGGAAATTGTGGACTGAATACCTGTGTTTCAGCAATAGTAAAAAACCTGTGTTTAGTTAGAGTCCTTGTGCTGGAATAGAGATGATAAATCATATTAGGACTATCGGTAAAGTTTCCAAGCATGCTCTTTTCACTCCATTGTATTAACACCATTGTAACTGAGCTCAAAATACAACTTTTTTGTGATTCCTCCAGGCGGAACCAACTTTGCTTGCTGAAGAAATGGAAGTTTTTTGATGGATACCATCTCCGTCTTTTTTTAATAAAGAACCTTTCTGTTTTATACAGGCCATGGATTTAAAAATAAAAAAGTTGATGTCAGGTCCAAAATGTAACTTCTTTATCAACGGCGATACTTGTCCTGAATTGGTGAATTTCTGAGACTTGCATGATCTAAATGGAATTCTGTAATGACAGGAAGCCAAGGCAGCGGTGGAAGAGACGAGAGCTTTGCGAAGCAGGATTCATCTTGCAGAAGCCGCACAGAGGCAGGCTCGTGGGATGGAGATGGACTATGAAGAAGTAATCCACCTATTAGAGGCTGAAATTACAGAGCTGAAGGCTCAGCTCACTGATCATCCTGGCCAAAATAAAGTAAGCAAAGCAGTTGTCTTTCGTAGTTACCATGGTTTCCTTGCTGTTGTCATGTATCCTGTTTTCATTTTCTTTTCATCTGCTCTTCTAAAGTAGGTCACTGTTTGTCTTGTATTATTCAATAACTGGAATGATGCATAGTGTGTCTTCCTTTATCCAGAAATCTTTAGGCTGGGGGAAAAACATGAGCCAAAAGCTTATTTGGGTCACTAGTCATTATGACACATCTCAAGCAGTATAGAGTAGGGAACGCTTTGCTTTGTTTGGTTTGGTTATTTGTTTTTTTTGTCCTATGTCTTAATTTAATATATATGATATAAAAATGAGACAAAGAAAAATATATGTGTTGTAGTTGATAACAGCTTTCATGAAAGTGTGAAAGACCAAAGGATTTTTCAGATTCCAAGATGAATAAATTCACTTACATATTTTGCTCAATTTCTTTTTTTTAAATCAGTGCAAGCGTGCCTTGAGTAAGGACTTTTCCCTTTTTTAATCTTGGTGTGTTTCTAGTACTTCTTGCCCAATCCTAAGTGATGCAAAAAGAATCGTATATAAAATCCAGGACTGTTCATGAACAAATTCAAGCTTACTCAAGCTTAGCATTTTAAAGGCACATTAGAAACATTTTTATGATTTTCATTTAAAATCTGAATTATTTTAAATGAAAAGGATGGTGCACCTGAGCCTCATGCTTGAAGCCACTTGTTATTCCCAATGAGCTGTTTTTAGATACTATTTCACAAATCAAATAATTTGGGGTAATTTTGAATTGGCCTTTATTACTAACAATCTGTTTGCTGCATATGTAAGACCAGCACCAGCATAAGCAAACCGAGTAACAGCCAGTGAATTGGCAGTGGGTCATATACCACAGATCATCTACCAAGCCTGATGACCTGTCTCTCACAGTAGAAAAATGAATGCTAAGGGGAAGAATATTCGAGCAGAGCATATCCAGAATGATCTATTCCTTTGGCTCTCTCTTTTGTTTTGCTGGAAGTTCACCCTTCTCATCTGACTGGCTAGGCTGCAGTACTGCAGAGAAGGACCTGCGGGATTACAGTAGACTATAATCTCAGTATGAGCCAACAGTGTGCTCTCGTTGCCAAAAAGGGCCAACAGTATCCTAGGTTGTATTAACAAGAAGGTAACTTGCAAATCAAGAGAAGTGATTCTTCCACTCTGTTCAGCACTGGTGAGGCCTCACCTAGAGTATTGTGTTCAGTTTTGAGTCCCAAACTTCAAAAAGATACAGAGAGTTTGGAAAGAGTCCAGCAGAAAGTAACAAAAATTAGTAGAGGCCAGGAAATATGAATTCTACTGAACGGCTGAAAGATTTGGGGTCATTTAGTCAAAGACCTGAAGAGAAGTCTAAGGGGGGGGTCTGACAACAGCCTTCAAAGACCTGAAGGGTGATGGTAGGTTAGATGGAGATTAGAGGGAACTTCCCAATTATGAAGGTAGTTGAGCACTGGAACAGGCTAGCTAGAGAGGTTGTGATTCTCCATCACTGGGAATTTTTAAAAGCAGGTTAGGCAGACAGCTGACTTTTATACTCTAGGCTGGGGTGCTTCTGCCTTTAACAGGAGGCTGGATTACTTTAGGAAGTCCCTTCCAGCCCTGCTTTCTTATGATCTTGAAAAGGAGTTCAGTGTTGAAAAGTAAAATGGTGGTACTGGAGCCATAAATTTCAGAAAACTGATACTCTACTGCCTTCCATGCCTTTTGTGTAGCCATTTAGGGCCATATTTCCAAGAGATAAGCTCACATATTAGTGCTGATATAAGTGCCCTGCTTTTCAAAAATGCCAAGTGTGGTTGGTTCATGTTGGCTATTAAACGTTTTTGACAATTTCTGAGGTGAGCGCTCAGAAATCTGGTCTTGAGCCCTTATGAAATATGACTTGGGGCCTGGCTTTCTATTCATCCTTTTCAATGTTAACACTCCAGTAGGTTCAGGATAAGCCCCAGTAGCAGTACAAAGTTGGTGTAAAATGCTTGCCTTTGATGTAAGTGATGATATGAGGAGCAAGGCAGTAGAGCATCAGGCCCTGTCAGTAGGAGGCTTTGAACTCTTTTTATTTAACATATGCAGCCAGTAGTTTTACGTAAGAGGTATTGATCAGTTCACCTTGTTCTTTCCTTGTTCTTTAAGTACAGAGCTTTAAGAAGAGCTTTGCTCCACTTTGCCATTAGATAACATCTTAAAGCTAAAAAGAGAGAACTGTACTTAGTAAAACAACTGCAATTGGCTGCATTTAATAAAATCCTAAGTAGGCGTAGGAGCTCCTTTTTCAATACTGAACAGTGAGATATACAATACCATACAGAGGCTGTCTAATCAAGCAGACTCTGAAGTTCAGGATGCTGGGGATCCTGCCAAACAAAACTATTATAAATGTGTATTTGTGTTCTTCCAATGACAATATATTTAGTATTAAAAAGGTGCTCTGTAGAAGTTATAAGCCTTCCACTAAGATTGATTCAGACTGTAGGGTTTTGGAGACACTCGCCTAGAGTACACTCAGTGTTTGTTTTATCAAGCAAAAACATTTTCTGCCCTTTCTCCTAGGACATATTTTGGTTCAAATTTTCTGATCAGTGTACAGCTCAAACATAGGAACATGCCCAAGATCATCTTCATCCTATCACACAGGAATTGAAACGAGGACTCATAGAGTTGAAAGCAAGAGTGTCTGCTTCTTGAGGGCTTGAGTCGGGTTTTATAGCTAAGGTTGTAACAGACTTAGGATATGGAAACACATTATATTTGTAGCACTATGACCAGTACAAAGAGTGGGCATGAGTATGTTCGCGCCATTTGTAACACCACAGAAATGGTAAATCCACCCCAGAAATGTTCATCTTCCAAAGAGGAACTTCTCCATAACATTGTGTAGCACCACGTGTATCATGAAGAGCTCCTAACATCCTCTACAGATCAGGCACAACGTGTAAGAAACACTGATCAGTGGATTATACACATGCATATAGTAAAATCTCAGTTGTTTAACATTGTTCAAAGCATGCCACAGCTTTCTGTCTCAGAGTACATAGGTTAATACAACAGACCTTTGTTAATGCACACTTTTATCGTTCATGCTTTATAGATGCACGTAATAAATGGATCAGTCCCCACTTAGCAAAAATAAAAGGGCAGCATTCAGTTCTCATGTAACTGAGCTGTGCTTTTTTCAAAATACTCTGTTTTTCAAAATACTCTGTATGTTATAAGTGTCCATTTATCGAAATACCGAATGCAGTATGGTGCATTCTTCTTTTTTTTGTCATTAACTGAGTAATTAGCTGTAAGTGTTTGAACGATGAGTTGATTTTCGTGATCCATCATGTCTGAATCGGCACTCTAGGGCTGTGTCCAGATGACCACTGCTGTGTGATATGTGGCACCGCAGACCTGTCTGTTGCACCACACATTGCACATTCAGGCACTTCCCACGCTGCTGCCTTGGGGGGGTTGACCCTGGGAGATCCCGTTGCTGGTCCTAGCCTCCCCTATCTCACTCAGGGTATCCTGCCGCATGCCAGAGGGTGCATAACACAAGGTGTGCCACTGCTAGTTATCCTTAGGGAACCGAACAACCACACTCATCTGGACATGGTTTATGGGACTACTAGGAGATCCAGCACTTCATTGTATCTCTTTCTGGAAAAAAAAACAAAAAAGAGAAATGTGGAGAGAAGTGGTGACTCTCAGCAGTCTCCCACAGCAACACCTCGATCACTGTGGGAGATCTGATTCCCAACTCCCTCTCTAATGAATAGCTGAATCAGAACTATTTTGTTCAGTGGGTTCACTATCAGCTCTAAAGCTAGAAGGCCATGTGGGAAAAAGAGAGAGTTTCACTGGACTTGAAGGAAAGCAGAACACAGCCCTAGAGATGGGAAAGCAGCAGGGTCAGGGGAAATCATTCAAAATCCACAGGCTTACTAAATTGTCTTTGAACACAGTTTATTTTCAAAGAATAGTATTATTTTAGAGGCTATTTTTAGTTCTTCCTAGTCCTTTTTTTAATCAAACAATAATTTGGTTTGTTTTCACCCTAAAAATGTTAGATTTGCCCTCCCTACCCCATCAACTGTCGTATGAGAAAGTAGAAAAATGACAAATAAGAGAAATTGATAAAGTGTTAGAATTAATCCAATGATACTGACTGAATTCCTTTGCCAGGATAGTACGCATGATTTACGAAAGAGAATCGCAGTGCTAGACTGCCAACTACGGAAATCAGAAGCATCTAGGAAAGCCTTTGAAGTGGCCACTGAAAAACTGCTGCAGTTCACAGAGGTAATTTTTCCACTTCCAATTTCTTCAACAACGTTTTTATATAGGAAATATACAAGGTAATACATCTGGTGTATGACCATGATATATAGAGTATAACTGTCTTAAAGAGACAGTTTCACAATTTTAAGCAACCTGCTAGAATAGGATGTGACAGCAGAATTTGATGTAGCGGTTTGTGAATCCTGTTTGTTGCTGTGTGCATTGCAAGTAGATTGGATGAGAATTTTTGTTAAAATAGCTTTTCATCAAAAAAACGGTGTTAATGGAACCAAAATGTTTCGTAAAGTCATATGTCAATGTCTATAAAAAATTCCCTTGGAAAAAAAATTCAAAATGAAAAAAAACAAACCTACATTGAACACCTTCAGGAGCAAATTGGATGCTTATCTTGCTGGGATCCTATGAACCCAGCTGACTTCCTGCCCTTTGGGCGGGGGGCTGGACTCGATGATCTTCCGAGGTCCCTTCCAGCCCTAATATCTATGAAATCTATGAAATTTAGAATTCAAGTTGCTTCTCTCAAAATGTTAACTAAATTCATGTTCGAAAATTAAAGGAAAGCTATAAATCATTAAGCAGAGGTTATTTTGAAAATATGTTGGAAGCCAAAATGGTAGCTTTGTATATGTTTAATCCAGTTTACCTTATTTAGTACTATTTTACTAGCCAGTTTTTCTCTGTGCTGCTTGAACAGGTTATAGTCACTGAAGTTATGGCCCATTATTATATTTGCTTTGCATAACAGAAAGGTTTAAAGCAGGAAAATGTGTGTCATGTATGTGCAGGGAGACATCATTATATGCATTTTATATGCCAGTTTTTGTTTACCTGTCCCATGACAGGAGCAAAGTGTTACCTCCGATTATTCTCTGTGGATAAAGGATTACGGGGTATAAGCACAAAGCTCGTGGAGGGAGGGAGGGAAAATCTGTAAGTAGACAACAAAGCAATGTGGATGGTACATTGAACTTCTGCAATATTAACTATGCATTTCCTTAACACTTGCCAACAGATTGTACACGAAGCCCTGTCAGAAAACTCCTCTTTGTCAGCTTTAAGGTAAGTGCACCTAAACTACTTGTGTTGATATGATACAATATGACAACCTTTGTGGCAGAATTAGAAGCCCCCTGAAACCACATCTTAAGCCAGGGTGGGCAAAACGGCAGATCCGGCTGGCAGCCAGACTCTATTTCCCACCAAACCCTGCCTGAATGGGTGGGGCCAGTCTCCATGGAGACCCCAGCCACAGCTGCAAGGCTGGGGTTGCCATGGAGACTGGCCCCAGCTGCGCTGGAAAGACACACGGCAGGGCAGGGCATGGGGCTGCTTCGGAGCCGCTGGGTTCTTGTGGCAGTGACAGATTGGTTCAGGGCCATGGCAGAGCCATGATCCGCTGCCTACATGCCCCTGTCCAGAGCGTGCAAGCTGCAGATCGCAGCTCTTCCCCTGCTCCGTACATCACTGACAGCGTAGTCCTGAGCCAGGGCAGAGCTGCGATCCGCTGCCTGCATGCCCCTGCCCGGAGCATGCAGGCTGCAGATCATGGTTCTGCCCTGGCCCCAAACCAAGCTGCCCCTGCCACAAGATCCCACTTCCAAAAAGAGCGGGGAGAAATCACCTACCTCAATCTGCTAGAAAGGGGATTGGCTTCAAGCCATCTACAAGCAAATACAGGAGAAAATTGGGTGTTCCTTCTCAGTTCAGTTCCCTTCTGAATTTTTCCTCTTCCCATTGAAGCCAACAGCAAGCTTCCTGTTGATTCCAGTGGAAGTAGCGTCATGTTGCCTATTCATATAATTTTTTTAACTGTTGTGCATTGCAGAGGTACTCCCATGAAAAGAATAGCAGTGTAATGTAAACAAAGTGGTTGTGTCTACTGTATTTACTTGAAGACAACTCTGATTATAAGACAACATCCCAATAATTAGTTTCTGTATATACAAAATTTTTAAATTTGTTATAATTTTCCAGGTAGAGAATCTAATTTTTGGACGTTTGCCTTGAGTTTGTCCCCCTCCCACAGCTACAGCAGGGAAAATAAATCTGGGAGATCAGGTAGCCCTTTGCTCTCTGCTTCCTGAAAACTTTTTCCCCTGCCACCACCTTGCCCCTCCCCTAACTGTCAGACCCTGCTCTCCCTGAGCACATGGAAGTGAGGAGCAAATTTGAAAACAGTAATCTTGAAATTAAACATGCCTGTAGCAATTTACATACAGTACCCATAGATTTAGTTCATCCAAAATTCATGGAATCATAGAAGAATTAGGGTTGGACCTCAGGTCATCTAGTCCAACCCCTTGCTCAAAGCAGGACCATCCCCAACTAGATCATCCTAGCCAAAGCTTTGTCTACCCAGGCCTTAAAAACCTCCAAGGATGGAGATTCCACAACCTGTCTGGGTAATCTGTTCCAGTGTTTTGATGCATGTTACCTTTTTTTGAAACTGCTGCAAGTTGTAGCACAGATGTTTCATAAACACACTTTTGAACAGCACTGTGGCACCTACTTATATCACTGGGCTGGGCTCCACCAAAATCAACAGCATTGCAAGCTATGGTGAACCATGCTATTGCATATAGTTCACCCAGAATCCCTCTGTCACCTCCTTTCTCAGTGTGGAGCATACAGTTAATGTGGCCCCACCCCCATGGTGACCCCACAGCTCAGCACTGTTCAGTATGTATGTGTATACTCCAGATGCCCCCCACAGAGGATCCATGTGGTAATTAGTCCACTCGTGACTAAAACCGGGTGTTCTTGTCACAAGTCCTGGGATTCTCCAAAAATGTATGTGCAAGACAGCTTGGTCTGTCTTCACTTTATAGTGAGCAGGGTCACACTATTCATATGTGCAAGCCTGAGAGTGGGTGTGACAGAGAGATTCCAGGTGAATTGTATGCAGCGTTGTGGTTCATGGTGACTTGAAAAAGAGTCAGCAATGAGGGGATTTGCACTTAATGGGTACTAGCATATGTCTTATTCAGATGGATTGCACTAACCTATCCTTGGGGTTGGTTCCCATCAACAAGTTTGCCCAATGTGGGCCATGTGTTTTATAGTCATACTCTGTTGGCTGCATTTAATCAACTTCAGTTGGTTTCCATTGCTGAGCACATGCTGCTTTTACAGCAGTTTAATGATAGACAGTGTATTTAGTGAGACTTCCTTGTATGCCATTATAAGATGAGGGGCTTTTTTCCCCATGCCATTTCAGGGGAGAGGGGGGACCTCATTTTGTATTCGAGTTAATATGGTAGATAAAATAGAAATTCAGTGGCAGCAGAAAATACCCATAAAGGAAAGTACTTAAGAAAGTGCTTAATGGATTCGGGATCCAGACCATTGGGGTGTGCAAAGTGGGTCCTATTCGATTCGGCTGAATCTGAAGATTCGATGCCAGTTCGGGGAATCAGCGATTCGGACATAGATACAGCTTTAAAAGTTTTTTCTATGCACCGCGAGGTACTAGCGCAACTCATGAATGCTGTGATGCTGGGACAGATGGAGTGTCCCACAGGAGTACAGGGGGGTACTCCACATGCTCAGCACTGACCTTGCAAGTGGACTGGAAGTACTTCCAGTCCACTTCTGAGTCCACTGTCAAGCATGCAGGGGGCCCCCCACGCCACCCTCCCCCCCCTCCTGGCTCAGCGATTAGCTACAGGAGGACCCCAGGTGCCCCCCACGCTTTGTGGGATCCTCCATGCACCCCAGCATCACAGCATTCACGAGCCATGCCGGTACTTAGAGGTATGTAGAAAAAATATTTAAAGCTGTGTCTGTATCTGAATCTCCAAATCTCTCCGAATCGACTCAGAGGGTTCCAATTCGATTCAGAGAGATTAAAGGGTCTTCAGATTCTGAGATTTGGCCACCAAATTGGGTGGCCAGTGAAATTTAGTGAACCACACGTACATTTGAGTTTCGGGAGTCTGGCTATTTTTCACTACGTTTTTTTCTTTATTCATGACTAGCATGATAATACAAATTGGACTTTTGTTATCATCATTTTTTATTTATACACTACTCCACAACTTCTCAAAGTAGATGGTGTCAATTCATAAAAAAGCATAATTTTAATTCTTATTATAATGACACCATTTTCATTAAAGTAACTCTGTTGACTTCATAGGGAGCAACTGCGGTTTTTAAAAGTCAGGATTGGAGCCTTTGCACCCTTTTATGTGGACTTGTGATTTATATTGCAAATGTCAAAATTCTCACTCACTTTAGTTGTATTTTTAACATAGTCTTCCTTTCCCCTACTCTTCTCCCCTTCTACTACCCCCCTTGAGTGTGTATTTATGGGAAACATAATTTTATGTATCTGGGCTGGAGGTATGGCTATTGTCACTGTTGGATCTGCATATGCATGACTTGGGCTATCAGAATGATGTATGACTGGTGCTGTCAGAATGCCTGAGAGTATTCAGGGAATTCATCAGCTTTTCATAACCACTTTAACAGGGTCTGAGCAGAAGTAACTTCCCTAGGTTTCACAGCAAGTCTCAGACAGAGTGGAAGATGGAAGGTTGCCCTGACTATACCTTTTCTTTTTGACTGAATAGGTATCTAGAAAATATTTTATACATTGGAGATGCCTATAATAATAATAATAAACCAACAGTAAAGCTTTCCTACATATGAAAAGGCCATCTTCATGTTTTCTTTTTCTACAGCTTTAACACAGTCGAGCTCTGGTCCATGACTGGGTCTCCTCAATGTTACTCCAATATAAATAACCACAAGATGACTTCAGGCCAGATTCTGGTTCCAGTTGGGTTGTTTCACAGAGTGTGTAAGAGCTGTGTTGATTCACACCAGCTGAGTTTCTGGGATCTGGTCTCAGAAATGCATAATTTTTGTTTTAATTGAACTGCCCCAAAAACTCTTTTTATTACTAAGACAAAATAATCTTTGAGGAAGTCTCCGGAATTTGGTAATGTAATCCTTTTTTTTTTCCTGAAGTGAGATTTAAACCAATCAAGAAATATGTAGTTTTTTATTAAAAGGAATATTTCTCCTTGCAATCTGCCAAATAAACAATTATTTCCTTTCAGTGATAGAAGAGCCACGTTGTCAGCTAAGACGCTACTTGCACGACTGGGGAAGAACGGACATACAGTCACAGCAGCCCTTGGAGCTGAAGCCAAAGACCTTGCTAAATCTGTCCGTGCCATTCTAGAAGTAGACTGTGAGTGTGTGTATCTGTATGTGTATATATGTATATATATTCTATAATTTTTTTCCCCTCTTCTTGCACTGTTTCTCAGTTTCACCTTTCACTTGGCAATTTAGGGCAGAATGTTTCAGCAGTTGTAAATGAAACATTCAGCATGTACAGACATTCACTTTCCTAGGAGAAACTCTCCTGGGAGTGATTTTAACCCTGGTTATTGCCAGGTTATTTTTCTCCTGAAGTGGCCTGTTTTTACTTTGGAACAAAGAGCCTGAACATTTGTACACTCGTGATTTCTCCTGGGAGATCAGCGACTCTCCCAGGAGAAACTGAACATCTGTACAAGGCCATTGGCAAGAAATATGTCAGTAAACCTAACTCGTAATTGTAGAAAAAGTCTCAGAAGGAAACAAATCTGGAAAAATCCTCACTTGATTAAAAATTGCTGAAAGGGTTCATATACTCATAGGATTTAGAGCTTGTTTTGGAATCAAGAGCTGAAAGGACATTTTATGTTTATGATGTAAGATGTTGATCATCAGCCCGTGTTAGGGCTTCACTGTTGATGTACCCATGCTCATAATTGTAAATAGCTGACACAACAGGAGAAGGTGCACAGAAAAAACTAATTATAATGCTAAAAGTCTTATTATAGAAGGAAAAAGCACATCTTAAGCTCACATACCTACATCCTGCCTCATATTTTAGTCTACAGAGAAGGGTTATTCTGGTAGTCCAACCTTTTAACAACATAAATATATTAATACTCACTTTTCTGTTGATTTTTAGCAGCATAAATTGGCAAAAAATATTGTCAGTAGAGTTATATTGGCTGAAGGGAAAGAATTAGACATGATGTGAAGGCCAAAAGAAAAAGGAAATAACATTCCAGCAGAAAGATTATCCATTTCCCTGAGCAATACAAAATTAGTCTTTTCTTCAGGCCTTTTTAGTAGTTATATTTTGAATGAACTGTCTTCTCAGAGGTGGAAGACGGGCCTGTATGGATTAATAATAAAAAATGATCAATATTACTTGCAACTGCCTGAAAGAAAAGATAGTCAGTCACTAGTTTTAACAGTGCTACAATCACTGAATGCAACAACTGTCAAACATGTATTGTTAAAGTATAGAAGCTATAAATGGAACAATGTATCTTGTATCTTTTCATTAAGAATCTATTAGTATGTTTGATATCTTGGTTCATAATTAACTGTCATAAATGAAAAAATCCAGATTTGGGAGTAAGTACCGAGCAGAGCAGTCTGACAGTTTGGTGTAATAGGAAAGTATTCGATAGCAGTGTGCAGAGTTGACTGCATTCTTACTCTTCCCATTTCAATTTATAATGTTTTTCCTTTTACGCCAGGGCTCCTTTACATTGTAAGTGGGCCGTGGGTTCAGTGAGAGTTAGCAAGTTTCTACTACTTTGAACTGATTTCTGGAATATTTAGCATGGCTTGCCACTGCTCTGATTTTCATTTCACTCATAGGAGTTGCTAACCCCCAAAATCCTGAACTACTTTACGTTTGGCTGTTCAGGCCTTATGTGTGTCTCAGCCATGACATGCAGGTTAGTAGCATTTCAGACACTAGCAGCTGTCTCTAGAATTAGCAGTGTTTCTCCTTCCTGGTGCACTCACAATAGTAATCTGTATATCCTCCTTGACTTTAGGCAGAGCTATCAAAATACCGCATACATATCTTATTGTCAATGGAGGGAAATAATAATTGACCTTGTTTATGTGAACTGGATATGCTCTCTAATTCATTGAAGGTCATGTAATTAATCATAGTGAGACTTTTATAGAAAGCATATAACCCTACAAAAAGTAAACAAAATGAAACATAGTACCTTATTACTGCCAATGTTTTCAATTAAAACTAGGTCATAGAAGGATGTTGCATTGCTAATATTCCCTTAAGAAAATATATTAGCTACTTCCTTAAATTATTTCTAACCAGATGCTTGTTGCTTGGTTGGTTATTTTCAGTTTAAAGTTTCAGAAATGTATATTACTCTGAAAAAGGAGAGCAATCTTGTCATGCCTTTCTTCCTAGCTAGATCAGCTTTTTTTCCTAGAACACAGCAGTTTAATAAATCAAGAAAACATTTATTCTGTGATTTAAGATGGCAATAGGTAGACATTTCAGAAAGAGCTGGTATAAGAATTCAGAGCTATTGAATCTAAGGCATCTAATTCTGGAAAGTTTGTCTCGGCAAATAAAAGATTAAGTTGCCAGTAATAGAATGCAACAAAGCCAATGTCTTGTAATGGCGATTTCAATTATTTTTTCACTGCCATGCAGCCAGTCTTTCAAAGAGTTACAGTGATAGCTGAGTAGATCTGGCTTTTACTTTTAATTCAATTCTTCTACCTTCCCTTCTTTCTTGCAAAATACACCTTTCAGCTTTCTAGCAAAGAGGGTACTTGTTTAATGAAGAAATCATGAAGAGAACTGCTAACTTGGCAGTAATTTCAGCCCTTTGCAGTAATATCCATCGCACTTCATAAAACGCATGGCAAGTACTTCAGATGGTTTCATTTGTTAACTCTGAGAGGGAAGTCCCGTAAGTACCGTAAAGAGTTTCCAGACACTTGGGGTTCTCCCTTTCGTTGGCCCTGATACAAAACTCATTGAAGTCAATAGAAAGATTCCTGTTGACCTCAGCGAGCCGGCCAAACTCCTGACGGCAAACTGTAGTCTGGAATGCCAGCTTTACAGACACGGGTATTTGTACTGCACAGGCATAGTTTCTTCTTTCAAGAGGCCAAAGTTTGATCAAAGTGGTAGTGATCTTCAAAGTCTTTTACAAAGCTGAGCATCATTTAGGGATTTTTCCTGCTTGTTGATGAAATCATGCAAAGGCTAAAGGGAACAAATACTCTCAAAGCTGTTAAACCTACTAGCAGTCCATTAGAGAAAGAAGTGGTGTTTTATGTGTAGTGAATCTGGTGGAAGACACTATTAGTAACAATTGTATCAGAGGTTATTTTCATTAGGTATGCCACCTAGTTCTAATCCTAAATCTCTGCTATATTTTTATTTATAGAAAGACATTAGTTTGAGCCATAATTAAAGTTGAAGCCAGTCTTCTTTTATAAGCTTCAATTTTTTCATGTAAGCCGACACCTTTGTTAAATTGAAGGCAGTGTACCTGTAATGTTTTAGTTATCAACTTGTGCCAGAATTTGATATTTTCTGGGAAATGTAAAACAGGTTGGGTGAGAAATTTCAGAGTTGTTGGGGCTTCAGAAGTGTGCAAAACTAACTGAATTACTTGGGCTTATAATGCTTTACTGTTACGCTATAATATTGTAAAGTGTTTCTCTACTGAATTTACTGGTATATGTGAACATTTATATTTTCATAGAATCACATAATCATAGAAGTCAGGTCGGAAGGGACCTTGTAGATCTTCAGGTCCGACCCCCCGCCTGGGTGGGAGAAAAGACTGGACACAAATGAGTCTCGCCAGGTAGTCATCAAGCCTCTTCTTAAAGATCCCCAGGGTAGGAGCCAGCACCACTTCCCTAGGAAGTTGGTTCCAGCTCCTAGCCGCCCTAACTGTGAAGTAGTTCTTGCGGATGTCTAATCTAAACCTACTCTCTAATAATTTGTGTCCATTGTTCCTTGTCATGCCAAGGGGCGCTAGGGGAAACAGTGTCTCCCCTAAACCCTTCTGGTCCCCCCTAGTGAGTTTATAG
>NW_017728991.1:9870484-9899552 GCF_001723915.1 Gavialis gangeticus | reverse complement strand
CCCACTTCCCCCCAGGTCAAATATGACCCGTCCACCACCACCCTCTGAGTATGACCCTTGAGCCAATCTGCAATCCAACTGACTGTGTAGGCATCAATGCCACAGTCGCCTAGTTTTTTAATGAGGATGGGGTGGGAAACTGTGTCAAAGGCCTTGCTGAAGTCTAGAAAGACTACGTCCACGGCGACACCTGCATCCATTGCCTTTGTGACCTGATCATAAAAGGCAATCAGGTTTTAACCCAGTGTTAAGGAAAATCATAATGTTGTTCCAGGAGAATGAAAAGGCAGTTTTATTTTTGAGATAAATTTAGGAAATGCTGCACGTGTTTTCCCGGTAAACCCATTTTTAACTGATATTTGGTCGGAGATGGAGGGTAAAAAATCATAGCAATTTACAACATAATTTCCAATCAAGAGCATCCAAATGGCTGCCCATTTTCATTATTTACCTATATTTGGGAGTGTGTGTGAATGCAAATCACACACACATATTTGCTGTGAATGCAAATCCAGGATAGACAGATTAACTTCCAAGTGGCCCTAAACATTTCAAGAATTTTTGGAGAGACCTGGGAATTACAGTGAAGAGCAGTCATTACAACAGATGTTTCCATTCTCTTTTACCTGTTTGGTGGGACAACATTTTAAAAAATGCTAAATAAGTGTCTCTGGCCAGGTTATGTTGCTTGTGAATCCTTATCTCCAAGATGCAGAAACCTCTTCTTCTACCATCTATGGGCAGGAGTGCTTGAAATGTCATGTGAAGGAGGCTGTGTGATAAGCTTTTAAAATTTCCCAGAAAGGCCAGGAGTCCTGGAATTACAGTAGATTAAATGAAGGCGCAAAATAATCACAGCAAGCTCATTGAATTTATTAAGGCATTTTTATTGCAGTACAGCCATGGTATGTTGCATGTTTAATAGCTGTATCTAATTTGCAGTTATGGTCTAAATCCAGCTACCAATAACTTGACTTTCAGCTGGCTTCATTTGACAAATGAAGATTTTTCTCTCTCTCTCTTGGGGGAGGGGAAAGTTGGGAAGGGTAGAATCAGTTTTCCTACCCATGTGAATGGATATGTTCTGTCATATTAAATTATTTCTATCATACTGCACAGGAAATCATGCGAGAAAGCTTTAGTTCTAAATGCAATTGAAGACAAACATCTGGCAGTGTCAAGTGTAATAGGTAGGATTCTGTTAGAAAGCTCTAGAGCCATCATACGGATCCATTTTGTGAACTGAAGGTTAAAAATAGCTCTGCAGAGAAGGATTTAAAGATTGAACTTCATCCTTCTGGGTTTGTTCTGATTTGGAGAGCATTACAAATAGACTCCATCTCTGCTGGCCTTGTGTACAAGCTTAAAGCATTAACGCTTTGCAAGCTTAAAAAAAAAAAAGCAATAGGCAGCATGACTATTCAACAGTTCTCTACAGTCCTCTGAGCCTGACATTCGCAGATTGTTTCCCATGTGGTCCTCAACGCTGTTGCAAGGACTGCTCTGAAAAGGGGCACCGGTGTCAGCACCCACTCATAATGTACAAAAGAGAATGTATAGCCAACATTGCAGTGAGGAGCGAAATCTTTTTTTTCTCTCTCTTCAGGACTGCAGTACATAAAGTTCATTAATGATATATTTTTAGAACTGGAGCAAGAATTTCCTAGATGGCTAAGCAGACAAATATGTAGGGTAGCTGAAAATCTGTATACTCAGTACCTTTCCCTTTCTGATTAGCATTTCAGTAGTTCATTCAGCATAAGGGGAAGCGATGAGCCATGCCCTGATCACAACTGCTTTTCTGATGAAGGCTTTTGATTTAGTGCTGAAAATGCAAAGTGCAAGTCTAGGGTAAAGGCTATTTTTTTTCTGAAGCGCTGTTTCGAAACGATCTCAGCATTCTCGTACAAACTAGGAGGGAGTCCAGGAAGTGGGGATTATCCACACAAATGGCCATCTTCCTGCATGTAGTGGCACATCCTGGCTAATGAAGAGGCTTGAAAAAAATCATTGTATCCACAGCAGTCTCACACACATGCTGTCTCTTCTCTGAGTGGACTGAAAAAGCATAGCACAACTGTTCAGGTCAGACAGCTGCTGAAGGACAAGAGCTGCATAAAGATCATTTGTCAGTTCTTTCAGGAAGCAGAGACTGTCTTTTTGTTCTTTGGTACACCTGGCACAGCAGGGTCCCACACAGTGTGATAACACTAATGATAATAATAATAATAATAAAGAGCTCATCTACAATCATCTTTTTGAATGATTGTTGGCCATTTTTGCATGCAAACGACTCTGGGGCCTTGTTCTGCCCAGCAGGATACAAGTGTCTCCCAAAGACATCAAGAAGACATACTCATATCCTGCAGAGGAGAAATGGGGCCTCAGTGAAATACTATAGCATTTGAAAGTAGTTTGCTGGCTGCAGTTGGGAGCCCCATATGGTGAAAATCATGTTCTAAGAATTTGAGAGAGCCTGATCCTCTCTTCCAATCCAAATAAACTTTCACAAAAAAAAAAAAAATCAAAACCCAGCTAGACGTTGGCAGTTTCCAAGATCTAATTGCCCCTGGAACGTGCTTATCTCTTCACGATATAGTGAACATTAAATATTTCAAAACCTGCACTACCGTAATGCAACTCTCAAGCTTTTCTGGCTGCTCATTTCACACTCTACCTGAAAGTATCTGCCGAAAACACAAACCTGCTATTGTTGATATAATCCTAATATGTCATCAGTATCCCATTAAGTGTTATAGTCTGCTTCACCGCACAGCAGGAACCTTGCAAGTGCATCTTAAAACATTTTCTCGCTCCATGTGTCTTTAATCTGTTGTCACCCTGGAATATGACACATGGCAGTCAGGCTGCTGTTTACTACAAACTTTTCTCTAAACAAATAGAGCTTTCCTAAAAGGGCATACTTACCTAATATACGAGTGCAGCGTTCCCGCTGACACAGGAGATTCTGCCTGTCCCCATGCATAGAAACATCCTGTTGAGAGAACCCTACAGGCAAAAGTTGCACTGACCAAACATTGTTTGCATTTGCCTTGGGAGTCATTTTGTTGGCCTGTTGTGTTGTATACATGGTACCAAATCTACATTTTTGGCCAGATCCTGAGAGTTGCTGAGTACCTCCTGCAAGTTCAAATGGAGCTGGTAGAATTTCTTTGTATTCACTCCTCATTAGTTTCATAGTTTCTAGGGTTGGAAGGGACCTGAGAAGATCATCTAGTCCGACCCCCTGCCATGGCAGGAAAGAGTACTGGGGTCAAACGACCCCAGCAAGGTGTTCATCTAACCTCTTCTTAAAAACCCCCAGGGTAGGAGCCTGCACCACCTCCCTTGGAAGTTGGTTCCAGACCCTAGCCGCCCTGACCGTGAAATAGCGCCTTCTGATGTCTAACCTAAATCTACCCTCTGCTAGCTTGTGACCGTTGTTCCTGGTCACTCCTGGCTGTGCTCGGGGGAACAGTGACTCCCCCAATGCCTTCTGATCCCCCCTGACCAGTTTGTAACAGGCCACAAGATCCCCCCTCAGCCTTCTCTTGTGGAGGCTGAACAGGTTCAGGTCCCGTAGTCTCTCCTCATAGGGCCTGCCCTGCAGTCCCCTGATCATGCGAGTGGCCCTCCTCTGGACCCTCTCCATGCTGTCCACATCCCTCTTGAAGTGCGGCGCCCAGAACTGGACGCAGTACTCCAACTGCGGCCTGACCAGTGCCGCATAAAGGGGGAGGATCACCTCTCTGGACCTGCTCGAGATGCATCTGCGGATGCATGACAAGGTGCGGTTGGCCTTCCTAACTGCCTCCCCACACTGCCGACCCATGCTCATCTTGGAGTCAGTGATGATTCCAAGATCCTTTTCTGCCTCCATGCTAACAAGAGGGGAGTTCCCTAACCTGTAGGTGTGGTGCCGGTTGTTCCTCCCCAGGTGCATCACCTTGCACTTGTCTCTCTTGAAACCCATCCTATTCTCATCCGCCCACCCTTGTCTAGGTCCGATTGTAGCCTGCTTCTTCCTTCTAGTGTGTTCTAGTTCCTTTTCTCTTGATACTCAAGATACTACCGACAGTTCTGCACTCCAGGTCTCTGACACCTGACAAAACCATTAGCAGCCAGGATCCAGAAATCAGTTATTTTTCAGTTTAATTCATGATCGCTCCTTAATGGTAACTTGCTGTTGCCACCCTCTACCATTAGGGATGCCCAGCATCCTATCCTATCCCTCTGCTATTTGTTACTGTCAGTACAAAGCCATAAGATACGACAGTGATTCTTTCCAAGAAATACATTCAGGACCAAAGTCTGCAATGCCCTTGCTTACTTGAGGGTAAATAGCAACCCAGAGAAAAAGAAGCAAAATACATTTTGGCCAATTTGCAAAATCATGCAAGCCATTTCTAGTACCGTACACAAGATGGGAAAATAGACTTCAAGAGTCTTGCACAGATTTGACATATTAGTTGATCTGCATATTGCATATCTACAGTCTTTGAAATAAAACACAAGTGGAAGACATATGAAAGTAGCAGAACCCAATTAGAAAACTTGGCTTTTTAGAAGTGTTCATTGCAACCATTAGGGGTCAGGCAGGAGCCAAGTGAAAGCTCATCTTTAATATGTAAAGATGAGGCAGTAAATGAGGCCAAGAAGTCCTTGGTTAACATCTGTTTGTGCTAACTGTTAAAAGAAATGTGCGATAAGATTCAGTTATGGATGATCAACCTAATCAAGTCAGAAGTCATTAGGGACAAATTAACAAAACTGGAAGCAAATCAAAACTATCAAGAGCTGCATCACTGAAAACCAAGATTGCCCTGATATTTTTTACTTTGCTTGTGAAATACGGGGGGACATCTACACATGTACTTTACTGCAGTCAACTAAGTAGCTCCACAGTAAAGCATTACTGTCTACACAAGCCGTGCTATTAGGCCAGAGTAAACTGTATAACTCCACTGTAGGATAGTACTGCCCAACACAAGTACTGTCCTGTGGTGGAGTTATTTACTCTGGTGCAACACACGTGTAAACAGTGACTGGGGCTGGCTGGGGCACGATGATGCTACAGTGCTGGGATTCCTGCCAGCTAGCCCCTCACTGTAGCCCCCTTGTATCCCAGCTAGCCTCTCTACAGCATGTTGAGCCAGGGCAGATCAGCTCCAGGTTGGCAAGCCAGGGCTGTGCTGCAGTCCTGGGCTCACATGTAAATGCGACATCTAGGAGCAATAAACTCCAGCACAAACTGTGCCAAAGTTTATTCAGGTGCACTAATTGCACGTGTAGATGAGTCTGCTGTGAACTTTTCTTCTACCATGGTAGGAGGCTGGCGGGTAGAGGAAAGAGAAAAAGTCTGTTACTCTGGGCTGAGAAAAAGTATAAAAATCTCCTTTTGAATTGTTCAGAAATGCTTGTCCTTGTAACAAGTCGATTAGTAATTTGTTTAAAGTGGACAGAATTTTTATTTTTACTTCTTTTTATCTCTTAGCACAGTGGTTCATGCAGTGATTTGTGGACATGTACTCCAGAAGAGAGTGGGAAAACTGGTTGGTCACTGAGGGCCTGATGGAAAGATTTCTGTTTACTTTGATGCACTTTGGATCAAATTTGTACTTAGGGCAACTTGTCCTTGATTCCACCTGTGACACTGCATAAAAATAGTTTAATTCTTTCAGGCCTTTCCTAATGTTACCTTTCAGTGTAAGCAAACATAGTGACCTTCCAGGTGTATTGCTCAAGACATTGATTTGGTAGGAGTTTTGGCTTAGGCTTGAGATGGTTTCCCTTGTTTTTGTTTGGTTTGGTTGTGCTGCGTTTTTCATTTGTTTGGCTAACTGAGTTCCTGTTGAATGATCATTTTAATGCTGCTGGGATTTTTGTTGTAGCATTAATTATGTGTCAGGGCATACAGAGCTTTCACAGCTATACTCACTCTCCTCACTTTCATAGATATTTTGCATCTCTATTCCAGATTCTAGCAAGCTGAATAATATCTGCTGGGCTGTAGAAAGTAAACCAAAGTCATTATCTATATGTATATCAATTACTGATAGCGTGTAAATTTTAAGTAGTTCAGCAAAGACACTCCAAAGACAGCTTACACAGCAGCTGAAAGAACATACAGGTCATCTTCTTGAAGAAATGACTCCCGTAAGAATGACAGAGATGCACCTGAAAAGCCAAGTAGAATTTTGTTTCTTTGTCTTAGGCTCTATCTCAGTCACAGCTTGTTACTTAAAGATGTGATAAGCTTACAGCATACTCTACCTAAAAAAATTAACCCAAGGAGAAAACAGATCTTTTGTGCCATAGGAATTTATTTTCACACGCGTACCTTCTCTTTTCTGCTCTGTTCTGGTATCATTGGGTGGTTGAACTGATTCATTTATTAATGAAGTTGCTTTGCCTAGCCACCTGACCAAGCGTAAGAAAGACTTATATGCATTTAAAAGTCTTAATTTTTTCTCTGTTCTTTATTGTGTATTATGTGGGTGTGAAGGTAGTGTTGGTTGATATCCCTTGAAAGAAATCCTCCATTAATCTTCAGAACAAGTACAGCCACTCGGCTGTAATACAGGCTTCCCCCCTAGTATCTCATCCTTGCCTTCCACCTGACTAACAAAAGTGGCTAAAGTGTTTTTCACTCCTCCTCTTGCGTTTGATTATGTTTCTGTTGAAGTCAGTAGCAAAACTGCCATTGAGTTCAGTTTTGGACTAGATACCATGAATGTTCAGTCATTGGCTTTATGGTAAAACTGGCATGAGTGTCAACTAGAGACATATGCGGGGGCTATTTTTATTATAACCTATTAAGTACATATTAATACATAGCAATGCATATATGCAATATTAAATGAATATCTATCACAAAGTAACATTTGGAGTTGCGACTAATATTGAATTATGACAGCTATACTGCTGTAGGTTCTCAAGCTTGTTGTGCATGTTTTTTCTACTTTCTCTTCCATGTAGACTTCCCTCAAGAAACAGTATATCACTGACCAGTAGACTTTTTTCTAGCTCTCTTGGAAGGCAGATTTCTTGTTCTTATCTGGGTGAAGTATGCTTTGATGTGATGATAGCTAAGCAAGGAATGCAAAAGTAACATATGAGGGAAATGACTCTCTATATGCAGTCTTAACACCTACCAGTTACATGCACCATATACTCTGCACTGTAATACCTTATGTTGCTCCAATCCCAGGTTTAAAGAGACCTTGAAAAATTCCATCAGTTTAGTGGCATCCCATAATTCAGTGAGTTGAGGGATGTTGTAATAGTTGACTGAAGGTGCATGCAAAGGAGTCTTACAATCTTATTAAATCACACATTAATTAACTTCAGGTAATGACTTATTTCCCCCAAATCAAGGAACGCTGAGTGCATATATCAGAGCTAATTTTGATTTGAATAATATGCACGCATCAGCAACCCAGATGATTAGTGCCCATTTCCTTGACAACTGTACTTGGCTTCTAACTTGTGCTAGCAGTTCTTTGCATTGCTGAACTGCAAACCCAGAACCACAGCAAGCTGAGGACGCTATTGTCAAGGTCCAGAAAAATGCATTTCCAAACATGTATATCTTGGCATTAGTTGAGATAACAGAGCAAGCAGCTAATGTAAAAACATTAACTTTTAGGTGCTTAATTTTATGCTACAGTAAAACTGAAAGAATTCACAGAATCGTAGAAAATTAGGGTTATAAGGAACTTCAGGAGGTCATCTAATGCAACTCCCTGCACAAAGCAGCCAAGGCTTTGTTTAGCCAAGTCTTAAAAATCTTCAAGGAGATTTCACAGCCTCTCTGTGTAACCTGGTCTAGTGCTTTATTACCCCCTCATGAGAGAGTTTTTCCTAATATGGCTGGGATGATAAACTGGACTGTCTAAGACAGTCAGGACAGGGGGAACAAGGTGGGTTTGCTGGTAGTAAGGGGGAAAATGAAAGAAGGATTGATGTTTGCAATACTTTAGCTTTAAAAAAGATCATCAAAGAAATAAAAGAAAGACTGGATGCAGAGAGGAGCACCATCTGAAACATGGTGGGGAAGAAAAGGTGCTAGTGCTGAAGTGGAGATAAATGCTCAGCAATCGTAAAAGCTGGTAGTTCTCACAATTGAAGTCAGTCTAGGCAAATTGGGAGAGATTAAGATGAAGGTGTTTTAATCTTGTCAGACTGTTGGTCTAGAACGGGGGTGTCAGAGATGCTGCGTCTTGGCCAGACCTAGCCTGCAAAGCCCTAGGATCCAGCTCATGGGTGTTGGACTGACCCTACATGCTGCATGTGGAGCCTATCCAGTGCATGGTGTACACGACACCAGTGCAGGACTGGCCCTGCGTGCTGGCTCCAGGGCTGGATTGGGCCTACGGACTGTCCCTGAATGCCAAAGCCAGTCTGGTACAGGTGCTTCGTGCCCACCCAGCACACCGTGTGGGGCACAAGCTCCAGACTGGGGCTGGCGCCTGCTGCATGTAGTACATTGGGCTGAATCTTGCTTGCAGCACAGAGGGCCAGTCGGGGGCTCACACCGCATTGCACCAACCTGGCCCGGCCTCATACACTGGCTCCAGGGCTGGTCCAAATTGGTCCCACAGACTGACCCCATGCATCAAAGTTGGCACCTGGAGCCAGTCCAGTGCAAATGCCCCATGCTGGCTCCACACACGAGCTCCGGATTGGTGCTGGCATGCACTGCATGCAACGTGCAGGACTCGCCCAAGGTGCACACTGCATAAGCTGTCTGCTCTGGGCTGACCCTGTGGGCTTGCTCCACTTTGTAAGGCTGATCTGTGGGTCTGAGCTGGCCTCCAGACCAGCTCCATGCTCCTTATTCAGCCAGCAGGACTGGATAAATTGAACACCCCTGGTCTAGAATAAAAACTAATGTCTGAGCAATTGCTGAGTTCCTAAAAACTGTTCTTTGCTGAAGTGAAACAGCTCCATTCACCCATTTCTCTCAAACAGCACATATGAGCCTGCGGTCTCCTACCTACTCTAATTATTTTGATGAGGATCATTTTTCTCACACCTGGAAATATAGCCATAAATGTAATTCCCAATTAGAAGCTTGTGCCAGCTTGTGAATAATAGCACCATTTTACAGTGGAATTAGAAATCACAAAACTGTCATTCAGCCTGCATTAAAGAAACCTGGCTCTTTCTAAAATAATCTGTAAATTAATTCTTGATAAGAACCCAAATGTGGACAAATTGGATGAAATCTTATTAATGGCAGAATATCGGATATATTGAATTACTAACTGCATAAATTGACTTTAATTAATGGATTTTAGCAGGTCAGCTGGAATTTTAATATCAAATTGTAAATGTTCCTGTAGAAGATATTCTAGCCATTGTATTGATAAGGCATTACGTTTTCAAAGTGGGTCTCTATGGGTCATGTAAGTGAAGTTATTTGCAATGATTTTGCCAGAGATGCAGGTTATGTCCCAGATCTGTTCTCCCTTTCTCTAGAAAGGAGCAAATCACTGAAAGTAAATTGCATCTTAAAATAGAGTCCCTTTAAAATTCAAGACAAATTCTGATTTGAAGTTGTGCCACTTGAAATCTGGAGTAACTTCAATGTGGTCAAGTTATTCCAAATTTATGCCAGTGTTCCTGAGAGCATAATTTGTCTTGATTTATATTTTTGTAAACTTATGAAAGTACAGAGTAAGTGCAACCTTTCACCTCTGATTCATTTTCAAGTTGTTTGTTGCATGCAAGATAGCAAGGGTGTTCTAAGACATATGGGTAAAGACAGTTAATGAAATAATAATAAGTTTACATTTTGTACTAGAATCCTTAAACTTTATATCTTTTCCTACTCATTTGCATAGATAATTGGCAGCTTGTTAACAGCTTGTTAGATGCATTGAAAATCAGGTCACAATAACAAAGCCAGAAGGGAACAGCTTCTTCTTCTATGTAGATAGAAAAACAAAACAAATTGAAATTAAAAGTCAAACTACTGTAGCATTGAGAACAGTTTCTATAGTCCTCGGGACAAATCCAAGCATGTTCTGTGTAGATGATGTATAAGGAGATGATATGAAAACTACCAGCTTGTTTTTGCATAGCTAATTGTTGAACCAAATCATCAGTTAAATATTTATAAGAAGTTGAGCGCTCAGTCTGCTAACTCTGACACACAGCCTCGAGATCTGGGCCGAGTCCTAGCACTTGGATATGCTCTACGTTTCTGGGTAGCTTGAGCAAGCACAGGTATGGATGGGTCAGGCTATACCTTGATGTTTAAAGGTGTTAGCAAATAAAAACCTAGGATTCTGGACTTGCCCAGGGATTGACAAGACACCTCATTCAATGAGTGATAGAAAGGCTTTATTTACTACAAGTTTTTAAACTAAAGTCAAGTAAGCCCAAACCAAATCGAAGTCCAGTAGTTAGCTATAAGGTGGTGATTTCTTACCAAACAGGAGACGAAGAGACGGTCTGTTTCTCTTCAACTTCTCGTGTAAGTTGGGCGCATCAGCAGCTGGTGTCAGAGACATTTCTCGCTCTTGAAGCGCGCGTGCTGTTTTCTGTTTTACTGCCTTTTTATACCCTTAGTTTAGTATCTTTAAAGCATTCTTTTAGTTGTGTAAATCAAGAGAAAGTCCCGAGCAGTAATTGACAGGAAAAACCTGCTCATTACTGGTTATCAGAAATTTCTACTTTGAATGAGTTACCTTCTTCAGTAACAAGAGGTGATCCAGTTTGGAACATATCAAGAAACTTATTAACAGCCAGGAAAAACATACTAAATCAGGAGGAGACATCTATCACATATGGAGAATGTCTCTTCCTGCACATAAACACGAGTTAGTCACAAAAAAAATATTTACCATACTAATTAATCAAGGATAGACATTTCATGTGGTTACACACCAGACAACTAAGAGTCTGCCTGAAATCTCATCCTGAATATAGCAAGATAAGCTGAAAGAGATACTTCATTATTCCTTCTCAGATGGCCTAGCCATGAACTCGCATCCTCTTCCATTATGCAATTAGCTTCAGTATTCGGTATTTTAACTTTTGTGAGTAGGTCCAAGCTTAGCATGAGTTTGAGTCATCAACAAGATAAAACTTGACCTCATCTCTCTGCCATCTTGCCTGCAACTGTGAATGCTCTGCTTCTTTGCTGCCCTTAGTACAGTTCCACCTCTCCTAACACTCGTGAGAAGAAGTGAATAGGGCATATTTGGACATTTTCACCACAGTCTCATTGATGGATTAAGAATGCTCATGTGTCCTCTTTTTTCCTTAAGCCCATGAAGCCATGTTAATTTAAACCAACTGAGGATCTTGACCACAATACCCTAATCTACAAAAGAAGCTACAGTTCAAGGTTTAAAACTTTTGTGCAAAATAGAAAAAGTGTTTTGCAGAACTGGCCAGAAATTGCCATTTCGGTTCTGGCAATCCTCTGACATATCTGGTTCTGTATTTGTTCCAAATCGGAGTGAGAAAAACTTCAATTGGGTTTGTTTGTTTGTTTGTTTGTTTGTTTGTTTGTTTGTTTGTTTGTTTGTTTTGGGGGGGCTTATATTGAATTGAAATTTCAAAGAACTTAGGAACTTATAAATGTTTCATTTCAATGACATTTAATACTTTCATCTTGATAATGTCAAAAGATACACAATATCTAGTGTGTTTAGATAAAATGTATATAAATGTACTGCAAAATTAAAATGTGTCCAATATCGAAGCTGAGGGGGTAGTCAGAAATGAGACTTCTTTTCCTTATCTAAACACATTTTGACATTACTGAAAGAAAATGGGACAGCCTTAACAATTTGCTTTCACACTCCTCTATGTTTTTTTTAATTAATAAGTTCCTACAAAATACTCCAATTTCATGAAAACATTATTTTCTGACAACGAACTCTTCAACCCAAAATATTTGAGCCAGTGTTGGGTATTTTTCCCCCCTCACTTAGCTTTTATTTTTCTAAATCAAAACTGAAAATGTTCTTCTGTTTCACCTTTTAAGGGTCCAAGGTTTTGTAGGGTTCTCACCTGTTAAAAGATATTGGTTCCAATATCATAGTATCTGAGTGCCTCAAATGTATCATAACAACAGCTTATCCTATTTTATAAATGAGGTAACTTAGCCATAAAGAAGGGCAGTGACTAATGAAAAGTCCCAAAGTAAGTCTAAAAAAACCTGGATACTGAAGAGAGATCTCCTGAGTCTGAGTGCAGTGCCTGCTTTACAAATACTCCATTGTAATCAGCTTGAGAGAGATTTGTCTGAGTAGATGGAAGACGTATTAATAAGAAACTCTGATCCAACCTTTCAACAAGTATGATAGCAGCCAAACTGATTACAATGTACCTAGTCATCTTCTGCACTCTCAGGAACAAATAGGCAGGTTTCTTAGTGGCTTAGAGATTGTTTAAAAAACTAGCTTGTTCCTATTTTATCAGTCCTGTCTATATTACATTTCTGCAGTGTATTTTCATTGACAAAAAGATGTCAGTGGATGACTCTAAGGCAGTGTCATGCAGCACCTTACACTGTCTCATCCTCTTAAAGTCTTCATTATGAAGAAGGATGACTAATGAGGGACTGCAAGCCTGAAAATAGGGGCAGGCGGCATAGGTTCTGTTCAAGTTTGTCCAAAAGTTTTATTGCACTGTGTTTTTCTACATTATTTTTCATTATTCCTTGGATCACAAATGCTGTCCTGGGATGGAAGAATGTGCTCGGTCTAAGTTAGGTTAATAATCATCACATACTTATTATCTACATGCTTAAATAGCAAATTGGACATACAGCATCGTCTTTGTTGAAAAAGCTCCTGCGTGTGCCAAGAAGCCTTTCTTTTTAATTTTCTATGAAGCCTCCTGGATTTTAAAGACAGAAGATGTCATGACCTATCCCTAGAATCAGGAAGTCTCAGGAAGCTATGGACAGTTCTGCCCAATTTCTTCCAACCATAAATATGGGGTCCAGTGATGTATAAATGAGTGGGAGGTACCAAACAAATTCACAGAGTGGTTTTCTTTTGGTTTTGCTTGCACTTGATCTTGGGGAGTGAAGGGAGGGAGCTGTTTGTTTTGTTGAGGGGGCTGGTTTTTATATCTGTCTGGCAAGTTTCAAAACACAGGGTAAAACATGTTTGTTTGGCCAGGCTGTGGATTGATTTTTAAAGCAAAAAATTGGAAGGAGTGTGGTGTTGCTTGATGTCAAGGGAAACTGTAATTGATTGCTCTTATAAATGTAGATCATGCAGGTGTCTTCGAAATGGGGACCAGTAAATGTTGCATGTCAATGTAATCTAGTGGCAATTACTGCAGATACAAAGTTTCCAAGCTTGAGTGCTGTGGTGCAGGCAAACCCACCTGGAGGGCATCCATGCGGACAGTACATCTCAAGAACTTTAGTCATGGATTAGTATCGTCTCTTTGCTGTAGGTGTTTCCACAGGATAGAGGAGTCGGGGTTCACATATTTGATCTGACGTCTGAGGTTCGAAATATAAAAACTCCTATGTGCACACAAATAGGGAAGCCAGATAAAAAGCCAAAGATAGGTATACGCAAAATCTTTTTATATTTCATAGATTTCATAGACATTAGGGCTGGAAGGGACCTCGTGAGATCATCAGGTCCAGCCCCCTGTCCAAGGCACAGGAAGTCAGCTGGGGTCAGATGACCCCACCAAGATAGGCATCCAAGCATTTCTTTAAAAGTATCCAAAGTAGGTGCTTGCATCACTTCTGGGGGAGTCTGTTCCAGAATCTAGAGACTCAGACAGTGAAGAAGTTTTTCCTTATGTCCAATCTAAAATGGTCTTCCAGCAGTTTGGGACCATTAGAGCTTGTCTTCCCTTGGGGTGCCTGGATGTTCTCCCAGTAAAGTTAATTACGTATTTAATATACATATTAATTGTGGAGTAGGGTGGTTCAGTGCTAGAATCTTTGTCTACCACACAGGAGACCTGGGTTTGATTCCCAGACACTTATACGACTACAGCCATGGAGGCACCAAACATCTGGACTTAGTTTGGTCTTTGGATTCTGTCTCAGTGGCCAGCCTCCACTCCTCCAAAAACTTCCTGCCAGGCATATGCATCAAAGGTCTGGGTGGCCATCGTGCATACACCGTGATCCAGGAGGATCAATGGTTGCCAAATGTAAACTTATCTAATTGTACAGTAATTGATAAGTAATGTATTCACTGTTCCTGTTGTTTTACAGTAAGGAAAAAAATTCAGTGTTTAAATGTTCTTTAATGTGACCTAGATTTCAAACCTCTGTATTGTCATCTCTAGAAAGCCGATTTATTTTCTCTCCATTCACCTACCTTTAATGATAAATGATGAGTAAGCTGTTGAGCAGGTAGTGTCTGTGCTGACTTTTTAATCAAAACATTTTAAGAATGAAAAACAAGTATACGACATTATTAAACCTTAAACTGCAGATGAGCCAATATGCAGATGAGACTTGTTAGTTTCCTCTCCAATATTTCTTGTGCAAGACTTTATTAAAAAGCTGACTTTTAAAAACTTAGGGCTAAATCCTGGGGTCTTTATTCCATTTTTCTATGCATCCTTTCTGTGACAAAATTCACCTGACTTTGTGCAACTTCCCATGAACGTCATGCCTAGTCTCAATAGCTATGGAAACAGAAGTTCATGCTCCTTAGACTAAGTCATTGCAATGGGTAGCGTGAGCTTCCTCCATGCCCATATTCATTTATATTGCAGTATTTCTAGGGATTTTTTGTGCTAAGTGCTATGTGTAATAAAGTAGAAGAATCCCTACCTCAAAGTGCTTTTAAAGTCTAAATAATCAGGACACACCTAGGGTAGGGGAAGGGAACATTATTATAATGCTGTAGATGAGAAGTTGAAGCACAGAGGTAAGTCACACAGGCAGTTTGCACCAGAGACAGGACCTGAATCCAGAATCTCCTTGTGTACAAAATCACTCTTCCCTTCACCTTATCCTGCCAATGTGGTTCAACCACCAGTGGAGGTGAAAAAGTAGATATCTGTCTATGACTACACTGCAGTCCACTTATGTAGACCTATGCAAGCTAGATTTCAACTGGCTAACTCAGACATTGAAACAGTCATGACAACACAGAACTCCCAACCCAAAAAGCTACCCAAGAAGCTGGGTAGATATGTGGGCAGCCAGCCCGTGCTGGGTTCCTGGTTGCTATGACTGTGCTGCAGTCAAATCTTTGCAAGGAAACTGTGCTTATTTTGAAAAAAAAGAGTCCCTTCCATCATCCCTTTTTTAAGTAGATAAGATTTAAGAAGCTAGAAACTAGCCAGTCACTGAGATATGATGCACGGGTATGATAGTGTAGATGCCAGGGAGAATAAAGAAGACTGAAAGAGAAGAACCTAATAGGACATCTGCGTGTTTTTAAGAGGGGTTAGCAGAAGGAAAATGGTTATGCCTGAGATACAATTTAAGTGCCACAGAAGTCTTAAGACAGCTTTCTTTATAGGATTGACTTCTACCTAGCAATGTAAAACATATGTGTTTTAAGTGGACGTTATTTATAGGTTATTTTCTTGCATCCTTAACTGTTCTGAGAACTGAATTTGGGCCTTTTTCACTTGGATAATCTCATAGGAATCATAGGAAAGTAGGGCTGGAAGGGACCTCACAAGGTCATCTAGTCCAGCCTCCTGCTCAAATCCAAGCCATTCCTGACTAGACCGTCTCAGCCAAGTGTTGGTCTAACCCGCTGTTGAAACGTTCCAAAGATAGAGATTTTACAGTTTCTTCAAGTAGCCTGTTCCAGTGTTTGACCACCCTCATAGTCAAAAAGTTCCTCCTAACCTCCAACCTAAATTATTCCTGCTGACGCTTGAGGCCATTGCTCCTAGTCCTGTCCCCTACAGCCATCTCCATCATCAATGTAATTTCTAGTCAGGTATTTGAAGACTTATCAAGCCCCCGTCAATCTTGGATTTTTCCATACTAACGAACTCTTGTTCTTTCAGCCCATCAGTATGTTATGTTTCCAAGGCCCCTAATCATTTTTGATGCTTTGTGCTGGAATTTTTCCAATCTGTCCACATCCTTCTCGAAGTGTGAGGCCCCAGATTGGACACAGTGCTCCAGGTGAGGCCTCACCAGTGTTGAATAGAGCTTCCCTTGATTAGCAAGTGGCACTCCTGTTAATACAAACAGTGCATTGAACCAACAAGAGCACACTGTTGGCTCATATTCAGTTTATGGTCTCCTGTAATCCCCAGGTTCTTCTCTGCAATACTACAGCCTTGCCTGTCATTCCCCAGTCTGTATCTCTGCATGCAGTTATCCTATCCCAAGTGCAGGACTTTGCACTTGTCCTTGCTGAATATTATCTGGTGGATTGTGGACCATTTTTCCAGTCTGTCTAGGTCATTCTGGATCCTAGCCCTACCCTCTGAAGACTCTGCAACTCCACCCAATTTGGTGTTTTTTGCCAGTTGGCTAGGCATACACTCAAACCGTCATCCAAATAATTAATGAAGATATTAAACAATACCCGACCCAGTCCCTTGGGAAGCCCCACTTGATAGCTCTGCCAGCCAGACATTGAGCCAAGAATGATTACTTACCAAGCATGATGATGCAACCAGTTATGTACCCACTTTACAGTACCTTTATCTTGTCTGTATTTCCATAGCTTGTTAATGAGAAAATCGTGAGAAACAGTGTCAAAAGCCTTGCTAAAGTCAAGGTAGGTAATATCCACTGATGTCCCCCCACATCCACAGAGCTTGTCTTCTTATCATAGAAGAAAATCAGGTTGGTCAGGAATAACTTGCTGTTTGTGAATCCATGCTGGTTGTTGCTGATCACCTTGTTCTCCTCTAGGTGCTTCACAGTAGATTCCTTGAGAACCTGCTCCATGATCTGTCCAGGTATTGAGGTCAGGCTGACTAATCTGCAAGTCCCTGGATCCTCCTTCTTCCCTTTCTTAAAGATGGGCATTAAACATCTGGGACTTCACCTGACCTCCAGAAGTCCTCAAAGAGGGATAACCAATGGCTCTAAAATTTCCTCAGCTAATTCCTTCACCCAGTTCCATATATTCTGATTTAGGAATAGCTTATCCTGGGCTCTAGACAGGTGTTGATGTATTTTTTTAAAACAGAGTGATCTAAAAAGCATGTCTGTTGATATATCCCTTATTTAACTTCCAGATGTAACTACAAGAACTTTTTATTAAATAGCCTACAGGATTGTTTTGTGCCCGTGTTTTGTTTTGTTTTTGAAGAAAAGCAATACACATCCTTGCATTAAAAATATGATGAAGTCTGCTATTCTCCATTAAGAGACATTCAGAGATTAAATTAACTCCAGTAGGAAGAGGTCTGTATCTTCAGTGTAGGTGGCTCCTCTGCACTGAGTTTAATTTCACCCTCAGTGCATGAAAGTCAGATATTACTTAGCGAGAAAAACATATCATTTAATACTATTACTTTTAGAATTTCAGTCAGTTTTGCTCAGTTCTAATTTTAGACACAGTCATTTTGATTTGTGACCAATAAATGCTACGCTTTCTAATTAAACTTATATTTAACAGTCACGTGCTTCAGTGAGCAATGTGGAATGACAGTGATGGAAGTGGGTGGATAGCACAATAGATGGTGACAGGAGAAGCTCATCCGCTAAAGAAAGGAGACAGATGAATTCCAGGATGCAGATAGCAATCAAGAGAGCAAGAGAACAGGGGAATTTAAAAGGGTAGAAAAAGATTTAGGGTTTTTTCCTCCATAGTGAGGTATTCCAGAATAGCTGTTGCTGATTAACTGTTACTGTTTAATTGCTTGTGTATTTGTTCATCTTCCAGAATACTTGCAATCTATAAATAAGAGTATCTCGTTCTGATTTAGTTCAGTTGCATTTGGAAGTGGATTATGCTACTTCAGAATAAGGCACCTTTATTCTGGAATACAAGTGTCCACACAGGACACTTAACAAAGAACTAATTGGCTTTAAATTTGCATTTTGCCATACTCTGAATTAACTTCCCTATGTGATTGCCCAAGAGCTTTTAGAAGCCAAAATTGAGACCCAGCGTATGCGTACACTGCATGCACTATGCAACCTAAATACTTCACAGGGTTAGGTTACCCCCTTGCAAAAATGAGAGCTTGCGAATCAGCTGGGGGTATGCAGAGCCACGTGAAACAAGTGAATGGGACCATTGAAGTGCTCTCGCAATTTGCTGCACTTTTATTTCGAAAGGCAGTGCTTTTCCAGTCAGTGGCCCAGGACCACTAAAGCGCTCCATTTGATCAGAGAAGAAATGCCCTTTGAAGTTATAGCTGTAGTGACTATCCGAGTGGCTCATCTTGAACCTGGCAGCTAAGCAGGTTGCAAACCACCGGATGCAAATGACCTGGGTTCTACTGCCAGGGTTTTCCGAGTTAGGGGCTCGTCAGACCACAGTTCATTTTCCTCCTGTTTTACAATACAGAATGAGTTCCTTGCCTTCATCCTCCATTTGACTTTAACCAAAAGTTCAGTCTCACCCCTGCAAGTTGACCACAGTTTGAGTTTGAACAAAAACCACAGTTTGGATTTACACACACGAGTGTACGTTCCAAAACTGCTTTCATGCACTTTCAGTCAGAAAGAGAAATCCCAGACCACTCTACAATAAGCAATCCCACCTGAACACAAAGTATTGAATGCCTGCAAAGAACCATTCACAATCAATTCTCAGACTAAAAAATAATTATAATTTTGAGTAGCATGAATTCAAAGAAATCTCCCAGCACAGAGTGATTTTTTTGTCCATTCTCAAGAATTTGATGCAGAGCACAGTCAGCTACATCCTAGAGAAACATATTTGTCTCAGCAGGTCATACATTGGTGAGCATTTGTGATGTAGGGGGTTAGGGCCTTTTTAAGATTAAAACAAAGGTGTTGAATTGGCAGCTAAAGGACATGAACGTTAGTGAAGGGTAAGCATCACTCTCCTGATGAGTTTTTGGAAGCTTACTCTGTGGAGGCAGATTCCTGGATTTGTACTCTTTTGATTTTCTGCATTGCTTCCACTTTTACCCTTGGCTGCTTTAATAATAATAATAATAATAATCCTACATAGAAGAGTTTTGGGTGCGCTGCCTACTGTATCGCTATAATACAGTGCCTCCACTGGAAAGACAGCAGCACTTAAATAAGAAATTCAAATCAAAGCTGCAAAAAATAATCCTCAAATAATTGATTTCCTAACTGCAGTTCCAAAAGGAAATATTAATTGCCAGATTTATGCAGCAACATTCCATGTTCAGTCAAAATAAGCCATTTGCCTCTGCTCTGGAGCTCTCATCTGCTTTTTGTATTCTTCACCTCTCTGACAGCTTATATTTTATTGAACAAATTACTGACGGAGGTCAGGTACAGGAATCTATGATATTCACCACCAAAATATTTAAAGCTTCAGTGAAAATACTGCTTCTATGTTAATCCATCCTTCCCAGAATCTGCTGTTGAGCCTGGTAACTGTTGCTTAAATAAGTAATACCTTAATATATGAGTTATATATTATTTTGATAGCACTGCATAAAAATAAGTACTGTAACCTTTCAGTGTAATATGTTGAATATTCGGGGGGGGCGGTTTCCTTGTAAGCCAACTAAATCCCATGAAACAGTAATTACTGATAATATTTTGGTCTTTTGTGCTACCTTTTATCACAAGACTTGATAGAATTTGCAGGCATTATTTTGGATAATCTTCTCTCAGCTACCAGTAGTCCACATTTCATTTAGATGTAGCAACGCTCGAGCACAATTTTGGCTAATAGAATAGAACTGCCCTGGATTTTTTAATTGGTGCTGGCCTAGCATTCATATATGTTGTGTTGACAAATGCATGGATTTCTTAGGCAATGTAGTCCAGAAGGGGAACAGCTCTATTTGGTGACAAAGACCATACAGTACTTTATTTCTCTTTCCTTTAAAATATAGCCAGGAAGTTTTATAGCAGTGTTATTTTTAAGTGTGACCTGCAAGGTTTGTTGACTTCAGTGATTTGTGTATAATTGTTTGTACATGTTTGATTGCCATTGGTGAGGCAAGAGAAGGTGTTTTATTGCTCATGTTCGATACCACATGCTTATTTCTTACTTTTACCACTAGCCTCCTGCTTAGCTGAAAATGAGTCTCAGCTAGACCTTTCTCTTCTGATTTTAATAACTTGCCAGAGCAATGGAGATGGCTCAGATCTTACAGTATGAAAAGCTTGTATTTGAAAAGAACACATTGTTCTGTTGTTTGGAGGGGGAAACGATGTATATCCTCTTCCACTAATTTTTCAGAAATGTTTTTTAAAATGTCACATATTCACCTTTTCGTATGGGGCAGGAGGAGGAAGGTACCATTTCAAGAGGGGTATCTTTACCCTTCTTTGAGACTGAGAAATCCAAACTTGGATGAAATGGATGGATGGATGGGTGCAACTCCCATTAATTTCTGAAGAACTTTTGTAGCCATGCTAACAGACAAAATTGGTTCAAAATGTTGATATCTTCATTTTGCAAGTTAGAAGAACCTAGGGCAGCTATAATGGTATCTGATAAGAAGTTCCATCATGCACCTTAATCCCCGATCAGTCAAATGCCACTAAATAAATCAACTGATAGGATGATTGCTGTTAATAGGTCTATAACTGCTATTTTTGAGATTAGTTTCAGGCCAATAATAGAATAAAGGGGATGTCCTTATTCAACATTTTCAAAAGCTTTCAGAGATGATCGCTAGGTCAGGTTTTCTGACAAATTTAACTTGTTGCCTAAAATTATTTAGTAACGTTTGGATATTGTTATTTGGTGCACAGAAGTTCCCTTGTTGGCTCACTGGATGCAAACAAGACTGTTTTCTAACACAGAGGAGTCAAATTAACAGGAACTGGGAAAACACACTCCCTGAATGTAAGAGGGACCAAAACAAAAAAAAAAGATTTCGGCTGAATTGCAGTTTCTGGGAACATAATTATTTTGAGGGGGAAAGTAAGCCAATATGCCAGCCACTCTGTAAATTAGCATGAGCTTCTGTTGGTTTGACTTCTCTCATGTCACTACTTGTAAAGCACGGAGGCCATCTCTCTTTTACTAAACCTGCAACAACAAAAGAAGATCCAGTTCCGAGAATGGAATTCGATATGCAGCAGGAAAGAATGGAATGTCCCTCTAGCTAGAGCGTTATTCATAAGGTGAAAATGCATATTTGTGTGGGGGAGACCGTGGAATGGGACAGCACGCGGATGCTAACCTAAAGCATGCATTAGTTTCTGAACGCCATTTCTCTGAACCTGCTTTTTTCATGCAATTTGTGAGCACACAGTAGGCGTTGTCCACAACCTCAGAAGTAAAAGGCCGTTTTCTCAGGTATGCTCAAGCTCTTTTTGGCACACCTCAGATTAAGTATCTCTCTACTGACTTTTTCAAGATACGCTAATGCGTATAGCCTCTTAGGGGGGGCTCTTCTGCCAGTTTTGTGTAACACAGGTTATCTCACTAACTCATGCCGGACTTTTCCCCATAATTTACTAAAACTCTTGGCTTCCAGACCAGGAGGTTTAGAGTCAGCAAATGGGATCCTCAGCTCCCCATCCTATCTCCACGTTGCCAGATGGTACTACAGGGAAACAAGCAGGCCTTGAGGATCTTTTCAAAAGGATTTGATTTTTTGAGAAACTTTCATCATAAATAGGCCATGATGAGAAGGGGTAAGAGCTGGATTAGTGGATGTCATTTATTCCTGGTATCGTTTGTCAGAAGACAAAGAAGAAAATAACTGTTCAGTGCACTGCAGCAAATTTGTTATCCCAATAATATGCTGTTGAATTTATTTCAGTGTTTTATCTGTAGGAATCACCTCTTTTTTTTTTTTTCCCAAGGTCATTTATTTTAATCATCAACCAGCATAGAGAAAAAAGTTAGGGTGATACTGAACTAAATCGCACCGTTTTTCTTTTCTTTTAAAAAAAATATAATTATATAATTAAGGCAACAATCAGAGAAGATGTGAATATAGGCATGCTTAATCCTTGTATTGCTCAGAGAATTTTTTTTCACTTTGAATATGAATACATGTACAGCTTGGCTTCATAATTCTAGACAGACCTTATACTCCATCTTAGGTGATTTAATGATACAGCCAGGAGCTTGATTAACCATGATGGGAAACTAAATGTAGGCAAGCTCCCGTGTCACTATGGATTATAAAGCTGTGAGTTGTTGTGAAAGGATCTGTATGCTTCATGTAGGAGATTAGGTTGCTATGTTCTTCCTTGAAGGTACTGGTACCAGTAGCAGTGATGATAATTGGGCTGTATAAAGAAATGAAGTGTCGCTCACTTTGTGAAAAGCTTGAAGGCAATGCTAAATGTTTGTAAGCAAAATAAATGAATAGTTTCAACAAAACTGGGGCAAATTTAATCTGACGAGAACAATTAAAAGGTCAGAATGTTTTTATAAAATGGTTACATGCATCACCTGCCCTACTCTGCTAAAAGTATGGCCCACGATTCATGCTATTGTTAGGACTTTTGAGAGGGGATCATTGCATCTGTTCAAAGTGGAACTCTTAATCAGCCCAAGCTATGGAGCATTTTATAATGCCAATATGTACTTTTTTAAAGCTACTAAGCATGCTTATAGTGCAGTGACCAAAACATCTGTGAATAAAGAAGGGACTACAAATATCTCAACATTTTTTTTTTATGTAATTAAATATAAAACGATAGGGCAAGGCTGTACAGCCCTTAAAGATTCTGGACACTTGGACTTTCACCTGGGGAGGAAGGAAGTGAGGGTTTTGCTTACTCGTTTGTTTTTGTTCCCAAGAAGTCCCTGTTAAATGAAGTTCACTCTACAAGGCACTCAACATTTTTGTGCTCCACAGTTGTACCCAGTTATGATCTCACCAATCCAGGAGGCTCCAAATCGATTCGGAGGGTTTTTTTTGGTCTCCTGATTCGATTCAGATACGGTGATTAGGTCTCCAAATCGGGCCGAATCTTCTCCAGATTGAATCCGTGGCCAAAACTTCGCACACCCCTAATATGGAGTTAAAAATGGTGCGTTGCAAAGGGACATAAAAGAACCTGGATAGATCAGATAAAAATGTAGTACATCGTGATACAAATCAGTCCATTTAGCCATATTAGTGAGGAAAAGGTCAGAAAACAGAAAGTAATGTACAATGGAAAATAAATGTTATGCAAGAGAGACCACAGCTCAGATGAATTAAGTTAGACATCTTTGGGAGGAGCAGAAGTGGGTGAGACGTTAAAAAAACTCCACATTTTACACAGCTGTGTGTTTAACATGAACCTATCCCTGCAAGCATATCACTGAATACATTGGTATCCCACAGGACTGCCCAGACTTCCTGTAGGTACCTAAGATCATTTTTTACCTAAGGAACAGCTCTATTTATTAGTACCAAAGCTCTGATCTACACCTGACTTAACCACTTACATGCTTAAACACAAGAATGTGCTTAAGCTTTTAGTACAGCTAGACCCTGACTGCTTTTCTTGTATTCACCAAATATATTAGAAAATATGAAATTACAGTATATTTGGGGGTGTAGCTCAGCAGTTTTTAGCCCACAAAGACAAATCTGTGCCAGTTTTGCCAGAGCAAAAATTGAGTAAGAACGTACATGTTTTGGTGCTAGGTAAGTTTGATCAGGAGCACAGCTGCATCTCTCTTTGAAACCAGTAACTACTTGTTTTTTTCATTAATGTCTTACTCAAATAATGGCATCACTTCACTATTTACAGGCTGTGATGACTGCCCAGTAAAATGAGGAAATTCAATCAAGACTTGAATAAATCAGGCAGAATTTTCTTTTAAAATTAGCACTGCTGCACAGAACTACCAATTCAGTGTTGTACAGCTGTGACTATCTGTGCATTTCAGGAGTTGGCTGTGTTGCACAGAGGCAGTCTGCACTGGGTGGTAGTCCATGAAAGCTCTCAGCCCCTTCCCAGAAAATGTAAAAGCCTTATTTCCCTTAACAACATGCTGTCATGACCATGCTTTCTGCATTTCCTATTCTAGAGGACAGTACAAGACGTGGGATAGGATAAGCAGCATGCGGTCTGTATTCACACTAGTTGATGATCTAGTCTGGTGTCTGGCTTTCCATTTATTGCAATCTACAGGGACCCAGGCATCAGTACAGAAAACATTGTCCTTCCCCACAGACCCAAGCAAAAGCCCTAGCTCATGAAGTACTGAATAGTTTCAATCAAATCTAAGGCTTTCAAGTCCTGTTTTCCTTCATATCATCTCATCCCTGCCCTTTATTTTAGAGCTGTGGTAACCACTGTGGTCTCTTGCACCCAAGGCAAGCAGTCACCAGGCAGACTGCCCTGCTGCTCTGTAGTCAGCTGCAACAGGGTATTAGAGTACTTGGAAGTTGCTTTTCCAAGTATTTCCCTTGCATTAGTCAATTAAATACTCAGGATACAACATCGGGGTTCATTTTAGCAAAGTTGTATGTAAACTAGTGTTACACAACATTGGCAGTTTGTAATGAATTCTGGCGAAGTTTAAACCAGTCTGGTATGTCCTATATTCAAAGACTATACTGCTTTAGAAACAGGTGCATGCAGTTTTATGCTAGCTCTTATTTAAATATTATTATGACACTGGTTTGTATCTAAGTTTGGAAACATCACCTATTTGTGACGTTCAGGCAGCACAATTTGGGTTTTCTTTTGCACAGCAGCTACTTTTGAAATAAGATTGGGGGGGGGGGGGTTCTTTTCTTTTGAAAGAAGCAGTTTGCAGGTGCCCACCACCTACATCTATTACTTAACGCAGTTCTGTAAATAAATGTAGCCCTTCACAAAACTGGTAGGAAACAAAAGACATCTAAGAGTGAATGAGTTTAACATTAGGCAGGCCACATCTTAAACATTTCAGATCACACACCTGATTATTACTGAGCACCTTCAGCTCCTATTAACTCCAATTGGAAGTTTCCCCTCCAGGAGCAAACCTTTCTACAAGCAAGGCTTCAGTTGCAGTAGATCAATGTATGAATGATTCCTCGAAAGAGTAGTCATGAAGGAAGTGAAAGGGCTACTCAAGGACAGCAGAAGCAAGAGAGCAAGGCTTAGGAGGTAGCCTAAGGAGTAGTGTGAAAAAGAAGTGCAAACAGTGGTAACAGAGGATGAAGGAGGAGGGAATAAGGAGACAAATATGAAATACAGGAAATAAAATTAAAGACTTTGGTGTTTTGATGTGTTGTGTGAGGAGGAGTTTTAAATTGATGCAGTAGAAGTCAGGAAGCCAAATGAAGGACTAGCAGATATCTTAACAGCTCCTAAGGAACATACATTGCATTTATCCCAGGATAAACCATTTTATCCTTGGACAAAGTGTAGTTGTTCAGACATCCATGCCTGTTGTCCCAGACAAATCCTAGAAAGGTTCATGGGATAAGAAATACTAACATTTTATCTGAACAGTGATCCTGGGATTGCATCACTGAATCAATTTCAGAAAAGCGGCAGTATGTTCAGCTGCTCTCCAAAACCTGATTAGAAAGGTGATGTATGTACACACCAATCCTAGGATATTTCTGTTCAGGGACAAATACAGATACAGCTTGTCCAGGGACAAATGCAACATCTGTTTCTAGCCTTTTTTCCAGGTGACATGCCATCATCAATAATGAACATTCATGTTCTTGCACTCACTTGTCAGTAATTGCTTCTTCATGGAAACTTGTAGTTGTACGTTATTTTCCTTTCAACAATGAAGTGGAGCGGTTGGATGAAATCATCGGTTATCCAAGCCAAATCCAGGGGCTTCCAGTGCTTGCTTTCCTTTGCTGTAATCAGAGATATCATAGTTGCAAATGACACTGAGACAGCGAGATGGATGGCAAGGTATTACCAGCTAACAGAGTTTAATTTGTTTCATACACTTGGCTGATCAATGGTCCTGCGAATTCTGAACATGCTGTAATGAAGGCAGTCCCTTGTATCTAATCAGTCAGATCCCTCGCCACCGCCAGAGTGGTTGTCACTGCTGAATAAAGCAATCATCACTGAGGACTTGTTAAGGTGTGAAGGCAAATCAGTCACTGAGGTCTCTTTAATGATTGAGCGGATGTATTCTACTCTAATGTTGGAGCATGCAAATTGGCAAAGCATTAACAGGGCTGATGAGGGCTCAGAGGAAGCAGACATATATGTAGGGCAAAATCCCAACCACCTGGAAATCCATAGGCGAATTACCATTTGGGAGGAACAGTTCCATCTTTTCTGATTGTAGAAGCATGAGGTCTTTTAGGAGTTTTATTTTCTTTTAATTCAGAAAATGAATCTGAAAAAAATGGTTTATTTTCAATTTCAAAATTGTACCTCATGTTGGGTTCTCATCTGTTTCCTCTCCTGTCAAGCTATTATGCATGTAATCAGCTATTCTTAATGACATTGTCAGCTGGTTCATACATTTTGGAGAAAAAAGGGGGAACAGAGTCTGCTTCTTCTCACAGCTGTTGGTTGCTAGTTTAATTTTACTCATCTTCCTCCCACCATCCCTCACAGGGGATATCCCAGGAGCTGTTATGCCTCAACAACCTTATATTTATCCTATAGAAGAAGATAGCCATAGTTTTTTGCCCCGAAGGTACTGGGTGATATATTTTGAGGAGCTTGTGGACATTTGTGGTAGATGTCATTGACAAAGACCATGGGTTAAGCAAGCACCATAGAAGGTGCCATGTTGAAGAGACATTACAAGATTGAGCTAGTTGGAAAAGTTCCACTGAAACTTTTTTTTTAAAGCTCCATTAAATAGCATAGAGGACACTGAGCCTCTTCACCCAGTGGGCATAACTTAATGCTCTTTGATTTTGTTAAGTCAGTACCTCTGGGCCTAATCAGCATTGCAAAATCGTTTGCACCTGCTCCCTCACTGTGCTCTGGAAAGTGATGATTCTGCAGGTGCAAAGAGCTCTGCCCATGTTTGAGAAGTAAGCCCCCCCCCGCCGTGCTAAGTGTCTCAGCCGATATAATAGACGCTTGGGAAGGGAGTAATGGTGAAGATAGATATCCAGGTGAAGTGGTGGAAGGGAAGAATCTAGGCACTTTTTGGGGAAGGGTTTCTAATGCCATTACGCTTGGGGACTTCCCTCGTGGAGAAGTTTTCAGAGATTATGTGTTGCAAACAATTCAGTACAGCTTTTAAATCAAATACACCTTGCAGAGAGTTACAATATACTGCTACCTGAGTACAGGAGTATCTTTTCCCATTGACTAATGCTGCTCTCTCCAACTTTTTTTCAACCTCTGTGAAGAGTTGGTCTGATCCAGGATGCATGCTGTGTAATCCATTGCCATGGATTGCTTTTCATTTTTTTTTCTTTTTAAAATAAATTTTCAAAGAGAAGAGAAGAGGCATAGCATGGCACAGGCAAAAAGTCAAGTTCAGATCGTTCTCGGTGTCCATTACCCAAGACCAGAAAATTAGCAGCAGTCTTTTTTGTACAGCAATATTCCAAATAAAATCCATTGTGAATAACCAGGGTTGCATCTCAGAATTCTGTGCTCCTAATAATTACCTGACAGGGAAAGAAGAGGTAGGTTAGTTATTAAACCTAGTGCCATCCTCTCACAAATTTTCCATTAATTAGTTAAGTGCTCTGGGATTCAATTCTGTGGCTCCCAGTGACTTTAGTAGCAGTCACATGGCTAATAAACACTTCATGTAGTAGCTTGTAAATAGTCTTTGATTTGGAAGCAAGTGTACATTTTACATTTACACATCCAAGTTTTTGTCAAAGGCATAGTATGTCTGTTTACCTTGATTGCAAATAAGTATTATTGGTATGTGTACAAAATATGGTGGGATTCTAACGGTAATATTGTCAGGTGGAAGAGCATGGGGTTTTAATCAGTATTATATCCAAACTGTAGGTTAATCCCTTCTCTCCATCCTTAAGAGTAATTTTCTTCCTTTCTTTCCCTCTAGGCCTACCTTATGGATGGGAAGAAGCATACACAGCTGATGGAATCAAGTACTTTATCAAGTAAGTAGTGGCATCAAAGCCACGTAAATTGTTTCTATTGCATCTGGAAGGAGATCCAACCCCCCCACCCCCCACCAAAGAGGCAGGTAAGGATCGGGCCCCCACCCTTGTGTACGTGCCATAGGGGTATACTAAGGTTTAATTCTCCCTAAATTGAAGCGGTATTTTTAAAAACCCACCGTTTCAATTTAGGGAGAACTAAACTGAATGAAACCCCTGTGGCGTGTACAAGCAGCCCTAGAAGCTACATAAAAATCAGTAGCGCAACAAGCATCATCCAGCAATGTATGCAATAGAATTGAAAAAATTCCATCCCCTAAGATGTCCATCCACCTGAACATATAACCATACAAATGCTGTTTAAGTTGGCGTTGTGGTCCCACAGAAGGGACTATATAGTACTGTACTTGGGAGTTTGCATGTAGCTCTGGTTCCAGTCGAAGGAACTCTTCCCAAAGTCATCCTCAAAATCATAGGTTTCTCTAGGTTCACCGACACTATGGATCTACCTAAGATTCGATGCTGGTGGCCCAGTCATTCTGTAAGCACACTCAAGAATCCTTTCTGCTACCTGCAGTGGTTCCTGGACAGCTAGTTAGGGAAGTGATGGATGTAGCTTCCCAGTCTCCTTCTATTCTGCGTAGAGTGTACCTGAATGCTTTCCAGTAGTGTGTGTTTGTCTCCCTTCATGGTTTCCCCTTTTCATAGATTTCATAGACATTACGACTGGAAGGGACCTCGAAAGATCATCGAGTCCAGCCCCCCCACCCGAAGGGCAGGAAGTCAGCTGGGGTCATAGGATCCCAGCAAGATAAGCATCCAATTTGCTCTTGAAGGTGTTCAATGTAGGTGCTTGAACCGCTTCCGATGGCAGGCTGTTCCAGACCTTGGGGGCTTGGACGGTAAAGAAATTCTTCCTTTTGTCCAGCCTGAAACGGTCTTATAGTAGTTTATGACGGTTCAACGTCGTCATCCCTTGGGGCGCTCTGGTGATCAAACGTTCCCCCAGATCCTGGTGGTCACCCCT
>NW_017728991.1:9864844-9869618 GCF_001723915.1 Gavialis gangeticus | reverse complement strand
CAGCTCCTTGAGTACCTTGGGGTGTAGATTGTTAGGACCAGCTGACCTGAAGGTATCCAGCTTCTCAAGGTGTTCATTTACGAGGTCAGCATTAATGGAGGGCAGGGGATCTCCCTCACCGGGACCTCCCTGTCCCATAGCGGGCATGGGCATCCCATGGGACTGATGAAAGACCGACCCAAAGTACCCATTTAATAGGTTGGCTTTTTCCTGGGCCTCAGTTTTCAGTTGCCCCATCTGGTTCAGCAGGGGTCCAAGGTTGCCCTTAGCTTTTCCTCTGGCTCCCCACATATGTGAAAAGGGACGTTTTATTGTCCTTGATGCTCGAAGCTAGTTGGAGTTCAGTTGCAACCTTGGCTTTCCTGGTTTGCTCCCTGCAGGACCGGACCAGTGCAGAATAATCCTCCTGGGAGGTGAATCCCGTCCTCCATCCTTTGTAGGCCTTTCTTTTTAGTCCCAGGAGGTCTGCTAGATCCCTGGAGAGCCAGGGGGGCTGCTGTGCCCTCTTGCTGCCTTTCCTCCAAGATGGAATAGCCTTAGCTTGTGCATTGAGGATCACTCCCTTGAGGAGCAACCACTCTTCTTGAACTCCACTCTCTCTGGGGTCGTGGTCTCTTAGGGCCTCACCGACAAGCCTCCTGAGCTTGTCAAAGTCAGCTTTCCTGAAATCAAGGACTTCCATGTTGCTGACAGACTTGCCAGCTTTACGGCGGATGGTGAAAGTGATCAGCTCGTGGTCGCTGTCACCCAGCTTCCCATCGATCACTAGGTCGCCGATTAGGTCATCCCCAGTAGCCAGTACCAGGTCAAGCAGCGCTTTTGTTTTTCTGTTGTCTCTCTTTCCTCACATTTATTTCCTTTTCATATTTGTCTCTATCCTATCCATTCTCTATTACCCGTCACCCATGCTGCAGGGGCAGAATGCTACATACAGGTAGAAAACCATACATAAGATGCTGTTCGGCTCCCTCTGCAGTCGGTTTCATGTGTAAAAGCCCTAACCAGTTCCTTTCAGTATCAAATGCTTTATCAAGAACTGGTTGTAGAGGGAAACCAATTAAGTTGTTACAAAATGAATCAGTTTCCCTTTCTATCCAGGTAAGTTTTAAAAGGAGTGAGAAGCTGATAGATCAGGGGTGGGCAAAATGCAGCCCACGGACTGGATGCAGCCCACCAGGCCATTCTATCCGGCCCGCGGGGCCCCTAAAAAATTTAGAAAATTACTTTTTATCTGCCCCTGGCTGCCTGTCATGCAGCCCTTGATGGCTTGCCAAAACTCAGTAAGCGGCCCTCCACCCGAAATAATTGCCCGCCCCGTTGTAGATGCTGACTAATCCTAATCAATTTCCTTCTGCAGTCTCTACAAAGAAAAGTGCATGAGGAAAAGGACTAATATGCTAGTCATTTTCTCTTCGTTGCCAGTCCCAGATGGGCATCCTTTCTAATGCAGTGCCCTGTAGAGCTGCCAGTGCAGCTTCTCTCTCAGACCATCCCTGGTGTGTCAAAGCAGCGTTCTTGTGGTGGAGAAAAGGGCCTTTGTAGCCAGGGCTTATGTTTGAAATTAAGTTGCTCTGTTGCTGTGAAACAGAGGAGAAGGGTGGAGACATTTCATCATAATTATAAAGTGTCAAGAGTCCCCCAGGTGCCCTGCCATTGATTAAAAAGCTAAGTTATTACACCTTACACTGAAGATACTAATTTTAGGATTGGTAACGTGAAATTAGAGAATATTGACAGGTCAAATTACCACTGCCTTCAGGTTAACTTATCTTTACTCACTGAATAAGGCCATGGAAAGTGGGCCTGTTATCAAGTGCCAAGTGCTTCTTGTCGCTATTTTGGTGTTAACAAAAGTAGTAGAAGTTTGAAAAATCTGTGCCTGGGGTCTGACAGTAGTTCCTGGACAGTTAGACAAGGGAGTGTGGGATGTGGTTTATTACAGCTATTTAGCTTATTCATTTATTATGTTAATCAATAACAAATGGTCCATCCAAGTGCAACACAGATGGTATGATAGCACTCAAGCATCTTACATGACTGAAAGTAGACTGAGGAATTCTATACCACATGAGTGACTGGTGCCTCCTGAATCGGGGGGGGGGGGCACCCGCAGAAGCTGCCGACAGCAATGGCCCTGTCGGGGGGAGCACCTGCCCTACCGACAGTATCAGTGTCAGGCATCGGGGGGGCACATGCACCACCTACCAGTCGCCTATGCTATACCATATTTTCTCACAAGCAACACACACCTCTTTTACCAAAGACCAGCTGTTGAAATCGCAGTGCACATTAGGTATGAGAAATATGGTAAGAATAGTTTCTGCCTTACCATACAAAAGCTAAAGTAAAATCTGCCCGTGAATCTCGGGGAGCAGAACAATGAGCAGGCTCAGCTCCATAGCAGCTGCCATTCGATTGCTTACTGCAAGGAGAGATTGAAAATTCAGGGGGTAAATGAAGGGGGCATGGGTGTTATACACACACCCCTCCACCCTCTCCCAAGTTCACCTGCAATTAGGTGGAACACAAGAAGAACTATGCAAACAAATTAATTTTCAAACAACCCTCCTGAAACTAGAGGCAAGGTGACATTGAAAAGTTGTTGCAGGAGTGTATGGTATAAAGTACAATGGAAGGCTCTACAAAGCTTTTCCACCCTCTGGAGGGAGATTAAAAAGTACAAAGCATCAAGATCAGGAATCTCTTGTCATTTGCCCTTGGGTTTTCCTTAATTAAAGAATCTCCTTAATGATTATTTGCCTGACAAATTAAAAGGAAAGTTAAAAGTTAATTACGCCAGTGCAGCATTTGCAACAAGTGAAAAAAAGGATGATAAGATCTTTGAACCAAGTCCAAAGCGCTTGAAGTGATTTTTAGATTGTAGCACCCTGCAGCCAAAGTCACAAAATACTTTACAGATTTGGGATAGATATCAACTGTCTTAGGGATCAAATCCACTAATTTGTTTTTAACCTAATGAATACAGTGGCTACCTAATTAGTTCAGTGTTAAGACTGATTATGGAATACCTACCTGCCTGTCAGCGGGGGCTTGGGAATTCAGTTGTACAGTGCTTTGAGATCTCTGGATGAAAGATGCTTTAGCGAAGCGGGATGTTACATGTAAGGTTGCTATGAAAAGGATCATAACAGTTGCTTCCTGCAGTACTTTCACAGCATCTGATGAAGTAAGCCACTGCTTATCAAAGGTCTGCTTTAATTTAGCCTATAAGGTGCCTTCTGCCCTGTTTGAGCTGCCATGTTGCAATAGTTTCCTGTATTAAATCTCTTGTTCACCTTTGCTCATGAAAGTAACTATGTATCCATACAAGTACAGCACCCAACTTCCTTGAGGTGACTGGTAGGAGCACATGCTCACCAATCTGGGTTAGAATCGCATAATTCAGGCCAGTGCTTTTGCAGCACAACTGTGGACAACACTGGAATCAAACCTCAAACTCACTGGAAGCCGGCTTAGTTCGACGTGGATTTGCACTCCCCAGCCAGCACAGTGATTCATCAGATTTGGCTCATGTTTGTGAACTTTTCATTCAAGCTAGATACAGACTTCTTGTTCTGACAGAGTACTGCTCATGGTTCAAGCAATATTATCTGGAAAAGGGCAAATTGATTGTACCCTCCTGATCTGCTGAGGCTCCTCATTGCGATTGGGAGCATCAGCAGAAGCCATTCCACTTGGCTTCTCAATCACAATTAGGTCTCAGCTGAGCTCTCAGATGCTGCCAGAAAAATCCATGGGGAAGAAGCAGTTTCCCTGCATTTGTGCCCGTTTCTGTCAGACTTTTGTGAGGAAGTGACTTAGGCAAGCACATTGTTCTCTGTTCCAGCGTGTGGGGGAACCCCAACTGTGCTAATATTCCATTCCGCACAGAGACTCCTACCATCCCGCTTGCTGGTTAGAAGAGCAGCTGGCTAAAAATATACTTGGTGCCCATTTGGCATGTGGTTAACAACCAGTAGCCTCTCCCAGCTCTCACATCTGGCACATTGTTCAGTTCCTGCGAGCAATTAGGCATGCATCATTTTGCTTTTGGACAGGCCTTCCATAAAAGCATATACAGGATTCTGAGACTTACAAGGGTGCCTCCTGCAGCAGAATGAAATTACTTTTTCCCCCAGACCACTATGGAAATTTATATGTAAATACTGGAGCACTTAAAGTTTGTGCACCAGATAGCAAGAGTAGGGGCATTTTTTTTTTTTTAACTGACTGCTCTGTTGTCCTTAACTTACCCTGTGGTGCTGACAGCTAGATTTATTAGAGCAGACATGGTTTTCCTGCGGAGGATTCCAAGTGAACTAGATAGGCTGCAGCATTCCATTTGTGGATGAGGGATTGGATTAAATATGCTGACTATTTTCAGATTGATAGGGGTTCCTATGGGAGAGTTATACCAAAGAATGATGCAAAGGAGTAATACAGGAAATTAAGATGAGCAGTGTTTTCCCGTTAAAGTTTATACACTCTGCAAGAAAAGCCGACAGAGGCAGAAATGCTCATTTTATGGAGCCTGTGACAAGCTGAATTTTACAAGCAACAATGAAAATAGGGCACTATCACATTAGGTCTGAAAAAGGATTGATTGCTTCGTTTGGAGCTGGGAAGTGATTTCCTCCTCCTCTTGTAACGGATGCAAACTCTTTTATGTAAATCAGGGATAATTTCACTTGCTGCAGTATAGTTACACTGCATTTATGCCAGCGTAGCTGAGCAGAGCACAGACTGAACTAAAAGAACCCATGGTAGCAGTTGG
>NW_017728991.1:9857518-9859844 GCF_001723915.1 Gavialis gangeticus | reverse complement strand
TATCACATTAGGTCTGAAAAAGGATTGATTGCTTCGTTTGGAGCTGGGAAGTGATTTCCTCCTCCTCTTGTAACGGATGCAAACTCTTTTATGTAAATCAGGGATAATTTCACTTGCTGCAGTATAGTTACACTGCATTTATGCCAGCGTAGCTGAGCAGAGCACAGACTGAACTAAAAGAACCCATGGTAGCAGTTGGCAAAATCCATCTTTGCTTAAATGTATATAAGCAGCAGCAAGGCAGAAGAAGGGTCTCCTTTCATACTCTCTGATTTGCTTCTCAGTTTGGTTCTGTTACCAGCAGAAAGGCACAAATGCAGTTTCTTGGTTCTCCTCCTGTCTCAGCAGAAAGCAGGATCCATTGAATATGCCTGAGGGGATTCTGTCAAGAGCTGCAAGTTTGAGGTTTAAACTATAACAGATGTGACAATAAGGTGTAGATTAGCGATGGATGAACCTCTGAAGCCCAGTGGTGGAAAGTCAGTGTGCAGAAAGCATCAGATATTGAGATGCTTTCCAGATTTTCTGTTGAGCCTGTGGATTTGGCTTGCAAACCTCTCAAGAACAGGCTTTCTCACAACGTTCTCTGCATTTCCTATTCTCATCTGAAAATTCAGTGATGGCTTTTTCATAGTATCTTTGCATTTCTTAATGCAATCTTTACATTAAGTCTGATGGTCCTTCACTTTAGTGCTCCCAGTGCCTATCCCAGATTACATGTCTATCTATGGTGGCCTTTGGAGAGCTAGAAAAGAGAGACCCTCTGGGTAAGAGCAGGAGGAGAGGGGTGAGGTCCCTTTGCTTGACCATTCTCTGAAACCTCCATTCCCCAGAGTTGAACCACTGGATTCGAGTGGAGCCAGCACTCTTGCACCAGTCCTTTTCACCAGGGTGAATGCATTTGTAAGTGATAGGAGTGAGCGTACGGTCAAATTTTGTATAGGTAGACCTTGACTCTGCCAGGGACCTTGCACAGAACAAAGGTCAAGACTGCCCTGGCACTGAGGCCCTTCCTTGTAGAACCTGGTGAAGCTCTTTGGGCTGAGAGAGAGCAATAGAGCAATAACTATGTAGAGCCAGAAGCAAGAGCAGCTCCTACCCCTTACTGCTACCATACTGCAGTACAGCTTTCAAAAAGAAAGTGTACTAAGGCTAAAAGGTATCTTTTTTCTGGAAGAAACTTACCTTGAGGTGCTTTTGATCAGCTGATCCTTTTCAATAGGATTTAATCTAATTGTTGTATGTTTAAATAGGGATTAACGGAATAGTTGGTACTTTACAGCGCTAGCACTAATACTGTAACCCTCTTGTACTGTTTGGCTGTGAATTTCAATCCTTTCTTTCACTCTTTGGTATTTAGAACAGTCAGAACCATGAGGTACTTAGAAGTATTTTACTACTGTCCCTCTCCAGAGCATACAATCAGGAATAAGACCCCTTCTTGGTCATCATGATAGTTACAAGCTCCCAAATGTTGGCGCACTTAAACTCACGTTAATTTTGAGTTCTGTCCCTTTTCCTACCACGTGGTTAAGCTGTGACATGTAGAGAATCTTCAGCATTCAATTTTTACAGTGTGCTAAGGATGACTGAGTATTTTTGTTAATTAATAGGCTCCTTAACATGCAAGGTTCTGTAGTAGGCCATCAGATAGCCGGGGCCATTAATTCTGTCTGTTGTAAATCTAACGCGATAAACACTCCAGAACGGAAGCTGGATGCCACGTAAGCTAGAGACAGCTCACTGCAAAATTTCTATAAATATCTTTGGTGGTGGGGATGGGGATGTAACATTGTGGAGTGCATGAAAAATCAGAGTTTAAAAGGAGCAAACCAGCTGGCTTATGTTACATACTACAGGGAAACCCACTTATGTGAGTAACCACCATGAATAAAACATTCATATTGATGCATTCTTTATGGATGAGACATTTCTCTGTACCTGTCAGGGAGAGCTGCAGCTGGTACATGAATAAAATGCTTAAGAGAATTTTTTAAAATCTACTTTATTATTCCCAAGGGCATTTTAGTCCTTCGTTAATTCATTTTGGATCAACCAGGTTGTTAAGCATCCATTATCAAGCACTGAAAAGTACAGGAAAAGTACCTTTCAGACTTCAGTGGTGCCTCGTAAGTAGAACTGACCCTATGCTGGGTGTGAAGGCAGTGTCCTCTACACACATGTCCACCAGAAGGCATTCAGTAGTGATGTACACAGCATGGTGAGTTATATGCTGAGAGTATGTTGGTGAAAAAACGAGTGCAAGTGTAATTTGCTCATATTTGACAAGCAAGACTGTAAAATGAATGCATTTTGTACCAGTGAT